>NC_082655.1:72106468-72409498 GCF_028023285.1 Balaenoptera ricei
ACTTCACGTTAGAAATTTCTAACTGGAGGAGGAGAGAGAGGTATCTCCCACAAAGCGTACACCAGAAATCAAGTAGTGAGATTTTTATATGTAACATAAGGAGACATTGGTTAAAAAGTGAAAAATACTAATTTGGATGTTTGCCAGATTTTCAGCTCAGCACAAAACAAAGAGGGCTAGATAATATAATGAATGCCAGCAGCAGGAGTTGAAAGGATTGAAAGGGAAATTTAATAAGGATTCAAATTATTGTACTTAGGTCTAAAAATCAACTGCGTAAGAATAGAATGAGGAAATGTGTGGCCCAGCGGAAGAGGATGGTTCTCAACCTTCGTTGCTTATTGGAATCATCTCAGGAGCTTTTTAAAAAGTACTCAAACCTGGTCCCACCCCCAGAGGTTCTGATTTCATTGGTCTGGGGTGCAGGCTGATGGCGTTACAAGCTTCCAAGGCGACTCTAATGTGCAACCAAGGTTCAAAACCACTGATTTAAAGGTTTTAGTTAATGCAGTGGTTCTGATGCTATTCGCCGGTTATGGAACATTTATTTTTTTTAAACCACCTCGGTGATTGTAATGAGCGGTCAGAGCGGATCACCTACAGGATATCAGAAAGCTTAACACAAGTCCGTGGAGATATTACTTCAAAAATCTGTTGCTCATCTGCTTCCAACAAAATATTAATAGAAGTGTGGTATCTAGGGCAGAGGAAGTAGTTCCTCTCTACGTTTCCAACTGAAATAGCACACCCTGCTCTGCCACATGTTAAGAGGCATATTGACTAACTGAATTAAAGACTAAAGGCCAGATCATCTCTGATGGACAATTAAAAAAATGACATGATAGTTGTCTTTAAATATTTTTAAAGGGCTGTTATGTGGAAGAGAGATTCAATTTTTTTTTTGCCTTTGTGTTTTCTAAAGGGTAGAAATTGAAGGGAGGAAAATTCAGCTCAGTACGAAAAATAACTTGCTACTAAAATGGACTTTCTGAATGCCATCATTGGAGTTATCCAATCAAAAATTGAACAGTATGTTCACTAGGATCCTGGACAGCATTCCTGTGTATATGTACCTTCCTACTTAACACCTAGATTGTAGTGTCTGTGAAGGCCAAATCCATATTCTCTGTTCTCTTTTTCCACCAACGGCAGTGACCCAGTGCCCTGAGCAGAGAAATTCCTTAATAGTACATTTATTGACTATATGAACGTTGAATTTACATTTGTGTATTTTAGCAGTAAACCAAAAGCCGTGCCTGCAGTGCAGAGTGAAAGTAGGCATTCGTACCAATTCAGATTTGTTTTTAACTTTACTTAAAATACACAGTTGTTGAGCCAAAAAGTAGTTATTTGGCTTCAAATTGTCTGACGACGACAGTGCCTTATTTCCCTTCTCACCTGTCTTGAAGGTGGTTTTGTAAAAACTCGCATGCACATCTGGAGGCTCACTCTATTTCCTCACCCTCACCCTTCCAGCGCACACTACCTCCAGAGCCCCCTTTCCCGTTCCTGTCCACTTCCTTTTTCAGACCATCCGCGTGTTCAGCCCCAGTCCACTGCAGCAGGGTCTGGCTGCTCATTTCACTGCTGCCACCGCCGCTATCCACTGATCACCATGGCTAATCAGATGGTGTGACAGTCTGCACCAATCACTAAGATGACCCAAATTAACAGTCTGGCTGTGTCACAGTGCATTCATTCCACATATCCAGACATGGCCTAAGTGTGAGGCAGAAACTTGGATGTGCTTATTTGTGGTTGCATTGTAACATGCATTATTGATTGTCATAAACGGCTTCAGCTCTTTAAATCTGCAAATGAGAATCATCTGTCAATTAGTACAGCCAGAATTGAGCTATGAGGGCAGAAGAGAAAGTGTATATATTCCTTTCTCTACCAGCATTTCCTTTCCTTTGCCATATTCCTTCCCCGTCGCATTATAAAGCCTCTCAGCTCAACATACTCCCCAGCTTTTTGCTTAGAAGGGATACTTAATCAGAATATTTTTATATCCTGCAAAGAGAAACAAATCTCCCTAGCCAAGTGAGGAAGACAGGGCTGGCTTTGAATTGTAAGTTCATTGTGGGAATTCTGTAATCCAGTTCCCTGGTGACACTAGTCAGTAAAGTTCGGTTCTTAATAAAACACAGGCAGCCTTATCTTAATCACAATTGCAATTGTTGGCACCTTGCAGTGCCTGGTGTAAATTACCCCCCAAATATTTGCATTCTTGATAGCCATTTTTCTACAATGAGTTTAGTAAGTAGAGGGTCCTATTACCTGCTAAATGTAAGTATAAATTAACAACCCATTATGCACAAGTTTTATAAAACATTTACAGATAGAGATCATGTTTAATTAAAATTAACTTGCATATGAAAGCCAAGTGCGCTAATGATCACAATGACCTTTTATTACCTGCAGTCCCTTGTTTTGGCTGGAATGATTGACAGCTTGCTGTTTGGCTACCATGTTGAATTTCAGCTGACAAGACTTTTCATTTTAACTCAATTTGCCCGCCTATCACAAGCTGGTGGCAGGCCAGACCCAAGTCACCCAGCTTTGCCTCAGCAGCTTGCTCTAGTTCTCATTAGTACGCATTTATTCAGTGGAAATTGGAAGACAAATGCTTGAAGGCATGTGAACTAAGTATAGCAAATTAGGTTTAAAGACTGAATATTTATAAGTGTATGGAAAGTTTTTTTTTTTTTTTTTAATTCTAGAGCGAATTGAGAACTGAGTGCTAGCTTTGGTATAAAAGAAAGGAAGATAGAAGGGGGAAAGAAGATTCTAAGAATAACAATACTATCAGGTTTTTCTTTCCATTTTGGAAATATGTAAAATCTCTCTGACAACACCTTATCAAACCAACCTGGCCTCTCTTTCGTGGAGTGCTTGCACAATGAAGTTTAGCACCTCAAGTGTGAGAAGGGGGGAAAAATGAGGGTCATGTTCATCTGTTGCTTGGTTATCCCTTGGTATGTTTTCAATTGCCTTGTTTGTTCGGCACTAGCACAGAAACAGATGTTGCTCTACCATGCAGGATAATTTACTGTGCAGCATGGAAGGCCTCCCAGGGCCCAGCTGGTCTGTCAGTGGCACTGGCTGGTGTCTGCTCAACTATGACAACTACAAGTAGAGGCTGCAATTTTTTTTTATTGTGCAGTTGTCATTCTTCTCAACGTATATATAGCCCTGCCTGCATCCTTCCTGGGGCTGGCGGCAAGGCTGCGGCTTTTGTGTCTGTACGTTGTAACGCAGAGCCACGGAAGCTCCCCTCTCCTTTGTGGATAATAATGCCACTCATTACTTTTGTCCTCCGATGATTCTCAGCATGATCGCTGCGATCCAGAGCCAACCTCGTCTCGCGCACATAACCGGTACTGGAAGGTAAAACAGATTTGTCATTTATGACCTGACCGCTAAGCCACACTTTGTGCTCCATTATTGTGATTAACTTCTGCATAAGATATGCTTGCCCAATTGTCACTTGGGATACTGCAGTGGGCGCAAGCTGCCACCCTTCCCGCGAGCACGCCAGCCAATGGGATGTGACCGTGTTGTTCGGATGCCTGCCCTGTCACAGTGGCCACCCCACAATTATCGTGCTTTTGTATTTCTTCTCCCCACAGCCCTCCTGGACCTGGTGGGTGCAGAGCACTGCCGCGTATGTCAGCTACCATTTCACACCACAAGCTAAGATGATGTCATGGTGCTGTGGATCCAGCATGAGCCAGCAGCAGTACGTGGGAAGCTGACCCTTGCTTTTCACCATAGAAATGTTGGTCGCTGGTGTCCTGCCAGCTGCAATCCATCGTGTCAGGTTGCCTCGTGGCTATCTGCAGTAGAGTCCATGTTCCAAAACCAAAGTTCTTTTCTGGCCCTGTCACCAACAAACCGATTTGACTCTGCCTGATTATAATAACGAAGGCAGTCCAAAAGAATATGAGCAGCCTCACGGTACATCATATCGAATCACCACACTGGCCACACAGAGCTGACCGCAGCCTCATTTCTTCAGACAGATGCATGCTTAGGGAAAAACCTCCTGGGAGAAGGTCCCCAAAGCTACTTGATAGCCCTATGCAAGCTGTGCGTAGATTTCAATTTGGGGGAAATCGCATTTATTTTTATTTTTTGGCTGATGCAAGCCCTCACTGACCTGCCCACCTCTATAATCTAATAGGTTATTCTACATTTCAGACCTTTGTTGAACACTAAGAAACTGGCCTCTGTGTGTGTGTGTGTGTGTGTGTGTGTGTGTGTGTGAGAGAGATTCTAAATTGCAAGCCATAAATACAACCATTTGTTACCATGTGAAGGGGGAAAGAACGCTCAATTTGGAGCTCTTTTTCATATTGCTGATTAGAGAGAATCAAGCTTTATATTCTAAGACCCATTCACGCTGGTGAAAACATAGTCAGTTTTGATTATGAAGGCAAAGATGCAGACCTAGACAGGAGCTACATGCTGATATGCATGCTATCAGAATGATTTATGCAAATTATGCATATTATTCCCAAAGGAATTCCTCCTCAAACTGCCAGGATAAATTGCCGGAAATTAGCCATAAAATCTGTCGTGCTAGGAGCAAAAGGTGAAGGCCACTGGGAAAGCAAGGACATTCAGCTTCTGGAATCTTCCAGGTTATGATGGTGGCTGTTATTTTCCCTGGATGCTGGGGGAAATATGGGTTTCTTCTGATTCCTATTAAAGTATTTTCCCTTTGAAATTTTTCCAGCAAATGCTGACTCACGTTTTATTTACAACTAGCATAAAAGAAATTAAGTGTTAAGCTATCTCAGAAAGCACTACTACAATTACTTTACTATTGGCTGCCTAAGTGGTTAGTAAATGCCTAAGCCTGGCTTTGAAGGCATCACTGTTCTGAAGGTTGGTGAAATAACCCACCAGTGGTGTACTTTAACTGGGATACGGTTTTACTTTCCAGTGTGTATGCCCCAACACAGACTTCCTCTCTTGCAGATCATTCTTTCCTACAAAATTCCTAATTAATGACTTTCTGCCCCAATACAGCGCTGTTGTCTCCTGCCTGTGAAATGCCCCAAGCTTTGGGGGCTGGGCCACAGCTGTCTCATCCCTCCCCTCCTCACTCTCCCATTCAGAGCCCCCATTGGCTCCTTCCTGGTGCTCAGTGGATCTGATTGGGAAAGGATTTCCCTGTCAATCACAGCTACTGTTTATGAGCTTTAATGGCAAATTGAGAGCACTTGTCAGGAGCAGTCACATTTTAATAAAATGTTGCTTGCTTGTTTCTTTCAGAAAGCACCATTCTTGAGGTCTTGCGACTATGCTCCTTTTCTGGCATCTTTCGCGTCGTTCAAGAGGACT
Source organism: Balaenoptera ricei (assembly GCF_028023285.1). NCBI lineage: Eukaryota > Metazoa > Chordata > Mammalia > Artiodactyla > Balaenopteridae > Balaenoptera > Balaenoptera ricei. Next base: position 72,111,821 of record NC_082655.1, read on the forward strand.
TGACACTACACTTAGAGAGCCAGGACTGCTGTCTGCGAGAGGGAGACTTTGTAGGCATCTTTCCTCCCGTCTTACATTATGACCCTGAAATCTTTGAAGCTCCAGAGGTAAATAAACATTAAGCCAGTATTGCTCCCTCTTAGATACTGCAAGCACATCCCTTTCCCTCGTGATCTCTCTTTCTCTTGCCATCTTGTTCCAGAAAGAATTGGAGAGAGCTTAATGACTCCTGTTTTTCCTTCCAGTGGGAACATTTTCCTATTTACTGAAAGGTTTCCTTAAGGATCTCTCTTTCAAAGGTTTCACGATCTATAAAGAGAAATACAGCGATGAGACTAAACTCTAGTTTCCTCAAATGAAATGAACGTTGATACCTTGATGGACACTATTCACTTTAGGCCTAAATTAAGTTTTGCTTGGCAGAGAATTATTAAAAACCATGGAGGGCTAGCTATTGACAGGTGGCTTAGAGAATAAATAATGACTATTCTGCTAAGTGTTTCCAGAGTGGGGTTGACTGTCCCAGAGTCAGATACCGTCCTTGCCAGAGTTAAGCTCATCTACTTTTTCACCTCTTACTAAAGGTATGTGCCCCTTCTTGATCAATTAGGATGGCATTATGAACTTGAGATTGTAAAGCTGCTACTCACAGGTTAAGCTCTGAGGGTAATTGTGTCACCTCCTTGTATTTTTTTCTGAAGCTGGAGTTAATGAATATCAAAGACTGGAAATTAATCCACCCTGGCTCATCCCTTGATACCACTTCAGAGGTTCACCACCTGCATGCAAATTGAGCACCGTCATCTTCTGCCTGTGCTTCTCAGGAAGTCACGTTGTTGCTGCAGTGGTTTTTGTATATAAAATGCCATTTTTCAAAGGGAAACTTCTGTGCTCTTTTTGAGCAGTTTAGCGCTGAACCACTTTTAAACCCAGTTTCTAAGATGTTTTTCAGCCAGGCTGGATTAAAATCTTGTTGAATTTTGGAAATTAATAAGAAAAGGACAGACTTCAAATACAATGAGATAATTAGCATTTATTTCATCAGCAAAGGCAAAATTTTTTAAGTGAGGGGAGAATGTACATATGGTTTCTATGCATTTCAGAAGAGGCGTTACGTGAATAATGATAGCAAATCAGAAGTAGGGTATCGGTGAGTGAATGAACATTTTTGCAGACAGCAGGCTTCATCACCACGTTTGTAAATATCAAAAAAAGAAATTCCACACGTAACTAGGTGGTCAATAAGTAAAGCAAGTAAATAGCTAATATTTGAAAAATATTTTAAAATTTAAAAAATTTCATTTCTATCTACAATTTTCAATTTAATTTCTGCTTAGTATTTTTATTATGTGATTATCCTGCTAGTCATCAAGTTTATTATTCATGTCACAATAGTAAAATCAACATTAAAGTTATCAAAAAATAATAAATGTTTACCAAATCACCACTGTTTTTTAAGGTCTTAGGGATCCTCCTATTCTCTATCCCCAACCCTGCCGCCATGATGGAAAAGACCATGAGTTAGACTTTTAGGAATTTCAATATCAAAGCTAAACATTTGAAACTGTGTCGATTTATACTTTTCCTGTGGCATGCTAAATAGCAATGCCCAAACTTTACATAATAAATAGTAGTCGGACAGGTTTGCCTCATACTAAATCAGTGGGAAGAACAAAATTGCAGTATTGTGAACTCTGATTTAGCATCATTAGGGCAGCTCTAGCTTGAGTTGATGAGCATTCTCTATTATTTACTAGACTTAACATTAGCCAACTATGCCTGACTAATGTTAAAATCAACTAGCTAATTTTTGCTATGGTATCGTTTCCTTGAAATTAGTTGTGGAATGCTGATAGTTATTGGCACAGAAAAAAAATGGTATAGTTCAGAACCAATTTTATGTGATTTGGCAAGGCCTTATGTAATCATTCATTCTATAAATATTTACTGAGCACTTACCACTCTCAGGCTTATGGATTGATTCCTTTTGTTCTTAATAACTTAGGATGGCAATAAGTAGATGCTATAGATGCTCATGTAGCAGTTGCCCATCCAAAAACAATCATGCACTAACAGTAAAAAAAGAGAAGAAAATTCTGGAAAATTCCGTCCTTGGCCTTTGTCACGGACAGCACTGTCCCAGGAGCTCATCCGAAGTTCATACTCCTCACTGCCTGACTTTTGTACCCTACAGATCTTGAATGAGAAGACCAGCCCTTAGATATAGAAAATAGCCAATAGCTCTTAGGCTAAAATCATGAGGAAGACCAACTCCAGATATAAGTATAGTTATTCTCAGAGGACGTGGAACCTGAGGTGCCTTCATGGAACATTGGTTCCCCCCAACCCAATGAGGCATGGTTTCAGGATGTTCAAGCCCAAGAGACCCTAGAATATTACATTCTAGAAACAGCTTATATCTTCCTTCACCCATCTCTCTATTGTTGAATGCCCCTCTTGTCCACTGAGAGACTCCAGGTGACTCCACAACAATCCCCCTTAATCACCTCTTCTTTGTCCCTGATTCCCACCTCATTCCTCAGAGAATCTGCCACTGCTCACTCTGTGGTCTGGGTGTACCTTTGTTATGGGGCACACCCCACGGTATTTTGCAATTACTTGTTTGCCTGTGCGTCCATATACTGTAAGTTCCAGGAGGGGAGAGACCTTGTCCTTACCTTCTCTGAATTCTCAGTGCCTGGCATGCAGGAGAGTACCCATAGAAGGAAATAAATAGGAGGTGCTGAAATGGATGAACGTTCTGAAAGTGAAAATATACTTCAGTTAAGATGTTAAATCACTACAGATATCGCACATTCAAATGTGTACTGGGCCTAATTAGATCCAATAGCTGAGGTGGCTTGTGTGTAAATATAGCAATACTATCGGGAGTGGTAAGAACTCTGGTGAAAGGACAGCCCAGGAGGCATCTAAGGGAGACCATGTGGCTACTTTGGAACCAACCCTCAGTCCTTAACAAGCATGTAGACCTGATGTGACCAAGTCATTTTTATTATTTTTTTTAAACTTCAGATTCCTGGGTGAAGCCTAGAATTTTTAAATGTTTGGAGAAATTAAGTTTAAAACACAATGTAAGCTAAAGAAAAAATGATTGGGAACCTAACTGGGCCTATAAGCTACCAACACGTAAGCTGTGTTAAGAATTATTCTTTTCCTGAATATGGGTTCCTTAGCTTATTGTAATGTTAGCCAGTCAGGTGGCATGTGCTGATGTGGAAAAAAAAATTGGCACGTGAAATTAAAACAATGAGAGAGAGCAAAAGGAAACACCTGTTCCCAATTCTCTTTTCTTCTTTCTGTATCGGTCTAAATGCTACCCAAGAAAATCTAGATGATGTCTTAATTAACTAGGAATGGATACTTTTTAAAAATTTTATGAAGGGTTCTTCAAATTTGTCAATTGTCAGCCAGAATTCTAGCCACTGGCTCTCAAGTAATCAGTAAATGGTGATGATTACTTTTCTGCCAAAATGCAGCATCCAAAAATAGAGCTATGGAGAAGACCAGATCTATTGGTTGGTTTTTCTATGGAGGTGCTGAGGTATAAAGGGCTGGGCCATAGGGAAGAAACAGCCAACATTTAAGATGGTAACGCATTACCTTAACCATATAGCCTCCTAAAGTAAGGACACAGGGAAACAACAAAGTAATTACAAAGCCTTTGGAGTACCCCCAATCCCCTGCCAAAGCTCTGAAGATGAAAAGCCTTATTTGACCTCATGCAAGTCTGCCCAACCTACTTCTCGGAGGTGTAAGGATTATAAAGTGATGAATTTGAAAGCCCTTGAAAAAATTCTAAATCACTATAAAAATTGTTGTATTAATATTCTTTTGATTATTTCCACTATTATTAGAATATACTAGTTATGACAAATGTGGAAATACTCTCAATAATTTTTTGTCTGTCTCTCAAACTGGAATAGAGATTGTGCCATTTAGTACATTTCAAGGATACAAACATAAACTGAGCAACCACTACCCAGAAAGCACTTTGATGGGCATAATGGGTGACGTAGATATAAAAGGGGCCCCTGTCTTTAAGAGCTTACAGTTTAGGGGCTTGTCCTTATCACATGGCTGTGTTCTCATAGCCATGTGCTCCATGTTGAGAGGGTTTCTGCCCCACTAGTGAAGTGGCATTTCCATATCTACCATGTTGGAACCAGCAGTGGGCTGGCAAACCAGCACTCTGAGAAGCCCTGATTTTGCCAGTTGTCATGGTGTGAATACTTTCACCTTGGCTGATTTCATGTTACCAGAGTGAAGACCCTGAATACAGCGTGGGGAAGAGATGTATACACTCTCTCTAGCTGGTACAAACTGGCTATGGCCCACCACTGATTGACACCCAAGTCACGGAAATAAAAAAAGGAACTTCTGTACTTAGTCATCTTGCTCCCAGGAGGTCCAGCTGTAAACCCCGGGCAAGAGTGCAGCCCCTTAGTCATCCATTCAAAACAGTGACAGTTTTTATTTCTGGGAAGTCATGTCTTTTGTCTAATCTAGATTCCTATACCCAAAATGATGAATTGAGTGAATACAAGATCTGATCATGTTCACAGAATATGATCACCTACCCCAGCAAGACCATGTTTTATGCCTTTTTAAACTTCAATGCTGCACATACAGGAAGTGCTAAAAAAAAAAAGCTGTTGAACTGAACTAAACATAAAATTTGGAGGACACAGATTAGTGTGGTACGCAGTGTTCCTCAGTCACTCATACCCAAAATTCTTCTCTATCCAGGAAATTGTATCGTCTACCCAATCTTTATTTCTAGTGCTAAATATTATACCATTTTCTATTTGTAAACATTTTCTATTTGAATATTCATCTACTCTTCATTCTCTCCATCTTTATTATTATTTTTTTAAATAATTTTATTTATTTATTTTTGGCTGCTATGGGTCTTCGTTGCTGCGCGCGGGCTTTCTCTAGTCGCGGTGAGCGGGGGCTACTCTTCATTGCGGTGCGCGGGCTTCTCATCGCAGTGGCCTCTCATCCATCTCTATTTATTCATTCAATATCTCTGTTTTCTTCAAAAGTTTGAAGATTGCTTTTAAAATATACTTTATTGTCATGTATTTATTCATTAATTCAACAGACATATATGGAACCTCACTGTGCCTAGCACTCTGGTGGGGGCCTTGAAAATATGGAGATAAATAAGACAGTGTGACCCCTCCCGTCTCCTGGGATTTCTTGGCTGAGAAACCCTCTCCTGGTGACAGCATAGCTGCAGCCTCGCAGGCGTCATAGTCACATATAACCAGGTCTAGAGGAGGAAGAGTGATGGACCATTTTGTTGTGTTTTTCTTCACAAGAAGGGAACTTCTCCCAGATGGCCCCATACACTCCTCCCCTGTAGCACTGAGAGACGGGTTCATACACCCTCTCCTAAATCAGTGAGAGGCCAGAGCAATGTGATTACCACAGTTGGTGCCTCGAGAGATCTCATGCAGAAGAAAGATGTTGAGGAGCAACCACAACAATCAGTAGAGGAGCGTTGGGGAATTTCAGCATCTCATGCTTTTCTCTTATGACTTCTCTATTCTTATCCATTGAATAATATTGCATGTAATTGACCCTTTTTAATCGTGAAGCACCCAGCTATTATGGTCACTGCAACATGACAAATCCTGTATTCAAGTTGTTCCAGATCAAAGATCAAAGCATCTTGAGCTTTCTGACTTTTTGTTCTATGTCACTGTGACCCCAGAATTTCTGGGGTGAGACTATTACACCCCTTCTTTTTTTCTAAAACCGGACTATATTCTTAGCAACTGCCACAAGCCCTTCCTAAAATTGGCTCCTGCTCGGGTTCTCCATGTCCTGGCAATGGAAAACAAACTGAGAAGAAATTTTGACTCAAAAAGCTACTTATGCCCATATGCCCTTTGAGCTTAATGGTAGCCACAGAGCAAAAGAAGTTGGCCTTTTCCCTTCTTGTTTCATAATATAAACAACTAAATAGGAATTTCTATGATATTTATTGTGAGGAAATTGAATGGAAGGTGATGGAAAACTAGAGGAGTGACATTACTGGTTGACTAGATGTTTGGGGGATTGAACGTACACTAACTGAACGTGGCAGGGCTGGGGGAGCACTTCGGCATTCCTTGTTGGTCACTGTGACTTCTCAGCTGCATATTCACATACACAAAGAAATATAGAAAAGCCATGACAGTTTCTGGTTTATTTATGATATGAGCACACTATGAAGTCATAACTCAAGCTAAGTTTTCCTTTTGCATGTTCTGGCTTAAACCATAGGGCTGACCACAGTGAGAGCTTTTCAAAATAGAAAACCATTTCGTGGTAAAATTGACATCAACCGGTTTGGCCTAGGGAAGGAGCTCTTGGGAAGAGCGCTGGTCTCCTTAGATTGGTCAGTGAGAAGGAGGAAGCACCTGTACTGAATCCAGGCAAGCAGGCTTGGGCCCCAGTAATGGAAAAAGATTTACTGCGAGAGAGTACCGTATAGCCATCCTATCTCCAGTAACAAAGTGGATGTCCACAGAGAATGTCCTTATCCATACTACAAGGATGGACAGATACTTTTAGGTTAGCACTGGTTAGATCCTATTCAGATACATCCCAGAACTATCTGTGGGAAAATATACTTGCACTCTGATGCTGATTAATTTTGCCATCATGATTTCATCAACTTGCAAGTTTACAGGGTGGGGGGGTGGAATAGAAACCACGCAAAATGTGTTTTCTAAGCTTGAATATTTATCAAAATCAGTATCCTAGGTAAATGGGGATAAAACCAATACTTTCAAAGGAAATGATTTTGCTGACATGAATACTGGCATTGAGTGAGAAAATTAGATCATCTGTGATGGATTCAGGATCTATACGTGAACCCTAGGGTTTTCGCTATAATCTAAATGCTTTCAGTCTGACCTGCTTCTTTGCCTTTGGCTTCATAGTTCATAGCAAAGTTGTGTGCTGAGCAGGTCTGATGCAAATGAGCACCAGGAAAGACTTGGTCATTGTCATGCCTGCCACGTGCGTTAATCTAATCAATGGTTTAATTCACCATGGGCTAAAATAAGGTCACTCAGTGTCCTCTCAGAAACTCACATGAGAGTAAATTAAGATGGAGGACCAAACACCCTCCATAAGCCAGTCCCGTAATTTTCTGGAACAAGTAATATAACTTAACTTGTGAAAACATATCAGAAACCAAGAGAGTTAATCCAAAGAGCACTCATTCTAAATAGAGCTGTCATAGGAGAAAGTCAATACAACATCAGAAAACAAGCCAGACCGATTTTGTGGCTTAGTTCTTCTCTAGTGCTTAATGTGAATCTTATTATTTAATATCTGTTTCATCCAAACACTAAATCCTAAACTCATCCTTTGTCATCCATAAGTAGCTGATGGGAAGGGATAGAGAAGGGCACACGAGGGATCCTTAGGTAGGCAGCCTCTGTGGCCAGTAGGATTCACTGTCCTCTAACCATGGTAGCTCTGCAGGAGCCCTTCCCTCTACCCAACATTGGTATTTGAAGTGCCCGTATGTGGAGACCCACCTTAGAGAACAAAAACAGAAATACTGCCTCTATACTTAGGAAACTCAGCATAGGAGAGAAATGTGAAGAAAAGTCATATAGAAAAGTTTGAATTTGTTTGATATGGGAGAAGTAATTTTCTAATAACACTGGGGTTTTTTGAAAGTTCATACATGATTTGCACTTAGTTAAGTTTTACTTCCTGGTGTTTGCTGGGTTAAAAGAAGCCTTTTAAGATGGGCAGGGAGAGCTGGCAACTGTGTGAACCTGAACTCAAGCTATTTCATGGAAATTTTTGATTTTAACACTCTGTTTTCTTCTTTACAGGAGTTTAGATTTGATCGTTTTACAGAAAGTGGTAAGAAGAAAACCACCTTTTTTAAAAGAGGGAAAAAGTTGAAGTATTACCACATGCCATTTGGATTTGGAGTCAGCAAATGTCCAGGCCGATTTTTGGCAATAGTTGAGATAAAACAATTGTTGGTTGTATTTTTAACTTATTTTGATTTAGAAATAATTGATGATAAGCCCTTAGAACTAAACTACAACCGCTTTTTGTTTGGCATTCAGTATCCCGACTCTGATGTTTTATTTAGGTACAAAGTAAAATCTTAAAGAAGCTAAAAGGAAAGAAAAGAAATCTATCAAAACTAACCTAAATGTCCTTAGCTCATCTATTTGTTTTTAATTTCTTCAAATGTAATTGCTTTGTTTGTTTTAAAAGTGCCAATTTCTGTTTGATCTGAGATCAGTCCAGTCTGTACTTTGTCACAAAACCCATCAAAAAAAAGAAAGAAAGAAAGAAACAGCATGGTGGCATGAAATTGACATCAAAATCAACATAATGATTAACTTAAAGTAGCTTTTTTTAAGTTTCTACATACATATTGTGATTTGCAAGTGTCATAGTAAATGTGCCTTCACAGCAATAGATTTGACACTGTGGGATTTTTTTAAAGTCACAAATTCTTCTCTAATATGTAAGAATACACTTTATGTACTAATGGAAATTTGTGCTGGAAATGGACACAGTCTAACAAATTCCAAGTTCTCAGAGAAGAAGGAAATTAAATTTCCATGAGATACACTGGATGAAAATGTTCCCTTCAGTATAATATCAATAATATCTATATTGCCAGGGTACGTTTGCATTAAATGAGTTTTGCAGTAGATTAAATGCTTCAACTTCACTTCAATATTTAATCATCCATAAATGTTCTTTATTACTTTGTATACTGTGGCTCAATAGAACAAAATTTCTTGTTATATAAGGCCACTCATGTTCAAGTGAAACACTGGTAAGATTTATCAGTGTAAGAACACACAAAAACCTATTATATATTCAGCAATTGCCCTAGACATTAGTATTAGGTTTACTGTAGGAGTAAATGTTGAGCTCAGTACAGGACTGATTGAAGCATTTGACTCCAGTGTAAACTATAAGGGTTATGCCAGTATTGGAATTAACTTTCCTAAATGCTTCCATTTACACCAGCTGAGAAACTAGATAGCAGTATTTGTTCTTGACGCCTCACCTCTTGGACTTGGAGTTTATTTGTATTATTTGAATTACAACTTTATGTAATACAGTATAATTCCATATGCCACAATGCAGCATAGTGTGGAGGATTCAAAGATTGCTAGTATCAGATTGCCAAGTGATTGTCTGGCATCCTACCTAACTGCTGATGCCGTATATAAACAGGCAAAGCAGGTAATTAAACCCAGTTAATTCATGCTGCATTCATTGGAACTTCTGATATTTTGGAAATGTGCTATTGTTTTTGAAAAGGAAATTGATTTTAAAAATAACAGTATAAAATACTTAACCATACTTAGTAACTAAATAGATTTTCTAGCATTTACTTTCTTCTTCCTGAAGTCCATACTCTAAGTGCACCTTAGTGAAGGTCTACCGGTCTAAACTTTGTTTTTGCTGGATTGAAGATGTTTTCCTTTTTGCCCTCATTCCTGAAAGGTGATTTCGCTAGATGCACAAGTCTAGACTGACAGTGATTTCCTCACAGGGCTTTGAGGATATCTCATGTTCTTAAGAGGTTAGCCTTTATTCGGTTTAATTATTCAGTAGGTAGTCTGCCTCTCTGACAGCTCTAACATGCTCTCTTTGTCTTTGATGTTCTTAGTTTCTATTTATCATGCTTGCATGTCATGGTGTCTTTCATGAAGTGTAGAATGTTCACAATCATTATCTCTTTGAATATTTCCTCCCTCAGGCTCTGTATCTCGCTCTGTACTCCATGTTGTTTGACCTTTTTGTCTCGTATTTTCCACCTCTAATTTACATTCTCGGTAATTTCTTTGGATCTTTAGATTTCTCTGCCAGTTTATTCTACTCTTTAACCCATCCATCGAGTTTGTTTCCTCCTTCTTTTTATTTTAACCTCAGGTTCATAGGACTGAGTGATCACATGCCTTATGTCCCTTAGTTCATGGTACACAATTATAATTGGCCCAAACAAGGCCCTCTGGCTTTATTTACTCATTCTATTTTATCCCTAATGGCTACCATTATACCCTTCCCCATCATAGGCAAATAGTCTAATGTGTTTGGTGTGTATCTTTTTATTTGTATATGCTTTTATAAAACATATGTTATTATCTTGGGTGCATATGTGTTTAATTTTCATAAATGTATATTCTATAAATGATTATTCTTCTTAATGTTTAACTACACTCTATATTTTTAAAGATATATCCGTATTACTTTATGTATATTTAATCTGTTGCTTCTAACTGCTGTATAGTATCCCATACTGTGCACCCACCATGTTTTAATGCTCTGTTTACCCAGTGATGGAAACTGTGTTGGGGGGACAGTTAATTTGGGGGGAGAGGCCAAAGGAGAACCCAGACGTCTACTCCCACCCGTCCTCCCACTACTGTGTGCTCCACCCTCCACCCTGGGCTGCAAACCCTGTCATCAGCAGCCCCACCACACGCGCACATACACACGCGCGCTCGCACACACGCATGCACACATGCGCGCAGACACACGCGCATGCGCTCAGACACGTGCACACGCATGCACACATGCGTGCGCAGACACGCACACACATACACGTGCACACACACGCACACGCGTGCGCGCAGACACGCACGCACAGACGCGCACAGACACGCGCACACACATACACGCGCACACACGTGCAGACACGCACACGCGCGCACACACATGCACACGCGCCCACACACACACAGGCCGTGACAGCCTTCATTCTCTGAGGTGTTCTAGACTTGTGTTCCATGCTCAGATCCTTATCACCCTCTCCCTTCTGTGAGGCCTCCAGGGTTGATCTGAGTCAGGGTGCCAACTGTCAATTTGTCAGCTTTCAGGATTTCAATTCCACTGAGTCTGCTAAGTTTAGTGATTACATTTTCAGTTTGAGAATTCTCTTTTTGTTCTTCCTATCTGCCTGGTCATTTTTGATAACATCTTGTTCTTTCATGATACACTCAATACCTTCTTCCATTTCTTTAAATATATTAAGAAACTTATTTTATATTCTGTATCTGGTATTTCCACATCATCAGTGTTTTATGGGTCTGATTCTGTAGTTTGCTTTTCTTTTAACTCTGCCTCAGGATGGCTTGTTTACTGGGCCCATGTTCCTTGGAATTTTATCTCTGGACATTTTTTTAAGACCTGAGTTTAAAGTTCACACCTCCAGAGAGAATTTGCGTTTGCTTTTGTCTGACTGCTGGTGTTACTATCAACTTCTGATCACTTTACATTTTCAACTTGAGTATTTTGAAAGGGGATTGGGAACAACATAGATAGTGTGAGTTCTAGCCCTAAATCAGCCAGACTGCAACCCTATGAGTAGGAATAGACAGGAGAGACTTTCTGGGTTTTTTTCCCCCTTTACCCAAAGCCAAGGCTGAGACAGGCAAGTATACCCACAGTCCTTCTCTGTGGAGCAAGGTTTCTTTCTAAGTCACTTGCTGAGGGTGCTGCCTCTGCAAATTCTTCGCTTTGTGTACAGGTCTTGGATTACACACTCATACACACACACACACACAACACACACACGCCCCGCTTGGGCCCCAAGCTTTATCTTCTGCCTGCCACAAAGTATAGCCCATTCGTTTTGTACTAGGACATCTATTCCACCATGTTGCCTGAAGTGGAAGCCTCCAGATTCTTAAATTCATCTTAGTAGTACACTTTTATGCTGCTACAGCGGAGAGAGCACAGAAAAGTATTCCATTCTAATTTCTGCTTAATTTATAGCGAAAGGAATTTAGAGTAGAAGTATTATGTAAAATATTACATAAAAGCAATGGGTGGTAGAACCAAAACAAGAGAGTCTTGTGACAGGCTTAAATCTGGTAATTAAAGATTGTTTATAAATAGAATAAATGTCATGGAGAAATAAGTTAAAAGACATGGATTCTAGCTATGACATAACTGGTTTGTTTTCATCAACAAGTCACTTTGCCTCGCAGTGCTTCAGTTTCCATATTTGCAAAATAAAAATATTAAGGCCTTTTGACACCAGGGTTCATTATGAGGATTGAACACAGTAAGATGTGCAAACTTACTTTAAAAAGTGTAATGCAATATACAAACTTAAAGTTGTAAAGGAGATACTTTGACAATGTTGTGCCTTTTAAAAACTGTTCTTGTGTATTTGTTAAAGGGAACCATTTTTTGTCATTAGTTAATTCATTATTCATTTATTCAATCAAACACTTATTGAGCATTTCCTCTATCCTAGATTTGATGCTATGCACTGGATTACCCTTCTTCAAGAACACATAATTTATTAGAGAACACAATACATACCCAACTAATTTATTATAAATGTAGTTGTAATAAATCATCTCCTTAAAACTATTTTAAAATTCTGATTCATCACTAGTTCTAACGAAACTTCCATCACTCATTCCAAATTAGTGTTCTGTAATGAGAAATTACTATGAGCCTAATTACATACAATAAAACATATACATCAAGTGTTGTGATTATATGTTAAAAATAACCAAAACCAATCATTGAGGCTTCAGAATTTTTTAAAAACTGTATTTTACATATAGTAAAAACCGATCTTTTCATTTTTAAGCCTCCTCTAAATTTCAAATTAAAGAAAATGAATAACTAAAAATATTATTTTATATCAATGACCAACAGTAATGAAGCATTCAGTTAGCAAACACTAAATGCTCTGAAGATATTCAGGAAAAAGCTATTTATCACTGAGTAAGGAATGCTGATAAGCAACCTATTCAGGAACTTTTATCTGCCTTGTTTGGCTTTCCTGGCATACTTCATTATATTTTCTCCATTTTCTCATTAAGTTTTGGGTCACAAGTGTGAGGCAAAGGAGCTTCTATACTCAAAATCTGCATGATTACTTCTGTTTATTTTCTCATGAAAAATAATTTGGGTAGCATTTCCTATAAGCGAATTCTTCAAATTTAACCATGGAATCTTAAAACCAATTTCAAAGATCAAAGCACAAAAACTATCTAGGCTTTGATCTTCATATAAAACAATGTCAGTAATTATAAAACAAGAATTATATGCCCTGAGAATGTACACTGCTTTAATCTATTAAATTTGCCAATATTGCAAACCATTATGTACTTGAACTGCATTATTAGGTATTCATATTCACATACTCAATTAGGAAAAAGTTAGCAAGCCAAGATTAAGTTCCCTGTAGCATTATTTTAAATTACAGTGGATGATCACATAAAGCTCTCTAATGTTTCTCTAAAGCAATTATTACTTACTCTACTTCAGAGTGTTAATCTAAATCAGTGATCATTGACGATGGAACTTTTTTGCTTAAATGTTTACTTTGTTTATAATATCTTGAGTAAGATAAATTTAATTCGTGAAAATCTCTACTGAACAATTTTTAAAAGGAGGTAATTTGGCAATACTTACATTTTAAAATATTTATTAAGCAGAGGAGTGCTGTATATTAAAAAAAAAAAATGTCCTGAATGTTTGTTTAATACTCTTTTGATTTTAAAATGGTATAGAGGTGGATTTATGAGGAAGAAAATTATCTTGAAAAGATCTTAGGTAAGAAATGCAAGTGCTTTGTAACTCAATTAATGTTTTTTAAATTTACAACAAGCCAATAAATTAACTTTTAAAGCACAGGTGAATGACTGTGTCCCCTTATTTCCCTACTAGGAGCATGTTGGGTGACAGAAGATTTGATTACAAATAGTAAATTATTTGGGAAATAATTTTGCTGTCTGAAGATCCCCAAATCCCCATCTCCCCCCGACACATACATATACATATATTTTTATTTTCTCATACTTTTGATAAAAGTGCATTAATTGTTATATTCAGAATATGTTTCAATATATTTTCACTTATTTATGTGGGAAATAAAAACAGATCCAAGTAATATCAGTGACTAATAAGTTTTTAAACAAGTTTATTTTAACCAGGCTGACCTTGCTAGGCTGCAGTTCTTAATAATAGCTATTATTCTGTGGAGAGATGTATAAGAACAACAAGAATGGGAGAGAGATTCCATTTCTCTCCACATAAGAGAGGTGTGGTCTTCATCTTCTGCAAATCACTACCACAGATAATGAGGCTGAGTAATATTTGGACAGTATTCTGTGTATTCATAGAGCTGAAATGCAAGCTGTAAATAAAACATAACACAGAACATGCTGTTGATGAAGTGTGGCTTCTTCAGTAACTGTACATACAGCATTTCACTGGGACACTTAGCTTTTCTAAGAAACACTCCATTAATGTTTTAAAGATCGCCCTAGACTCTGAAAGTGTTCCTGTTCATTTGAACTAGGCAGTTCAGTATTGCTGAACACTTAGGGTAAATTGTCGTTAAATGGACAATCTTTGAAATAATTATCTTTGCATTCAATTTTACTCTAAAAAACGCTTATTGAGTAAACAATAATTTTGCAGAACTGTCTGGCATTATCCATGGTCATGTGAGTAATAATGTGCATTTTTTATTGATATAGCTGAATAGAAAAAAAATAGTGGCTATGCTGGTAATTTTAAGTGTGTTTGATATAGTTTTTGTTAATTTTTTGAGGTATAGTTTATGTTCTTAATTCCTAAATGTATTCATTTTTATAAGGAGAGACATGATATACTGCAGACTACCTAGAAAGTAAATGTTTAGAGATAGACTCATGAGGTATTTCAATTCCCTTACAACTTACAAGTTTTGTGCTTATAGGAGAAACTAGGGCAATAGAAGTTAACAGGTAAATGTAGTAATACCTAATGGTTTATCGTTGAGTCAAATTTAAACACTTAGAAAGCACATATTAGCTGGAGATTCTTATTTGTTTGCAAGAGAACGTTTATTTCATGTAACTTTTATTTCTAAGAACTAACCATTAAAGTTAACATATATGTCATTATTACCTGACAACCCACATTTTTAAGTAAGTGATTTTGTCTTTCATGTTCAAATTACTGTTTAAATGAAGTATACTTTCATTCTATAACTTCTAAGAACTGGCCAATATATTTAAAATTTTATAAATGCCTTTGTTTTATACTTTAAATGGAATATTTTTTAAAGTATTTGAAGTCACTTTTGAATTTTTTAAATCTAGAAGCATACAGGAAGTAGTACTTTCTCCATGTTTTAAAGTTCAGTATTTTTTTTAACTTTATTTTAAACTAATTTTAGACTTACAAGAAAAGCTATAAAAATAGTATTCATTTTTTTTTTATAATTATTATTTATTTATTTATTCATTCTTGGCTGTGTTGGGTCTTCGTTTCTGTGCGAGGGCTTTCTCCAGTTGTGGCAAGCGGGGGCCACTCTTCATCGCGGTGCGCGGGCCTCTCACCATCGCGGCCTCTCCCGTTGCGGAGCACAGGCTCCAGACGCCCAGGCTCAGTAGTTGTGGCTCACGGGCCCAGCTGCTCCGTGGCATGTGGGATCCTCCCAGACCAGGGCTCGAACCCGCATACCCTGCATCGGAAGGCAGGTTCTCAACCACTGCGCCACCAGGGAAGCCCAGTATTCATTTTTAAAGAAGAAAGTCCTCAGACTAAACAATGCTTGTCAAAAGTTAAACTAAACAGTGGTCATAGGACTTAGCCAGTTGCAGATCTTAGTTAATCCTTGACCTTTGGAGATGTTTATCCACAATAACTACCCAATAGGGCAACACACAGGAAGTAACACCTGAGTGGCAGAGATAATTTGTGTGCGTTCCACCCAGATCCTCCAAAGTCCACATCAGTATTTTGTTTTCATAAAAACACAATTTTCTAAGTTTTAAAAAGAGCTTACTTTGTTGAATAATTCCAGATTTTACTTAACTACACTCTCTTGAGAAATCTACACTTTAAAGATACATATGCCTGATGCTTCTGTAAAAGAAAATTGAAGTAAGTTATTCGCTGTGCCTGCGCCTTGATACATTTATAGATATAATAGATAGATTTCCTTTCCTCCTTCATGGCTTTTCATGTTTCTGTGGAGGCCTGGTTAGGAAAATCTTTTTCTGTTTTTTTTTCATGGAAGTCTCAGATGGAGGGGACAGGCTCAGCTTAGCATCTGAATTTTGACCACAGCTCTGCAGAAAGAGACGGTGCATGGCAAATGTAGCTGCACTTGCTTCAACAGACAGTGCATGATTTAATGTTTTAACCAGTTGGGTACATAATCTGACTCTCTCACATAATAAGAAATTATTTGTCTTCCATTTTCAGAGAGGAGATAAGGATATTTGACACAGAAATCCTTACACCAAGTTCTTCAGTAATTGCCAGAGCAGAGTAAATGCATAAAATGAGGTTAGGCCATGAAGCATGTTTATGTTTAAGACTAAATTCTCATCTCTAAACATCCCTATTAGCATAGCAGATTTGAGCTGCAACCATCCTCCTAATAAAATATGAAATCTTTAAGATTGGGAAGCATTGGTAAATAATGGGTCCTTTAAATATCCCTGAACTTCATTCTAAAACTTACGAAGAGAAATAATAATTGCTTTATATAACCACTGATACCATTTTAGCATTTGATGAAGATGTTAATTTATGGTTAGTTAGCAGTTTATGGCTGTCATTAGTTTTTCAGTTTGGTCCACATTAGAAATCTATTTTTCTTTTTTATTTTAATCTGAGACAATTATATAAAGATATGGTTATGTTTTATCTAAAATGTATCATTCTAGTATCGCATTTCAAATTATTCACAGATCGTAGTTCTTATATGTGCATATATGAATTTAAAAATACAGCAATAAAATGCTTGAAACAGATCATAAATTTGCTTCATATTTTATTGCATCTCTGAATCAGGTTGAGAAGACAAGGGCAACTATGGTCTTTGGGAAAGAATTAACTCTTTCCCAAGCTGGGAAGGAAAACGATATCACCTTGTGCCTACTAAAAGCCAACTCCCCATCCGAGCATCCTGGTGACTTCTAAGATAGGCTTGTCCATGATATATTGGGGGCTGGAGGGCTGGTAACCGCAAAACCCTCTTTCCCTTTGCAGTCTAACCTTCCCAGCCCAGTAATTTCTCTTCCAGAGCTCGCTAATCTGTATTTCTGTATCGTCGGAATTCGGGAACACAAGGGAGAGGAAAGAAAGAAAAGTCCCACAGGCACATGCACACGTACTCAGGGGGACCTGATAGTTCTGCAATAGTCCACAAGTCTCCTGGATTATGTTAAGACGAGTCATTTAGAAAAAGTGATAGAATTTAACCAAAATCGAGCCTCAAGGAAAGCGAGCTCACTTTCTTTGCCTTGCTAGGAAGCGATGAGCTCTTTGGGGTTTAAAATTGGGACGCTTTCACAGAATTCCCGGGTTTGGCTCGGCTGCGGGGTGCTTCTTACAAGCCTGTCATCTGCAGGTGAACTCTCCAGGCCACGGGGGTCAGGAGACAACCCCATCCTAGTGCCTCCCCTCGAAAGACAGTTTGAGGCAGAGCCCCCGAAGTTCGCGTTCTGCCCCTAGGCACTTAGAGGTTGAAGGGTCTTGCGCCCCGCAGGAGGGGCCCAGAACGTCAGTGCAGGGGAAGCACTAGGAGAAGGGGTGCTCTGCGGCTGCGGGTCCCGAGTCCCTCCGGGGGCGCAGCCTGAGCAAAGCAGCGCGGTGGGCACGCGCGTTGTGGACGTCGTTCTGTCTGCGACCCTGGGCTGGCAGGCTGGCCTGCGGGAAAAGCCGCCCCCTCCTTCCTCCTGCCCTCCCGGGTCCCCAGCACAAACACTGGCCCTGGCCCTGGGGCGAAACAGACACCTGGCTATTTTGCACAGTCTACAGAACCCTGGTTCTTGTAAACACTCATCAACCGATTCGAAGAGCCAGAGATCCGGCGGGGAGAGGAAAAGACTCTTACCCTGAGAATTGTTTTTACCCTTAAGTTGCTGTCTCCTGGTTTTCCCTCCCGTTTCCTTCGACTGTGCCCAATGTCTGATGTAAAAGGCCAGCTTTAAATCAACCCGCAGCTCATTGGCTTGGCGGATCCTGGGGCATCCAAGTTATAAGCGCCAACGCAGACCTTGAAGGAGACGGGCTCATTTATTTTGCCCACAGAACAAAAAATGTTAATTGATGTAAAGTTGCTTGGCACGTGATAAATTCAGTCTGACCTGCATTTTAATTAAAAGAATACTTCTGTTTCTGACGTTTGTTTTGCAATTTAATTCTGTTTAGAGGCAGCGCCGTGTAGTGGGCCCTCCCCATCCCTCACTTCCCCATTGAATCGCATTTTCATGAAAGGTTTTACCAAGGAGCCTCTCCCGACCAGGATTCATCACCTCCCTCCTTCCACCGGCACACGTTCGGGTCTCCGCTCTGCCGCTCCGCCCGGCAGAGCCGCCACTGTGTGCTGCGAGCCGGGAAGTGAACTCTCATCATTATTTTTCAAAGTCTGGGAAGTGTATTATCCTTTTTCCTAGTGGTAATTAGTTACCATAGCATCTAATACGTAAATGTGCCCAGAGCACACCATTAACAGTTAAACGGAGGATTCAATTTAACACATGATTATATCTTTCATAAGTCATTACATTGGAAAAGTCAATGCCACTCATGCTGGAGCAATCTCAGGGTCCCGGGCGCGTAGAAAGGTTGGGTTTCGGCATCCGGGCCAAGAGCGCGAGGAGACGGGAACCCTGTGGAGCCTTGGCCCTCCCTAGAGAGCTGTTGGCAGGAAGGATGGGTGCTGGGTGCGATAAGAGGGAGCGGAATTTAAGCTCAACACAGGGTCTTGGAGGGGATGGCCAGCTACTGAGAGTGGAGAGCGCATCGCTGAGCGCGCGCTCACGCACACGCGCGCGCGCGCACACGCACACACCCACCCCCCCCCCCACCCCCTACACACACACTTACAGGCACCACGGGGAGGGAGGAGGGGTAACTAGTGAGCTCTTCGAAGGTGATCATTTGCTGGTCCTGTAGGAGTCCACGAAAAGCCTCAACGCGCTTCACTCCTGTAGGTACCCCATGTCAAGCTGGAGATGAGACCTAAATGGGAATTCGAAATTAGAGAAGGAAATTGAAATTAGAGAGAAATTAGAGAAGGAAACCGGTGGAATAAAAGTCCAAGTGGGACTCTGGCTCCTCGCTCGGCCTCCTCTGCCCAGTGTCAGTTTCCTAAGAAACTTGAGCAGCGGGGATCGTCCCCTGCTCCCGGGAGAAGCGCCCCAGAGCGCGGTGGACGAAGGCTCTGGGGCTGACCGAGGTTCTCTGGCAGACGCCGCAGTTTTAGGGGCCAGGATTGCTGTTTTGCCCCAAGGGCACTTCAGCAAGACCACACTGATGCCCTGGTGTTCAGTCACCCAGTCCGGAAGTGGATGGTGCACACTGGAAGGACATACTGGGGCCCACAAGTGTGTGGGCCAACTTTCCACACTGGGCTGAAATCCAGGAGTCCAGCGGGCCCCGGAAAGCGGCCGGGGGTTTTGCCAGGTAGGGGGGAGAATTTTCTCTTCAATCATTGGTTTCCTTCCCTAAAAGCTGCTGCTAATGAAACTTTGGAAATGTTGGGGTTAGCGCAGGGAAAGCCACCTAAGTAAATCACCGAAAAGTCCTCCCCTGCCCCTTTTAGATGTCCCACATTTATTCCTAGAACCCAACGCTGGTCAGCTCCTGGATTTGGAAAGAGAATTAATTTGTCTGAAATTATCAAAATGAAAATAAATATTATTAACCCTGCTACTTTGAACAATTGTACATATTTGTCTGACATTCCGACTTATTCTCAACATCCTCTCCTTTCCCCCAACCCCAATCATTTCCAGTCTCCTTCAGGACTAAGGCTGGAGACTGAGTTATTAAAGGGTGAAAGGAGGGTGAGCTTTCCTCTTTCTCCTGAAGTTCAAGATTTGTTATTTGTACTATTTCTAATACTAGTTGAACAGCACAGAGGTTACAGAGGGAATACATCAAGGAGGCCTTCTTCATAATGAGAAATATTAAGCAGTTAAACCTTGCAGCGAATGTGTCCCCTACAATGTTAACATGCAAAAAGTAAAAAAAAAAACAATTCGACTGATGGCGGCTGTGGTTAATTCCTAATCAGAATGATGGACAGCAGGGCCAGAACAATACAAACTAATGGCTGTGTTGCTGATCACTTTACCCCTTGATTAAAGGCACCCAATTACGGCGCAGAACAGTGTCATAATTATGTTTCTTAATCACATCCAGGAGGTTTAATTGCCTTAACGATGTGTTTCATTAAATGAATTTAGGTATTATAGTAGACAGTTTTCATACACAGTTGTTTTCAAATTAACATAATATTAGACATCGTCATGGAAATTGTTTTAATAATCATAATTAGACGCACCCAGGCTTTGTCTGGTAAATGCTGAGAGACGGGTCTCCTCCTGCCTGGGGGCCGCCCTGGTCTCTTCCCTCCCTCTACTCCCACTCCCAGACTGGGAGGGCTTCAGCTTCAAGGCCCTTTGCTGTTATGTTTTCTGAAAAGTTACAGGTTCTGATTAATCTTTTTTGATGGCAAGTGGAGCAGAAAATACCCTCCCTCACCCCCCACTAAGTTTGATGGCATTTAGGGATATCATTATGAGCTGAGGCTACACAGACCAAAATGCATTTAGCAAACTGCCTACAGAGGAAACACTATAACTTCACCACCACCATCTCTCTAACCTCCACCACAATAAAAATCAAACCTTCTAAATTTGAGGGCATTATTAAAGTCCAAATACAAGCCTATACAGACATTCTTTAATAGAATCAACGCCCAACCCAATCCAAACATACTCCCTTACAAATCTCTTTAACAAGCAACACTAGAACATTGAAAAAATCTCTATGGGCATTGTTTACACATATAATTCAACCTGGTTGATTCTTCTGTCACAAAAAAAAAAGCAGGGGGAAGCTACAATACAATCCATCCTCAGAGAATCCAAATCCATTGCTTTTCCTTGGCTTTCAGGAAGTTGGAGATAGAAATTTTGATTAAAAACTCTTTAAGAAACTTTACCCTCTCTGATGGGCCCTGGCATAGTAGTTAACAATGCCATACAAAGTGGGAGAAGAATTCCAGGGAGAGCAGGGCCTTCAAAGTTCATGCCAGCAAACAGGAGCTCTGGACCTCCTCTGGGTCTCACCACTGACCCCATTTATCAATCCTCCAATGACCAGGCCCAGCCATCGTCCTTTAACAAGTAAACAAGTGAACTAGGGCTGCTCCTAATTGTGTATCCCTGACAAAACTTTAGTTCCACCTTCTCTGAAACTCCTTTCTTTTTTGTTACCTTTCAAGCAAAGAGTAACACAGAAGAGAGGTGATTGCTCCCTCCACAAAGCACAGCATAATGAAATGTTTGATCAAAATATTTTAATAAAGATTCTCTCTGACATAGATACACATACAAATGGTTGTACATAGCTGTCATAGTCTGATTGACCTATTTAATATATATATCATTCTTTACACATCCAAAACCCGCCAATAGATCCATCATAGCTCCCCACTCACCATCCAACCTGACAAACTGAATTAGTATTATCTGCAAGGAGTGGAAAATAGCAGGACTCCATTTTTAAAAAAGGTTTTCTTGATTTTCGTAGGATAGAAAGGCAGGCAAGCAGCCATGCAAACTAAAACTGAAAGCTCGCTTTGGGTAAATAGCTTCTTGCTCTTCCTTAGTTTTATTTTATTTCTTTTAAAAATTTTTTTAGAAAAATAACAAAGGATTTCACACCATAGGCAAATCAAACCAGTCTTTCAACTTAAATAATTCTCCACAGTTAAAATAACTTATATATGTATACATATATTAAAAGCAATTAAATTAGACCTTTTAAAAATGCACAGCACAGCCTGGAAAAATATTTGCTTAGCATGTTCTTACTTATAGGATCTATTGCTGTGATGTCTTTCCTTTTTAGAATGCAAAGGAGTCCCCTTTCAAGAAAAGAGATCAATTCATTCATCAATTAAGAATACACCTTTCCTGTAATTTTTGGACTGAAGCAATTTATTAAAGCTCAATTTAAATACAGGGATGATGCAGCTGAAGATATCCAGGTGACCTTTGATAAACCTAAGCAGCTCAGATACATCAATATGTCTCTTCATACTTGTTGGCAAATAAACCCTTTTAAACACTTGGCACACAATATAAGTTAATCTATAAAACAGAATTTTAGAGGCATTAAAAAAAATCTGCACGTAAGACCCCATGACCTTAACACAGGATAAATACTGTTGATGTGGAAGGGTCATTGAAGAATAACAAATAAATACCATGAATCGTTAATACATCATTGCAGAGTGGAAAGTAACAAGGTGCACATAAATATTTTTAAATGCAATTCTTTCAGCCACAGTCAGTTTTTTGTTTTTTTTTTTTTAATATCACTCTTGCCAAAACTTTTGAGAATTTTCACAGGATTAAAGTTCAGAGACAATAAAAAATACAAGTCTTTCATAGCAACGTGTCTCTTCCTGTTTTTGTTTTTTTTCTTCACTTAAATAAATCTACATTTCAAGTTTTTCTCCTGGCTCAGAATCAAAATTTATTTTCAAGTGCCCTTTCTGATTTGTCTGAATGAATATTCCGTGCCACAAGCCACCCAACCTCGGACTCCTCCTCTCCCCCTCAGCACTAGCCAAATTCACAATTATTAGTAGGATTACTATTTTGCCATGTAATACTCTCCACGCTTAATAACACCTACTTCTCAACTTATTTTTTACCCTTAAAGGAAAACACTGCTTCCTCGCGGTCTAGGCTGCCACCAAAGTTGCCACTTTTCCGAGAAAAAAAGACATCCATACTCTATCCCAACTCCACCTCCCTCCTCCCTCCCTTCCCACCCCGAAGACCGAGATTCTGGGGATGTCGAGGCCAGAAGTCCCGTTTGTCTCTGATACTTCTCCGCAGTTCTCGCCTCTGCTTTGTTTTCTCTGCAAGTGTTTCACGACTACGAGAGGACCAAATAAAGGGGGGTGGGGAGCAGCTTTTCACTCTCCTCTAGCTTTGGGGTCGGTCTTATGTTTTTCGGGGGTGGGGGGTGTTTAAGGCTTCTCCGTGCACTGTTTGCAGAGGCTGGAGGAGACGCTATTGAACAGGGCGCACTTCTCCGGGCAGGAGGCGGCCGGGGGCAGCCCGGCGCTGAACGGGTAGCCGGCAGCCTGCTCGTAGGCGCCGAGCGCCGGGTGCAGGGCAGCGGCCGCCGCCGCCGCCGCCGCGGAGCTGGGCAGGGAGGCGGCCGAGATGGCCTGGCCCTGGTTGAGGTAGGCGACGAGGCGCCGCATCTCCTCCAGGGCCTGCGCCTGCATGAGGATGTAGTTCTTGGCGAGCAGCAGCGTAGCGATCTTGGAGAGCTTCCGCACCGAGGGGCTGTGCGCGTAGGGGATCACCGCGCGCAGCTCGTCCAGCGCGTCGTTCAGGTCGTGCATCCGCCGGCGCTCCCGGGCGTTGATGTTGAGCCGCAGCGCCTTTTGCTCTTTGGATTTCTTGCTGCTGCTGCTGCCGCCGCCGCCGCCACCACCGCTGCCGCCGCTGCCGCCGCCGCCGCCGCCGGCCGGGCCCCCCGGGGGGGCGCTGGCGCCGCCGTGGAGGTGGGCGTTGGAGCAGCCCTCGGCCGCCTTGACGCCGCCGCCTCCCGCGCCCGGGGAGGCCCGCGGGTCTCCGCCGCCGGCCCGCAGAACCAGCTCGCAGCGGCCGTCGCTGTCGTCGTCGGGGCTCTGCTCGCCGCCGCTGCTCTCGGCCACCGAGCCCCGGCTGGCGCTCTCGCCGTACTTGAGGCACAGGGCGGCCCCAGCCGGCAGGCTGCTCAGGCTAGGGTCGCCCCCAACGCCGGCAGTGCCCACGAGCAGCCCGGGGACGCCCACCCCGCCGCCGCCGCCGCCGCCGCCGCCGCCTCCCCCGGGCGGCGGCAACAGCAGCCCTGCCCCCTCGGGGTCAGCCGGCTCGAAGCAGCCCAGAGGCGACGAGGAGGAGGACGCCGGGCGCTCCCGAGGCGGCGGCGCCAGGGACAGGTCCATGCTCGGGGGCGGGGAGCGGAAAGCCGCCTCCAAGCGCTTGGCGGCGGAGGCGCTCAGGCTCTTGTGCAGGAAGAGGTCGTCTTCGCCCGCGGCGGCCGCGCCGAGGTGCAGCCCGCGCTCCATGGTCCGGCGCCGGCCGCCGCCGCCTGGGCTCGGGAGTCGGGCGGCGCCGCAGCCGCGCCCGAGCCGGGCTCTGGGGCTGGTGCGCGCGTCGGTCCCGGTGCTGCTGGCAGCCCTCTCCCCTTCTTTTTCTTTTTCGCCTTCCCCCGCGCTCGCCGCCTCCTCTTCTTCTTCTTCTTCGTCTCCAGCCGATGGTGCTGCCTGCTGGGGCTCACCATGGGCCGCGGCCCCGCATGGTGGGAGGGTGGGCGCGGAGGGAGTGGAGCCGCCGCCGCCGCCGCCGCTCTGAGCCCAGCCCCGCGCCTCCTCTCCGCACCGTTTATCTTGCTTGGATTCACCTTCAAGAGATTTCCGGACCCATCAACCAGCCGCCGCCACAGACGGGGGAGTCTTTTACATCATTATCTCTGAGTAGGTTATTATGAAGAAGAGTCGCCTGTTGGGACAGCGCTTTCTACCCAATCAGGTTAACGTTTTAATTAATAGGATTAAAACGGTAACAAACAATCGCAGGCGCTATCTGGCCGCGAGTCTGAATAGTTTCATTTCCCAGGTCTGAAGACAGGCAGCAGCTAGAGCTTTATAAAAGGCGCCTGCTCCATTATTCTGCCTGCCATCTGTATACACAGCTTAGCGCATATGTTTGCAAGGCGCTGGGTCCTGTTAGTAACCCAACAACTGCCTTTAGCTTGACATGTGTGGCGACTTTCACTCATCAATGAGCACACTAAAAGCCCTACTTAGAGCCGAGGATGTTCTCTGCTCCTTCAGCAAATTGTAGATCGGCGGCGAAGCCTGGGAGTCCCGTGGAAAGCAGACGCCTCCCCCCACTGCACCCCCTCCCCACTGCCCTTCCCTCGCCACTGCTGTCTCATCTTGTGCTACATGACCCTTTCCTGGGGAGGCTGATACTCCACCCCTGTTCCTAGGATGACTCTGGTCTGGATGTGGAGATGGGATTTTCGGGGGGAAGTGGTGTCTCCGCTGGCTTGCCCCAAATTCACCCAAGATTCTTAGCTAGTAAGACAGCAAAGCAATCGCCCCCCCTCCCGCCCCCCAGAACACACTGCCTTATTCCGCCCCCGCTCACCCACTCCCTGCCCATTTTCCTACCCGGACTGAGGCTGGGGGGGGGGGAGGGAAAGGGGGGGAGGAGGAGGAGAGAAAGAAAATGAAGATCGAGTTGCTTATGCAGCCCATTAGATTTTTTTAAAGGGAGGGGGTGCTTTTGCAGCCGTCTCCAAAGAACGGCTACAGTGATGGTGATTAATGAAGCACAGGATTTCCTCAACAGGAAGAAACTGATTGCTCAAACTTTCCTCAAGATGAAAATCCAGCTGTTTCGGAAGAGTCAACTTTACCGGTAGTCAGATCCTCTCACACACCAAGTGGGACATTTGTGCATATTTATTTACCCGGAAACGTAGCCGCCATAGCTAGGAAGCCATTCAGGGACATCTGGGTCTGCCTCGGTTGTTCTTAGAGGGAGAGGAAGGCGAAGTGTGAAAACAAGTGCTCCTCTTCGGATGGGAAATGGTACACGCGGTCTTCCAGCTCCTGTGTCCCGTGTCTGGGAGCACATGGTATTTAGCGGCTGGTTTTCATCCTTATGACATAAGTAAAAACAATATTTCCCAACACCCTCCAATAAATCTCTCTTATGTGGCAGAATTACTGAAGCTTATGAAATTTTTGGTTTCTCTGGTTTCATTAAAAACCTTTTAATTGTGGCTTTCAGAGTTGGCCCCAGGTGTTGGGCTCTTTTCATTACATTTTGCTCTAATGTGATGAAATTCTAATTCTCTCCTTACCATATGGTTAAATTTCCCCACTGAGAATTAGTTGAAAAAGGAGAAATAATCTATTAATCTCTGTAATAGATTCACAAATGAGGTTCGCCACAGAACCTGTTTTTGAATGGTAATATCAGAACAGTTGGGCGCCTTATTTCATAAAGGAGGGGTGAGGACGGCATAGAAACGTCTGCATTTTCACCTGGAAAGGAGGAAAACGGGCCCAGCGGAATCTTTCCAAAATAATTGCCTGAGATTCAATCTCACCGGGACAGAAATGCTACGCAGTCGTCAGTTACCTTCGCGCCTTGGGATTGACTGGATCCCAAAGATTGAGAAAGAGCAGGCGAGCTGCGGGAGGCTTTCCAGCCTGGGACCCGGGCCGGCGGCTCTGGAAGGCTCGAGCCGGCCCACGTGTCTCGCCGGGGGACCGCAAAGCACGTAGACGTGCGGGGCGGCCCCTCGCTCACCGCTTCCCTCCCCACTCCGTCCCCCCGGCGCGCGCAGCTATTAACCTCCAGCTTTAGGAAGCTAAAGACACGCTCCTGTTACTGTTTTTCAATTAGCAGCTTTGTTGTCACCGGGATCATAAACAAAGGTTCTCTATAAACATAGGTGAGTCTTGTGTGCCTGATAATGACTGACCAAAGAACTCTGGCCACTTAGGGGAGGACCGAGGCTGGCACCGTCGTGCTCTGGGCGGAGTGGAGACACGTTTCCAGTGTCTGACTCGATTCTCCCTCCGGCTCCCCTTTATAGAGCGCTGGCACTTTCCGCAGGACGCCTGTATTCCTGCCGGCCACTCAGTGGGCACTGGAAGGGTGAAGGAGCTACCATGTCCGGGCCGGGTGGGAGCGATAGGGTTTAGCTACGAGCGCCACATGGGGCTATGCCCTGCAGGACCGGACTGGCCAAGCTGGGGCCACCGCCGAAAGCGGCCAAGGCGCCGCTAGATCCGCGACCCCCGACAGACTCCGGTCCTGCGCCGCTGTCAGATAACTCAGCCCCGAGAAGCACCTCCTGGCCCTTCCCGGACCCCACTTCCACGCCCTCCTTCCTCCCCCCCGCCCCCCCCCCCCGCTTCCGCCATCGAAACTTCCGGAACAAACTTTTGCGCAGCTGTATTTCACTCAGTAGGAGCCCCAAACCTCTTTCCTTGGCGGTTCAAGAAAATCCCCCTGGTCTCCTCGGAGGAGGTGACTGCTTAATAGTCCCTGGAAACTTAGCTTTGGGAAAGTGCTGAAGAATTTATAGGAGCTTTAAATGTGGGCCTCATAACAACCGTCGGGGAATGGTCTTTGAGGTTTATGCACTCGTAAACTTTTGCTGATTGCTTCTGGGAAGTTGTCAGGCACTTAAGGCTGCATTTATCTCACAGGGCAATGAAAACACATCTGCCCGGTGTCTCGTTACCTGGTTTAATCGTCGCCAGCCCTAAGTCACGGCCTAGGCTCTTTCTCCTCACTTGAGTGGGATCCCGCCGCCTGGTTTCGGGCCAGCGAAGGGCTGACGTCACCTGCTCACTTAGCACCCTCTGGCCGTAAGAGCTCCAGAAAGCTCTGCGCTTGAACTTTGCTATGCCAAGAAGAGGGGAAAGGCCCTGGGTTCCTGATATAACTAGCAAGTTGTAAGGAGAGCAGAGGAAAAGCCAAAATAAAAAATTTCTGGTTGCCTGGGAAGAAAGGGCGGGAAAATAGCCCGCGGCGAAAACTTCTGACCCACAGATGACCCCTGGAAATGAAACATTGGAAGCGAAATCCTCTGAGTCTGTGCAGTTTCAGAGAAGGTCAGGGTGAGTTACCGAAGCGATTGGCGGACAGGAAACGCAGGGGACTGTTTCCTCTGCCCAGTCATGGTGGGGCAGCTCAGGCCACTCCGTGGTCCAGACGGTGGGGTGGGCGCCATCGAGGGACACCCAGCAGGGAGCTCTTGGTACTGGGCTGGTTGGCGCATTGAGGCTGGTTGGTAGACACACATCAGGATAGGGAGCGTTCTTGGCCGAGTGTCGAGTACCAGATTTACAGACGCCAGCGCATGTTGTGCAAAGATGAATACAGTTTTGTTACAGCAGGAAGGAACACACCTATGGCTTTGAAAGGATTCTTAAAATACTCAGCAAGCCGCACCGCATTGAAATTACAGAGCTATTGAGTTTTAGACCAAATTAATTTTTTAGGTCACTTATATTTCTTAGTGATCGTCTTCCTTAATATTTGCTTGAAATTTGAAATAGGAACCTACGTAAAATCAGAACGGAACACGATCTAATCCGTCATTAAAGAGCAAAGCCAGGAGTTCCTCTTTGTTATTTTTATAGCCCTGATAAACAGCTTATTACTGATCTAGATTTAAAAGTTAGGAGAACCCCCAAAGACTGGGATTTGAGTATCTGTGTTTTCTGAAAGGGAGAATTTTCCTTGTGTGTCTGCATTTCAATTTATCCATCTGAGAACATTCTAAAAAGTAAAAAGCAAAGTTTGGTAAAAATGACATGAACTTTCGCTTGGGAGCTGCTCAGGAAAAGCACATTCCCTGAGAGTGACGGAAACCCTCTGGGGGCTGCGCATCGCCTGCGGCGGAGGAGTCCAGCCTGGGAGGTCGCGTCAGGCAGGGACCGCGGCGACCCAGAGGGACTTTCTGTCGGAAAACGGCCGAGGAGTACTGGCTCCGAGCCGTCCTCCGCCGCGTCCAGCGCGCGCAAGCAGGGCGCGCCCCCAGCGCTCCAGGCCCGAGCACCCTTGGCCGCTCTCCAGCCCCAGTCAGAGGCGCGTTGACCTTGAAGTTGCATTTGCCTACCCCCCGCCCCACGCCGTCTGGTGGCTCTTGGGTCAGCTTGAAGCCCGCACAGCTGAGGTTCATCATCCTGCGCCCCCGCCGGGTTTGGGAACGCAGGATCTACTTGGTGGCGGAGAGCTTCAAGCCCATCAAGCTCCTGAAGTCAAGCCTTTCGGCCTCGTTTAGTCATCAATATTTTCTTACCCTCTTGGCTAGGTCCCACAAAGCTCACTGCAGAGAGATGCTATGGGTCCACGTGTGTGTTTGGGATTGGCGGGCCTAATGAGGAGGAGGGCAGCGAGGGTGCCGGGGCCCTGGGAGCTGGACCATCGCTGGCAGTGCGCCAAGGGCCCCAGCCTTACGATTGATCTGAAGTTCTTGGCAATTCCGAGGACTTTGACCTTGGAAAAGCAGGAACCTGTTGATATAAAGTTCTTTCGGGAAGATTTTCCCTTTGTGTATTTTAAAGAAAAGAGGTTGATCCTCAAGACTGTTTGGCGGCAAGTTGGTTGAAGTTTGAACAAACGTTGAAGGGAAACGCTCAGCCCCCAGACAAGCAGCTTTTTCGGCGCGACGGCGCGTCCCACGCGGGCGCGCAGGCGGGTCCCCGGGCTGGCGGCGAAGGGCTCACCTGGCTCCCGAGGGATCTTCCCATTGCCGCGACTTTTAAGGGGAGGGGCACGGTATAGCGAGAGAAAAACTTGGCGCCTGTCTACCACTGCTGGGACCCCAGCGATCGGGTAGGATGCACGGATAGAGGAAAATTAGTGAAGAGAGTTTCTGAAGAATTCGCTCCCTCCTTCGTACCTGGGCGTACTCCTGCATTCAGTCGCTCTCCCTAGGGACCGATAATACTTATTTGTGTTACACGTGTTTCTCCTTCCGAAGCTTATCTTTATCGAATCTTGAAAAACATTCGATTTTTTTTTTTTTTTTTTTTTTTTAGAGAAAGAAAAATTGTTGGGATAAAAAAGTGAACACGTTTAGGGCTTGTCTGCTGTCCACGAATTAAGGAAGAAACAAACTGAAAAGGGCTCAGTTCTGCTTTGGGATTTTAGCTCTGAGATTTAAAACCCATAGCGCCATCTCCTGGCAATGAAGAGAATGTAGCGGTGGATGACAACAGCGTACCTAAATGCTGAATATGAAATATTCAAATATGAGAGACACACTTTATTTTACGCCTCAAAAATTATTTTAGTGATAAATTGATTGCGATGACAAAAGATGAGCTGGAAATTTATGATCATTAAAGGTTGTCAGACACAATCCTGGAAGCTAATTATTTGTGAATAGAAGTTTGTGTGTTACATTTACACACACATTGTTTTTATAGATTGGGATATAGTTATTATTTCTAGGGACTTGTGATAAAATATGATTCTTTAATTTATCATAAATACATAATTTGATGGAAGAAATTAAATCACAGATTAATTTCTAAATCAGGATCTGAACTAGTTATTTTACGCAAAAAATACTGTAACTTTATAAATACCTCAGTGCTCTCGGGCATTAATTGACTAGTGAAAAGCAATTGCTGAATTACTGTTCGGATACTTTAATCACCAAAACATTTCTCGTTCAAGTATGGGTTTATTCAGTAAAAGCAGTTCTCTTGGTTTACTTTTTGTGGATGATGCTTCCCATATAGGATAGAAAGGAGATTACTGTGAACTGATGGTGTGTGGAGACATAAATTTTCCTCCTAGTTCCTCATTGAATTTTGCTATTCAACATTAGTAAAGAATCTGCCCCGTTTTTCTCAATAGTCCTTCACTTTCTTTAACAGTCTTATCATCTCACAATCTTTCAGAATGTCTAATTTAGGCTTTCTGAGCCTGAAATTTCATCTGAAGCTAAATTGTTTTCCAAAAATTTAATGCACGTAATAGAACCATGGATACCTAACACTTTCGTGAATTAAAATA
The DNA here is from genome assembly GCF_028023285.1 of Balaenoptera ricei. Taxonomy (NCBI): domain Eukaryota; kingdom Metazoa; phylum Chordata; class Mammalia; order Artiodactyla; family Balaenopteridae; genus Balaenoptera; species Balaenoptera ricei. The sequence continues at coordinate 72,142,456 of NC_082655.1, forward strand.
TTTCTAAAGTATGAGTATTTTTGCCAGCTTTGCTCCCTTTTGTAAGAAAGATTGAAATCCAGTATAGAGATGACACCCCAATTAAGAACATTTCTCATCTATGATGATATGCCCAGGCCAGCTGCTTGAAATACAAATAAAAGTAGATATGCTTTTTGTAGTGTACAAAATATTATGAATATCCTTCAAAAATATTGTAGATCAAACAGACAAATGTAAACTTCACTTCAGTTGAAAGATTAATTTTATTTGATTAATTAAAGTGAAGCTCTATTAAGCCAAATATTTGGACTCATTTACTCTGTCAATGTAAGCCTTCCTGCTTGAAAGAAATTTGATTATATATAGGAGGAACTAGATAAACAGATGGTTAGCTAGAGAGCTTTTCACAGTTGAAATTTTTAAACTTAACATGGATAAGTTTGACACCTTCTCAAACATCTTCGATGAGGTCATTTGATCTATTCTAGCAATGCAGTATTGCTGCACAGAATCATTTTAACTTATGTTTAAGAAACATTTGACTTGGTTTTCCTATTAATGTATTTGGATTAAAACTGTACTGTTTTGAGTAGTCCACTTGGAAATACACACACACACACACACACACACATTTGTGCTATATTTTCACAGTGGTAAGCAAGTATTAAAAAAGGAAATCAACAGCGGCAAGGCATCATGACAAGAATGCCTTAACATAAAAATAACATTCCTCTGATGAAATATTTCATTCAGACTACCTGAAGGGGGCCATCATTTGCTTACAGTAACATTGGCAAGCAAACCAGGATATCTGTCTGTTGTCCTGCAATGCCAGTGTGGAGAATGGATGACGTTACCATGTGGCGGAGAGAGATGAAAGATAATCCTCAAAATGACTTAAGAGTCTCCTAGGCCTTAGGTACTTATGAAAAGAAAAGAAAAAAAAATCTCCCATCGCCTTCACAGATAAGAAGTTGAGGTTTTCCTAGGAAGGTTGTTTTGTGATCCATGTACATACTTAAATATCCTTACTCCCCTGAGTTACCTCCCATATTCCCATTGTTTTTGAGAACAAGGGTCATGGGGACAGAAAGGAAGAAAAAGGAAGGACGAATAGAAAGAAAGAAGGCTGAGGAAAAGTAGGTATGCAGAATAGAGGCCAAAGGATGCACTTAGGGTATTTGGTGTATGTGGAAAATGCTTGTCTCATGAAGATGCAGTCTGCTTTTCTTTTAAAAAGAAGTTTTTCCATCCCTGGTGGGGGAACTAAGATCCCGCAAGCCACGTGGCATGGCCATAAATAAATAAAAATAAAAAGAAGTTTTTGAATTATGATTTTTACACATGTCCAAACCTGATTGCACTTCTCTGTGATTACTTTAAAAGATATGAGTAGGTGTAGTAGAAATAGCAGATCCCGGGCAGAGTAACTATGTAATCTTTGGCAATTTCCTTGATCCTACTTAGCTTCCAGAGGAAAATGGATCCATTCATCTGCCTTTCCTGACCACCCCTGGGTGTTACTCAAAGGAGACCTTGTGGAAGCATTTTGTAAACACTAAAATGTTATGTGAATTGAATGTTAGCACTTTATTATGCTTCTTTGACTGTTTCATCTAAACCAGTTCCATCACCTTTAATTATCATTATTGGTTTGTATTTTATTTACTTAAAAAAAAATCACAGCTCTCAGGTGCTGGCAGATTTTAGAGCACCTTTCACTGCTGGGGCCATGTTGGAGGGTCCTGAGAGTAGTAGCGATAGGTACTGGACCTTTTATGTTCCCACCATCAAAACCCATCTCCTCCACTGCTCTCCCCTCTTCTGAATATCCCTACGCCCTGCTTGGGGAGCACTTGCTCTCTTTCTGCGATCTTGGATGAATGAATTTGCCTCTAGCCAGTTATAAAGTGGTCACCATAGTGTGATTTGACTGAACTAACTGGTGTATGGATGGAGAAATGGCCATGGATTTGGTGCAAAGTCAATTCTGACTTGGACATCCCCCTGTACTTCTATCCTCCACCACAAGCTTCTATTATAAAGCTTCCAAATGTGTGGACCACGCTTTTCAACTTAGTGACATTTGTTAAATTAATGATTGCATCATTTTCCTTTCTTCTGTCTAGATCATTAATATAAAAGCTTCGTGAACCCAGATCTATCACTGGTCTTAGTATGGTACTTGTTTCTTCCTTCCCACCGCTGGATACATCAGTGCTATTATTATCTCTGTTGTTTATGGTCCAGCAGGCAGTTTTCAATTCAGTTGACGGTGCTCACTTCAAAGCCAATTTGAATTAATTTTTTATGAAAGATTTATGGAGACAATGTATGTCGAAGGTCTAAATTTATTACACACCTTGCTTTCCCTTACCCACTAATTTAGTTATTTTTCTCAAGAAAGGAAATCAGGTTTGTCTGAATTATTTTTCTTTTTATTCCTCAGCTGTTTATTGCCTCCTAGGCAATATTCATTATTCTGTAAGCGTTTGAAGATAATTTCTACTTAAATTTTGTTTTATTATTTTACTGGAATCAGTTAAATCAATTCTTTGTGGACTGAGAAATGCATTTAAGGTAATGTGATGGTAACATTATTTATAGAGATGCATTTTATAGATTTAGGGTGGAAAGGCTGTCCTAAACAAGGCAAAAATCCAGAGACTCACACAGGAAAAGGTTGACCCATTTAACTACACATTTAAAAATTAGAATTCCTGTTCTGCAAAGAATTTCACCATAAACAAAGTTAAAAGACAAATACCAGACTAGAAGGAGAAAATAAATACATTAAATATACAAAGAACTTCTACAAACAAGAAGCTATCTAATAGAAAAATAAGAAAATAATTTAATCTGGTAACAAGTAGAAAAAATATAAATGTCCAAAAAAAGATATTAAAAGATGTTCAGAATCCTTAGTCAAAAGAAAATATAAATTAAAACATTTTTAAATAGGCGAAATTAAAAATAATAATAATATGTAGAGCTGTGAGGAAAACGGTTGTAGTGAAAATCAGTACAATCTTTTTGCGAAGGTGATTTTGGGTCTGACACCTAAGACTCTATCCTATAGAAATAATGGCAAGAGTACTATAGATACAGGTATAAGGGTTTTCCGAAAAGGCAAAAAATATGAAACGATGTTCTTTAGTAAGCAAATTATTAAATAAATGATGGTGTCTCCATTCTATAAAATAGTATGTTATAAAAAGTAAATGAAGTCAATCTATCTATATACACTGACCTGGAAAGACATTTCTGACACATGGTTAAGTTGAAAAAGCAAGATGTAGAATCTAACAAGGTCATTTTTGTTATTAAAAAAAAAGGTATGTGGGTGGACACATTCAGGAAAAAATTTGAAAGAAGTTTACAGAACAGTTACCCCTGGTTCTCTCTGGGAACTGAGGTTTGAGGGTCAATGGTAGGGTTTTTCACGAGTTATTTTAAATAGTTTGATAAAGATTATGGGTGACAGATGTTTACTGTCTGTTATGAATGTAGATTTTTTTTTTTTACAATTAAAAAAACTTAAGAATAAATGATTAAATAAATAAAAGTGTCAATATTTCCTGTAGGGTCTTTGCATCATTATTCATTCTCTTCTCTTTTTAAAAATATTAAGAGTAATTTTCCTAATTTTAAACACTTGCTTTCCGTAATTTTGCTTCTCACATTTTATTACCTAAAACCATTTTCTTTCATGTTGTTTGGATCAAGAATGCATTTAAAAATAATAATGATATGTAGGATATAATGATATAATGATATATCTTTGCTTAACCACAGATACCTGCCCTTTATTACTAGTAATTAAGTTTTGAAGAAAATTTATGATATTAAAATATATTATATATAGTATGTATTATTATATATTATATATGATTATATTGCAACATTAGTGACTTTATTGAATTTCAATAAAGAATAATTCAGTTTTACTCTGTAAATTGAGCCATTTTATAACTTCTATTTTAGCTTGATCACAAAACTGTTTTTTTTAATTAATTATTTATTTATTTATTAATGGCTGTGTTGGGTCTTCGTTTCTGTGCGAGGGCTCTCTCCAGTTGCGGCCAGCAGGGGCCACTCTTCATCGCGGTGCGCGGGCCTCTCACTATCGCGGCCTCTCTTGTTGCGGAGCACAGGCTCCAGACGCGCAGGCTCAGTAGTTGTGGCTCACGGGCCTAGTTGCTCCGCGGCATGTGGGATCTTCCCAGACCAGGGCTCGAACCCGTGTCCCCTGCATTGGCAGGCAGATTCTCAACCACTGTGCCACCAGGGAAGCCCACAAAACTTTTTTTAAGGAGCAGAACAAATACAGATTTTTGTGGAGCAAGAATTCTCACTTTCAGCTTTGACAAAGTGATTTTGGGGTATGAATTTACCCTTTGATCTCCTTACATGTGTTTGTATCATCATTGGCCCATTCTATTTCCTGGTTCAAAAGTGGAAGAACGATGGTTTTTGCCTTGGAGGTTACTAAAATTCACACTTTAATCTTTCAGGGACTGCTATTTTCCAGTCATACTCCGATGTCTGATTGTCAGCTTTACGTCTTGGAAAGGATTCCTCGCAATTCAGGTACACTAAAGTATGTAGCTCCAGCTAGCCTCTGTGTACTATATAACTTTTATAGTCATTATAAAAAATAATTTATTGAAAAAACTTAAACCTTTTCCAACTCAGGTGACTGTTGATTTAAATGTCTGTGATCCTGGCTGTGGTATTCGGTGACGGCAGGTTTTTTTGTTCTGAATTAAGTTTGCTGTTTATATGACAAAGTTTAGAAAACATGAAAGTAACATCATCTCAAAGATAACTGGTTAGAAGAAATGGAAAGTCCATAGTGCACATTTTACCATTACTTGATTTGGAATCACATTTAATACAAGGCCTAGAGAAATTTCCTATTCTTTGTGTCGTATTTTTCTTCTTCTATATATTTTTACTTTTTGGGGGCTGCTGCGTAGTAAAGTCTAAAATATAGCAAGCTTCAGTCTGCTCTGACTATTGATTGGAAAAACCTTGTTAGGTGAAATTATGAGAAGCAACTTCAGCTGTTAACAGTAACAGCAGATGTTTAGAATAATAAGTAATTATTAAAAGGTTTTTAGGAGGTTATGTAAAGGTGATGGTACAGGCAACAAATCTCTGTGAATGCTTAAGTGCTTAACCTCTGAAGACGTAAACTCTCAGTATATTGTGATCTGAATTTGGAGGCGCTGTGCTGACAGCGGTATTTCCTATGCACACGGAGGGAGCTGACAAGATCAAGGTGTCCTCTGCAGCCTTAGACAGTCTGGTCAGGGATTGTAGCTGTTACTTGCAAGGAGTGTTTCACTACCTGTGGGCTGCCTTGTTACTTAGACTTTGGGCATTGAAATGAAATCCCTCCTTACTCAAATGCAAAAGCAAATAGCACCAAGCTATTTTTATATTTGCCAACTGAGCTCTTCTGACTCGGACTGTGTGGTCAAAGCAATTAAGTCATCTTTCATCTGTGGGTAGTCTGATGTGCCAAGACCCAAAAATATCATTTGTGTTCATCATGCTACCATTTCAAAGAAAGCAGTTTGCATACGACTTAAAGTCAGGGCAGCTCTTCACTGTTTTTTCTTTACTATCAACCCCCCTTATATTTTCTAGTTACTGATGCTGTTATAGCTTTTATTTTTCCTTTTAAATGCATGGGATTTTTTTTTCATTTTAAAAATATACTATGATACAGAAATAGACATGTTGAATACAATCTCAGACTACAGTTATGAGGAAAGCTTTTATTCCTTGTTTAATGAATACAGGCACTTTTTGTGGAACTTGATGTTAGTTAAAGTATGAAGCCATGATAGGTATCTACAGAAGCTTTAAAATCAATCTCTTCCATCTACATCAAAATATATTGATGGATAATGAAAGATAAGAGAGCAAAACTTTTTTAAGGAGGGACTTGAAGAGATTTGAATAGTGCTAACTTACTTAATAGGATCTCTTAAATGAATGCATGGGAAAAAAGGAACCTCCCCTATTAAATGAAGTGTCAGAAGAGGAAGTACATTAGAGAGGTTGACAGATGACAATGTTTCTAAGAAGCACTGATTCTCAGTGAGTGCGACTTATAACAGAGGTGACAGTTTTGAATCATGGGTAGGTTTGAGAGGTAAAAGAAAGAGCAGAGAGCTCCAGCAGGAATTTCTTCAGCCTATTTTTGAAGAGTAACCGTCCTGCAAGGAGAAACTAGGCTTCAAAGCTCATTAGCAGGATCAGATGTGATCTTCATCTTGATAAGAGTAAGCAGTGAGTTTAAAACTCACCTGAAGGTGCAGAATCAGGAAAGCTCCTGCCTCTGTGAAGCATGTCAGAGTAATTTTGTAACCTAAATTAAGGTAAGTGGTGACAAAACCTATTTAAACATTCCAACGATGCCTCTATCTGTACAAACGGGATTCAATTCACGCAGTGCAGTTCAACTCAAATGGACCCAGAGCAACACAGCAAATATTCTGTGGTCGTGTACAGGGCTTTCTTTAAATCTTGTTTCTAAGAAGATTGCTTTTGGAAATAGATATCTAATTAATTTTTTGTTAATTAAATTCTATTTTAACAACAACAAAAGAACTCTGAAGGAGACACGTGTTAATTGTTGGCAGGCTCTAGATGCTATAGGGGAGAGAAGGTGTGCATTAATCCGGATGAAGCTGTTGTATGAGGTCAATGCCACCTAGATGGCCTAGTGGCCTAGATGGCGCCGCTGCCACCTAGTGGCATGAGTTTGTGGACACGGTACATGTACGAGTATCCAGTTAATTCAATGTAATTTCAGTAGTGGCAACCTTTATACTAGATATCCTAAAAATAAACTTTCTACTTGTGATTGAAAATATCAAAATTTACTTTTTTCTTTACTTCGAGGAAAGACACCCCTTTTAGCACAATCTCTTCTTCTTAACTCTATATACACTCCATGGCCCTTATAATTGCATATACATAGTTTACTTTAGAAAAGTGACAGAAAATAATCATAGCGTGCTAGGCTTGTAAATTTGTTTGGCGGTTACAAAGGCACTTACTGCAAAATGGGCCATTAGATAGGCAAACAGATACTTCTTAAAATCTCATTTTATAATATAAAAATGGATTTTATGGATTTTCCATTTGCTCAAATGCATAAAATTATTTCAACACTTCACATGCTTATGATTACTTAAGATTTTTAAGGGTAGCTGTTGAATGCCTTCATACATCTTAGCTTTCTCTCTTTCACTGATTCTCATCTTCATTTGTTTCTAACACATCTGTAAACACATATTTGATATTTCATATTCATCGTATTCAGGTTTCACCTTCTTTTCATTGCGCTTTCAGTTTAATTTGTAACTGTGAATAATTACACACTTTATCTTATGTCTTAAAGGGAAAAAAATACTTGCCACGTTATTCTATGAATCATGTACAGGAAGGCAGATTGCTCCATTACTTGGAGTGTGAACTCCAACGCAGCAGGTGAAATAAGTGAGGAATGGCCATCTTCTGAGACACATTCAAGCATGATGTTCATGGGGGGCAATAGCGTCCATAGCTGGCTACCCTTAGCGTTTTCTTGACCTTCTATTATGAACTTCAAGGAGTCAAGGGACCTGGAGTCTGGTTCCAGTTTTCTGGTTAATTAAATTGTATGACCCTTAACCTCTCTGATCCTCAGTTTCTTAATCTATAAAATGAGTCTAGGTAGTGTTTTCCTATGTGGCACCTATCAGGGGAAAGGCTGGCTGGCTCCTGATTTCTTCATAGCAACATCCAATGCCCAAAGACGAGGCAGTAAAAGAAGCCTGATTCTGAGGCAAAGTGTGACCCAAGAATGTTACACCCATCAAAGCTGTCCATTAAGTCTGAAGGCAAGAGGCAGCTATTCCCAAACTATTCAGCATTGTTGAGTCCTTCCTAGAAAGACAACTTGATGTTGAAATTTAGCCAGCTAGACAATTAACTAAAATAAAGAACTCAGGAATGAAGACAACTTGATGAAAGGAATGGAGATGAGCATTTCATTTCAGTATAAAACTAAGATAAAACATCTATGGAGATTATTAGAGTTGGGACAGAATGTAAACCTTGACAGGCCAAAGATGATATTTAACTAACAAAAAATGAAATGAAAGATAGGAGAAAGTGTTAGTGTGTGAATCTCCTCAGCTTACTATATTATAAATCAGTAGTACTTAAAAGTGAACTGCAGTTTAAAAAGTAGCCATAATTAATTCCAACCACTCAATCTTTTTCACTGTGATTTTTATTAATTTTAGTGGTAAAAGTTTATCTATAATTAGAATGTTTTATGTTTCAATTCTGTTTTGCTGTTAAGTGCAAAAATTAAATAATTTAAAAACGTGCATAGAATGATCCCTATTTTATAGTCATTTATGTCTCTGTCTTTATCTCTATTTATTCATATAAGGATGTCTAGGCTGATGTTCACTTATGTTTCATAAGAATAACTTCTAGCTAGTTCGATTTGAAGTCATTATTTCTTTTGTTTTTTGGGGTTTTTTTGGCTGGAATGTCATAAAAAAGCCATTATCATTTATAAAAGTAATTTTAAATAAAAGAATAAAATCTGGTGTTTTAGCTTTAGCTCATACCATCCCCTTTTCCTATGGTTTTTGGTTTGGGACTTCGTTGGTTATAGACTTGGAGTGAAGCATTTAAATCTTTTGTTAATTTGGGTGACTAAAATAACTGGTACTATTTGACATGCTGAGTGCATAACACAAAGATAGTATTCAAATTACATATTCTACCAGATGTATCCTTGCTCCATACATGTAGTTTGCAAATGTTGCCTATTGTGCATTATGCATATTATGATTTCCTTTCCTACCTAAAACTGTGAACTTTTGTTAAAATATGCATTATTTTGCTTCCCAACTCTTAACTCCATATTCTTGAAATTGTATATATTAAAGTCTGGTCCTTAAAAGGAGGGCTTTTGGGCTTCTCAAATGGAGTCTGAAAAAGGGTTAAACTCATCTTCAGCAAAAATCATTATTTGCAGTGTGAACATGGAAATGTAATTTTAAAATTCAATCTATGTTTTGGGAAAAACAAACCATTTTTGTAATATTTGATAGTGATTAATTGACAACAGTATGCTGTTTAGACTTTTTGAGGGCACCTACTTAAAAATACTAGGATCTGGCATGGAGCAAGAATGTGTTCTCCTTATCCACTGACAGTGGTAGAACTTCCACCGTCATCAATGCAGATCACTCAAACAGCCCTTGGCAATTATGTCTACTGTTCTATGTGATCTACACCCTCTATTACTTTTCCATCTTCATTCTTTCTTGATTATCTCATTACACATTTTTCTTTAAAATTGTTTTCTCTCTTTCACTTGCCTTTTGTGTAATAATTCTATTTAATCCTGCTGGTAATGTTAAAATAGACATAAGGAAATTAAACTTAATACTATGCTCACTTACTGGATCCCTTCCATATACTTAACCACTGTGCTATGCTTTAAGTGGTACAAAGGTGAATAAAAACACAGACCGTGTTCTCAGAAACTGACAATGTAGGAAGTAAGATGTGGAAATAATAGATCAGTTCTGGTTTATTTGTCTCCAAAGGGAATGCTGTTTCATTGCTAAAGCAATAGCAGTTTTGAGTATAATGAGAACATGAGTTTTAAGTCACAGGCATGAGTTTGAACCCTAGCTCTGTTGCTTAATAACTCTGAATCATATGTCAGTTTATTCAAGTTAAAAAAAAATGGAAATGATACTTCATGCAATTGTGATACAGAATAAATGAGAAAATATTTGTAAAACTAGCCCACTGCCTGGCACACAGTTTCCCTTGATAATAATTAGTTTTCTTCTTCTTCACTTAACTCAGAATATTTACAAAATAACTATCAAATATATTGCCGGTATCTATATATTATTTTCCTATATTTCACACTTGTATCCTTATAGTATGTGAATCTATCTCTATATCGATCCTTGCAGTTTTCCCCCTTATTATGTTTTATATATTTTTAAATATTTTTATTGGAGTATAGTTGATTTACAATGTTGGGTTAGTTTCTGCTGTACAGCAAAGTGAATCAGTTATACATACATATGTATCCACTCTTTTTCTTTTTTAGATTCTATTCTCATACAGGTCATTACAGAGTATTGAGTAAAGTTCCCTGTGCTATTCAGTAGGTTCTTATTAGTTATCTATTCTGTATATAATAGTGTGTATATGTCAATCCCAATCTCCCAATTTATCCCTCCCCCTTCCCCCTTGGTAACCATAAGTTTGTTTCCTACATCTGTGACTCAACTTCTGTTTTGTAAATAGGTTCATTTGTACCATTTCTTTAGATTCTGCATATAAGCGATATCATATGATGTTTGTCTTTCTCTGTCTCTGACTTACTTCACTCAGTATGACAATCTCTAGGTCTATCCATGTTGCTGCAAATGGCATTATTTCATTCTTTTTTTATGACTGAGTAATATTTGGTTTTATATATTTTTATTCGTATTGGATTGTACATTGTCTTGAAATTATTGCCATTTCTTTTATTATTATCATTATTGATTGATTGAAACATTAATGCCCGTGTCTCTAATTTTTTGCAGTCCCCATGGTGAGAGCAGGCAGCCATTCCTCCTCCAATTTGCAGCAGGACCTGTTCTTGCCTCTTGCTTGTGGAGGAAGAGGTGCCTTTCCTGCCATCATGTCCCTCCCCATTTGTTCCATGCTGTCCCATTTTCCAGGGAACTCTCCTGTATCTCATACCACTCCCTTTCTGTGGTAGCATTTCCTGCAATATCCACCAGTCACTCCAATCCTAAAACAAAACAAAACGAAACAAGACTGTCCCTCCTCCTTACAGCTTCCTCTAGCTACCTTTCTACATCTTTCTTTCCCTTTCATGCCAAGTTTCTTAAAGAAGAACCCTACCTCGCTTCTACTGCAATCCTCAAACAGCTACAGTGTGACTTATCCTACTGACACTCAATGAAAATTGCTTTCACTAAAGACAATTTATGACATCCAGGTTCCAAAATCCAATTCACTTTACAGTAAGTCCCCTACATATGAACCTTCAAGTTGTGAACTTTCAAAGATGTGAACATGAGTTCACATGTCCAATCCCGTGAGTTAGTTCATGTGTCTGGCATACTTTTCAAGGTACTGTACTGTAAGATTAAAAACGTTTTCTTTATTTTTTGTGTTTGTTTGTTTTTTAAGTATTATTTGTGTGAAAAGTATTATAAACCTATTACAGTACAGTACTGTATAGCCGATTGTGTTAGTTGGGTACCTAGGCTAACTTTGTTGGACTTACGAATAAATTGGACTTACAAACGTGCTCTCAGAACAGAACTCGTTTGTATTTAGGGGACTTACTGTAAAGAAACTTTTCTTCTCTTACTTGACCTCTGTACCATATTTAAGAGTGGACCCTTCCCCATATCTTCATCCAGCCATACTGACCAAGTGCTGTACTCTCCACTTTGCATAGAGATTCTTTCAACGACAGCTTTTATTTCTTGCTCAGCCCATTCACTCCATTTTTTATACGATCTGTGATAAATATTTATTCTAATAAATAGGTGTTTAGGTCAAAAATCAACTTTAGAAATGAAAATATATTACTAGTGATGGTAATATATTACTAGGCATTATAACAAACAGCTCTAAAACATCAGTGGTTTAGCAAATACAGTTTTATTTCTCACCCATGCTGAGTCAAGGTGGATGTTCCTACTTGGGCAGCTCTCCTGGGTTGCTTTCCTTCAAGTGGGGACTCTGGGATTCAGCTTTTTCTGTTTTTTTTTTTTTTTTTAATTAATTTATTTATTTATGTTTATTTTTGGCTGTGTTGGGTCTTCGTTTCTGTGCGAGGGCTTTCTCCAGTTGTGGCGAGCGGGGGCCACTCTTCATCGCGGTGCGCGGGCCTCTCACTGTCGCGGCCTCTCCCGTTGCGGAGCACAGGCTCCAGACGCGCAGGCTCAGTAATTGTGGCTCACGGGCCTAGTTGCTCCGCGGCATGTGGGATCTTCCCAGACCAGGGCTCGAACCCGTGTCCCCTGCATTGGCAGGCAGACTCTCAACCACTGTGCCACCAGGGAAGCCCTCTGGTTTTTTTTGATGCCACTCTCTTCAATATACAGGGCACTGTGGGAAGGAAAACGATTATGGCAAGAGCACAATTACTAATTATCCTCCTTAGTCTGGAAATGACACACATCACTTCTGTTCATGTTCCATCAGCTGGAGGAGGGGAAATGGAGTTCCTGGCTGGGCAGGTGCCTCCCAGGAGTGACTCTAAAATACAGAAGGGGAGCCCGGATCTTCAGTGTTAGCCAGCTACAATTTATTATATTTTTCAACTTTTATATGACTTCAACAATTCTCAGTAATGATTGCATTTACTCTCCCAAAGGGTAATTAAGTGCTCTTTTGTGTCGCACCAGTGATGGCCATTAACATTCACTGTTATTTGAGATGCTGATGCATTTAATGTTATAATGAGGTCCCAGGGAATGTAGCAGATTGGCTAAGGAGAGACCTTGTCTGTAGCTTCTCTCAAGTAAAACAACTTTCCAGTGCCTCTCTGCCTCATTGATTCACACTCTTTTTTCAAATCTCATCTGAAAACATGCCTTTCTCCCTGGACTAGACCTCTTAATTTATTTCTTCCTCTGCTCTTTATTATTTAACTTTGTATTGTTTAATTAAATTAGGTTACATTATTGTGTGTTGAAGATGCTATGCAAAGGAAAGCTCTTATACAATATTTAGCATTTTAACTTCACTTGATGTTTCCAAAGCACTTTACAGTATTAATTAGTAAATTGTCACAACATTCCAGGGAGGCAAATTAATTATATCCTGGTTTTTTTTTGTTTTGTTTTTTTTGAGAAATAGCCCATCTCAGTGAAGGGCAAAAGGGTGTACTTTTCTTCACAGATACATCTGTGCTGAAGTCCTTCCCCTTGGCCTAATACCAATGGAAGTTTATAATGATAGAAGTATTAGAATGGTTTCTTGAAGTCCTACAATGCATCAGAAACTATGCTAAACACCTTACACGGGTGAAATCTTTAATTTTCACAATATCCCTGGTAGGTACTTTGAGATATTATGCCTGAGATCACCCACCTCAAGACCTGAGTTGCCTCATTAGCATTGTTGGAAGAAGATAGTCTAGTGCAGCACGAGGCCAGTAACAATTCAATTCAGTGCAATTGATTCTGGGCATGTGCCATCAACATGTGTCATAACTCTTCATTAGTTATCCAAAACTTTCTTATCCAGATCTTCTATGGAAAAGACCTCTTTGTTGATGAGTTTCTCTGCATCATAAGGACAACTTCAGTAGAATTTAATCCAAACTGCATTTTCTATTGCCGAGCATAATTAGAGTTTAAAACTTGGCAAGCTAACAGTTTAGGTACCCCGTGGGTGGCCTCAGACTGGATCATAGGATATATGCCTTGGGTCTCTTAAGGAAATTTTGGTAGAAATCCCTAACTGATGATAAGGCAAAATTCATGCAAAATTTTCAAGTGTTATTTGATGCCACCTTCCTGTTTAGCTTTTTCTGTGCTTCCCCCGCCCCCCACCAATGATGAGCTCATCCTGTTTTGAGAGCCTCCTTTCTGAACGTGCTCTCTGTTCTTGTCCTCTTGGACTAGGTAGTGATGCGATTACGCAACCTCAGGCCAGGTAAGGTGACTTCCAATTATACCAACCCCCTCGGAGATTCTGTAGGGGACACGCCACAGTCACAAACCCATTCAGAGGGGCGCCTCCCTTAAACCTTGCTCGGCTTTGTCCCACATGACTCTACTATTTTTTTTTTAATTTATTTATTTTTTGGCTGTATTGGGTGTTCGTTTCTGTGCAAGGGCTTTCTCTAGTTGTGGCAAGCGGGGGCCACTCCTCATCGCGGTGCGCGGGCCTCTCACTATCGCGGCCACTCTTGTTGCGGAGCACAGGCTCCAGACGCGCAGGCTCAGTAGTTGTGGCTCACGGGCTTAGTCGCTCCGCGGCATGTGGGATCTTCCCAGACCAGGGCTCGAACCCGTGTCCCCTGCATTAGCAGGCAGATTCTCAACCACTGCGCCACCAGGGAAGCCAAAAAATCTTAGAATAGTAGCAAATGGTATCCATCAGCACATTAAAAATCAACATAATAGTCAAGTGGAGTTCACTGAAGAAATGCAGATGTGTTCAGTGAAAAGACACCTGAAAAGACAAAGTTGATTACATTCCTCATTTTTAAAAATTCAAGAAAATAAGAATGGATAGATCCTTTCTTAACACAAAATATATATTTCTCTGGAGGGAAGTCAGCTTCTTACTAAATGAGACATTAAGTTCCACTGAAGTCAGGTGTTGTCATGGTATTAAAGTATAAGAAGAAAACATGGATGAATCATTTTATAATCTAGAAGTGGAAAAAACCTAACTATGATTCAAAATTCAGAAGTAATACAAGAAGAGATTAAAATATTATATGCTAAAAATCTTCTGCATGGCAAGAAAAATCAAAGACAAATAATAAAAGAGAAGCATATATTTGCAATTTACATCAAAAAAAATCTAAATATAAAAGTTTCCTAAAGCAGGAAAAATAGTGAGCAAAAAAATGAACAAATATTTCATATGACATGAAAATCACTCAAAAGTACAAAAAATTGCTTAAATATACTCAGTATAAGAGCAATGCAAGCTAAAATTATCCAAGATACACTTCTCAGATTGCAGATTGACAAAATCCCAAATTTCGTCCATTCTCTATTGATAAGGTTGTGAGGAAACAGACACTCTCACATATTTGCTGGTGGGAATGCAAAATGAAACTCCATGGAGAGGAATTTAGCATCATTCCATATAAATTTATCCTTGACTCAGCAATTCCATTTCTAGAAATCTATCTCATCATACATAGGTAAAAGTATGAAATGCTTTATGCACAAGATTATTCCCTATGGCATCATTTGTAATAGCAAAATTTGAGAAACAATTCTAATGTCTATCCAGAGGGAACTGATTGAATAGATTACTGTCCATCTATACAGCTGAATATGATGCAGATCTCAAAGGCAAATCTGTGGAGACAGAAAGTGGATCACTGGTTACCTGGGGTTGGGGATAGAACATGGATTAACTATAAGAGGGCATGAGGGATCTCACTGGGCTGATGAAAATGTCCAAAAAATGGATTGTGGTGATGGTTGCACAACTCAGTAAATTTACAAAAATCATTGAATTGTATACTAAAAAGTGGGTAAAATTTATAGCATGTAAATCATATCCTAACAGAATATCTACAGGCTAAAATAGAGTGAGCTTTTGCATATATTGTTAATTGAGAAAAAGAAAGGTACAGAACGTACCTTGTATGTATATGTACATACATATAGAGTATGTAGTTTTCATTTCTTTCAGACATTTTTAGTGAACAGAGCAAAAAAATGTATGTTTTTGAAAAAAAATCAGGAATTTCTACTAGTTTCAATGCAAATTTACATTGCACAATTTGTACTTATTTTACACTTTTATTCTTTTATCTCTTTTATTTTACACTGAAGTGAAACTATCACAGCCAAGAGGAGCCTTAGGAGAGATGACAACTAAATGTAATATGTTAACCTGGGTGGGATCCTATAATAGAAATGGGACATTAGGTAAAAACTAAGGAAAACTGAATAGGGTATGGCTTTAAATAATTTGGAAAATGTATCAATATTGACTCAATTGTGACAAATGTACCATACTAATGTAAGATGCTAATAATAAGGGAAAATGGGTGTGGAGCATATGAGAACTCTTTATACTGTCTTTGTCATTTTTCTATAAACGTAAAACAATACTGAAATTAAAACCATATTTTAAAAATCTATTAATTTTATGTCAAAGGACATAGGATCCAACATGAAAGGGCTCCCATTTGGCCAAAAATGGGACAATTTGTAACTGCAAATGACTGGTACACGTTGAATATACAAAAAACCCATAGGTTCATGATGAAAAATTAAAAATAAAATCATTGGACACTATTTGAAGTAATTAGGTGCCAAATTCTTACTCTGAAAAGTTGCAATTAATAGAACGCAATTCAGGGTAAGTACAAAGCTCTGGGTGATGAGAAAACTAAATCAACCCAAACCGATCTTAGCATTAATAGGTGAGACAATCAGATATTGTTTGACTAATGACAGGATGCTATATGAAGCCCATAGTAACACCGATGAAGTATTCTTATTCTTGCAAAAAAAAAAAAAAAAAAAAAAGGCTGAAGCTGAGTCTAATCAAGTCCCTAGAGTTAACTTCTATTTACAGGAATTGTAGGGATAAAGGAATAAGTTAATGACACCATGAGGTGGTAGACAACTATATCTGAGAAGTAGGAACATTCTTTAGGATAATGAATCTGGTTTCTGTCACAATTCAATAAAAAGAAGAAAGAAAGAAAGAGAAGAAATTCTTAGGTTAAAAGAGATCTAAGAGACATGAAATCCAAAGTAGTGTGTGGACCTGGTAGATAAATGATTCAAACCAACCAGCAATAAAAAGACCCATTTTAGTCAACTGGGGAAATTTGATAGTGGTTGAGGTATATGATTCCAAGGAATTGTTGTTAATTTTGTTAGATGTAAAACTGTAGCTGTGGATTTGTAACAAAATTGTTTTTAGAGATTCATAATGAATGATATAGGAGTGATATGATGCGGGGAATTTATAATACTTTTGCAAAAAACCCCCCATAAAAAACAAAAAAAACAAACCCGGTGAAACAGATATAAAGATAAATACAGCAACAGTTGCAAATGCTTGATAATTGTTGACTTTGTGATGTGTTTCTGTGTTATTCTCTCCATTTTATGTATGTTTAAAACTTTTCATAATGGAACATTTTTAAAATAGTAAATGCACTGAATATTTTTTCACTTACGCTGGGTGGGAAGGACTTTCGGAAAATGACACCAAGTAATGAAACTTATTTAAAGGAAAAGTTTAAAGGCATAACCATGTAGAAATTTTAAAATTTTGTACTGAAAAAATTAACATAAATGTCAAAAACAACTATATTTGGAGAAACTATTTGCAGTGCATATGTAGACAAAGTTAATATTTTTAATATAATAGAAAAATAGGCAAATTCATGTTCCATATGCAAAAACAGAATTACCAAATAAAGCAATGAGATATTATTTTTTACCTATAAGAAAGGTAATATTTAGAAAGATTATTAACGTTCTCTGAGGCAAGGGTATGGAAAAATGGCACCTATATTACTGGTGGGAATAAATTGCTACAAGTTTTTACAACTATGTATTTATACTTTAGATGGGCACACTTTGACTCTGTAATTCTACATCTGGGAATTGTATCTTAAGGAAATAATTGGAGACATGTACAAAGATGTACCTAGCAGTATGTTCTCTGAAGTATATTTAACAAAAACAAAATTTTGAGATGGCCTCAGTGTCTATTAACATGGATACATAAGTTATCACATATCCACACAATGCAATTAGGAAGTCATTACAATTGATTATATAGATTTATATTTATTGACAGAAATGTGCTACAAGGGAGTTGGAACGGAAGTGAATGAGTCAGTCTGCTCTGTGATTCTCAGATACATATTAATATATTGCCATTTATGTTTATTAGGTAAGGAATATTTCCAGAAGTGGGAGTCTTGGGAAAAGGGGAAAGGACAATTCAATTCTTTTCATACATATCACCCAACTGACTTCCGGAAGATATATATTAATTTATGCTTCTCTGAGAGACCATTTTTCTGAACACTTGCCAATTCCTAGAACTTTAGCTTTAAAAAATCTTTGGCAATTTGGTGGGTGAAAAACAGCATCTCATAATTGTTTTAATGTGCATTTCCTTGATGACTAGTGCTTTGTACATTTTTTCATATGCTTAAGGACTGACTGATTTCATCTTTGTAAAGTGCTTTTTAAGTTTATTTGTAATCTTTTCTACTGGTGTTTTCATTTTTCTAATTTGTTTCTGACAGACTTTCAATACCTCAATTATTTTCTCATCATATATTGCAAATATATTTTTCTGGATTTTTTGCATTGCTTTATTTTTTCTTCACAATGGATCTTTGATATATACAAGTTCTAATTTATATGATTAAATTTAATCTTTTTTAAAATGGTTTTTACTTTTGGCACAATTCTTACAAAGGCCATTTTCACACCATGATTACGTAAATCATCATTCCTACATTCTGTTAATATTTTATGGTTTTACTTTTATACCTAAATCTGTAACCTATATGGAATTCATTTTGGTGCTGTATAATATATGAACTACTGTAATTTGTTGTACAAATGATTGGCAGTGTGTTCCAACACCATTTAGTGAATAATACATTGTTTCCTCAGTGGTTGGAAGTTCCAGCTTTATCAGAAAATATTATTTTTTAATGTAGTCTTTATATTCAATGAATGATAACATGTGACATGTATTTTTCCCTTTTCCCTTAATGATGTGGCCTTCCTAGTCCCACTTTTAGTCCCATAATTTTTCTTAATATCAATCTAAATTAACTATGTGAGATAGAGAAAAGGAATATTTCTTTTTTTGGATGTGTCAAGGCTCTGAAGAAAAGTTTTGTAATTAGCGTTATTTTGTCACACACACACACACACAGCACCATGAAAGACACACACTGAAGACATAATTTAACTCTAGGTAGTTATAGAGTTGCTGAAAACCTTTGGACCCACTTAACCTTGAATGCTGCCTTGAGTGTTGGTAATGCTTTCCTTTTTTGTGGGGAAAGGGTTATTTGTATTAAATTCCTTTTGGAGTAACTTAGGGTCCTCATGTTTTCTCTCCTTTAGTTGTGAGACACGTACAGTTGATCACTAACTGGGCACATCTGTTCTTGAAGGAAGAACATATTTGGATAATCTGAGAAAGGCAAATGAATAACATTTGTCAAGAACTAATGGAGAGGTTTAAAGGTCCCCCAAGGAGAAATGATTGATAAAAATGTGGAGGAATACAGAATCTTATAGTAATATAATTTCTCCCTATTTTCATAATCTTGCCCAGGGTAGAACTATGTCCAGTCTTGGGAAGTTTTGCTTTGGGGGTATCAGAGGGCTTTTTCTTTTCCTGCTCTAAGTGAAGCTACTTTGTACCACCCATCTCTTCCACATAACCAAGAAAGTTCGCGAAGATGATTCATTCCGTGACTCTGATCCCAGAGCTGGCTGTGGAAGATGCTTTCTCAGCTGAAACTAAATGATACTTTATGTGTCTTCCCTAAATAGAGAGATTAGAAAGTTATATTAAAAAGGTGGTAGGGAAGCACATTAAATATGTGATAAAGTAAGTGGTTTTGTAACTGATTTTATTACTTAAGTTCAAACATTCTTTTCTTGCTAGTCTTTGTCAACTATAAATTGAGATAGAAGAAGTTGGACAAGGGGCAACCAGAGCAGGGCAGAATGCTTCAGAGATCATGTCTTTAAGGGTTATTAAACACAATTTGTTTTTGTCAGATTCCAATTTATCTGTATCTTAGCAAATCCAGGGAACGTGAGTTCTGACATCTTGTACATCCTTATTAATTATTCATGCTTGAGGTTCTGTACTTGCTTGACCTTAAGGAATATGTGCTGTTTACCCCAGTGAAAAGGGAGCAGAATATTCTGCCCATTTTGAATGAACGCGGCTGGCCCCCCGCCCCCTGTGATTTCAGACACATTGAATGTCTGGTACACACCTCCCTCACCCCAATCCCTCCTTCGGAGGAGAAAATGATAATAATAAGTGCAAGTGGCCTTAAAGGGATAATATTAATGTCCAGGGAATTTTTTAAAGATCTTAAAATTCAATGTTACAAGCCCCAAAGGGTTTTATTGTCAGAAATAATTACTCTACACACCTGAGTTCTGCAATGATGCTTTTTGAATGCCCTGTTATTTCTGAGAGTTCTTCTGATGTGCAAAGATAATGTAACTGCCTTCATGGCTTATAACTGATATTATCTGGCACCAGAGCTCTCCTTCCCACTGATGAAGGAGGGGCAGGGGGAAGGGGAAGAAAGGGAAATTTTCTATGAAAATATAAATCAGGATCCTCCAGTTTATAATATACCTCCTGATAAATATTTAACCCGTTCCCAGGTCCACTCTCTTTCAGGAGTGATTCCTCTTTCTTAAAGAGTTCCCTCCCCTCTTTGCCTTCCCAAGTTGGTATCTCTGTGCAGGGACAATCATAGATAAATCCATTGTGGGGATGAGAGCACGTAGCTCTGGTCTGTGTGCTATTTTCCAGACAATGTACAACTTCCTCTGAAATCCCCTCCCTCTGCAGATCCCATGGGTGATTGGTACTGGTGCCTGCTACGTTTGGTCCTGTCCTGGCCTCTCTGCTGACAGCCCCAGATGTAGGCTGCAGTATCTGCAAAGCTCAGCTCTCCGTGTGCTGCACCATGGGCATTCTTGTCTCCAAGAATCTCCTGGTTCCCCCCATTCTCTCAGAATTCTTTGCACCACTCTCCCTACACCTGGGCCCTGCCCTCCACCCCTGCCAAGCTGGTGTTTCTGGATTCCCTGCCAGGCACAGGCAGGCTGCTCCGAGCTGGGGGCTCCATCTCACTTCTCTCTGTTCACGGATACTGTGCTCCCCACTGGAGCCACACTGGGACTGAACTGAATGCTTCTTGGAGAGGCTTTCACCTCACCTGTGCTGTGCCCAAGGGAACTGAGGCACTGACTGCTATGTTCTTAGATGCCCTCAAACCCATCTGGCGCACCCGTCTTGGGGTTATACACCTCTCCAACCACAGTCCCCCATTCCTTTGTTTGATGGGAGTTGGAATTAAGGATCCTGGCAGCTAATCTCTCGCTTTTCTTTTTTGCCCCTCCCTCATTCTCCCAGCACCTCTGTGGCCTTGATGATGATGGTGGTGGTGGTGATGGTGAATAGCTGCTACACCAATATAACTCTTACCACGTATCAGGCACTCTTCTACTAATTAAGTCATTCGGTCCTCACAACAGCCCTGTGAAGCAGGTTCTATTATCACTCTGTTTTTACAGGTTAGAAAAGTATGTATTCAGAGCTGGATAACTTGCCCCAGGTCACCCAGCTAGTAAGGGTTGGAACCAGAATTTGAATCCAGGCAGTCTGGCTCCAGAGTCTATGTTTTCATCCTATGATTCTGTCTCTCACTTTTTTTCCCATCTGGCTAGATCTCTTATTTCATCTCCTCCTTCTTCGTAGGACGGACTCTGGGGATTATGGTGTCAGCCTAGCCCACCCCCAGAAAGCAGAGCCTGAGGCCAAACTGACGTTTGATTTGGGAAATGCAATCCCAAAGAAGCAGGAGTAAGGGAAGGGCAAGTGACACAGAGAAGGAGGGGAAGAAAATATAAGGGGAATGTGTTGTTGAGCGCAATGGCAAGAAGCATCGTCCCCTGCCTCCCATGTCCTATGGGTCACGGTCAGGCCCATGGAGCTTTAACGCTAACAGGAATGCCAAATGAGCCCCAGCGTGCCCTCACCTCAGTGCAGCGGGAGAGAAGGGGGTGGCGCTGTCTGTAGCTGCAGAGACAACTGGCTGTGTGACCTGTGGAAGAGGATGAGGCCCACTGGGGGCTTCACGGGCCAGTAAGCAAAGCCTGCGTGTGGATCTGGGATGGTGCCTAGGCAGAGTCTGGTCCACGCTACTTTCTGCTTCCCTGTAGTGATAAATGTCAACACAGAGAGGAAGCAGGAAGGAGAAAAGGAAACTTACATTAGGAGGTTTAAAACCATTACTCCCATTACATAAGGAAATACAGCACAGAGAAAACTGCCCTGGTGAAGGCCCAGGCCCCGAGCGTCCGGCTGAGTTTGCTCTGACTCGTCGCAGCTGGACTTCACAGGGCGGCAGCAATCCAGTGCCTGGCCCTCGTCTCCAGATGCTCCCGGTGTCTCCAGACCACATAGCTCGGACACAACCCGCACCTCGTAACGCCCAAGGTAATACCTCTCTCCAGAGTCTTCATTTCCTGCCGTAGAATTGATCATTTCCTAGAATCACCGACGTTGGAAATGTTTCTTCTCTCTAGGGAAATCTTTTCTCCACCCCAGGGGGAGACTGGCCCTACAGAGCCAAGGAGATTGTCAGGTGATCATCTGACATCAGAACCTTCTGAAATCTGAAGAAAATCGATCTTAAAAAGAATGTGTAGAATGTCCATAACTTAGCCCAATCTCAGTCCAGTTTTTTTTTCCTAAATGTCTCTCTGTGGAGGGTAAAAAAAAATCTTGAGGTCCAGATTCACCTTAGGACATTCTATTAAGTGATTACTTTTAATAAACATTTAGAAAAGAGATTTCCATTATTACTCTTACCATAAAATTTGGATTTTTGAAATGTTCATACAATAGGAAAAACTGGCACCAAATATTTTCTGGGTTTTTTTTTAGAACAAGGAGGCCTATGGACGTAATCCACATCTTGTTAAAGCACAAACATTTTAATTCTGTCATAGCCCAGTAAGTGGTAGCCATTGGTCAAAGTGGGTTTATTAACCCACCTATTAGGTGAAGGTGGGGAGTGGCAAGTATGCAGACATTCTGTTCCCCTGGTGGTGTTTCTATGGGGATTATGAAACCCAGAACCCTCATCCCTATGGCTGCACACCTGTGTAGGCTCACACTCTGTGCCCCCCTGTCGTCTTCTATTTTGAGGACAAATTCTGCACACAGCTGTGAATCATCACCAAGGAGAAGTTTGGGGCACTGTCTGCAAATGTCCCTTTATTTCCCCCCAACTCCGATAGCTCTCTGGACATACCTCGTTTTGAACGCATGGTGGGATAATGATTGATAGCCTTTCTTTCCCGCTAGCCTAGGTGGGTGGGGCTGAGTCATCCTCATTGTTAAATCCCTTCATCACAGCACAGGCCCTGGCACATAGTGATGCTCAATAAGCATTTGCTAAATGAATGACTGGCACAACTGCAGTGGTTTTATATTCCTCTGTGAAGTGGATCCTCTGATCCTTTTCTTTTCTCTGTTTCGCTGTTCCCCCTTTGTTCCTAACATCTTCTCTCTCCCTTCCAGCGCTTTCTCCCAGGTGCGACCTTCTTCCCTGAAGAGAGAATTCCAGAAGTAGGATAAGGCTTTTATCTGACTTGTTCCCTGGAGTTAGATTTTTCTGCCAGTTGGAATTCTGTCTATCCCTAAAGATCGATTATTTCTCCCAGATGATTAGAAGGCATAAAAAGTCCCTTATAGCTGTTTTTCCTGAAATTATGTTTAACCATCTTCAGTCTCAGTATCATTTCGCTGGCCTTCCTGTTTTCAAGACCTCTATCCATTTACAACTACCAGTTAATTTGGTTAATGATTTTCCCCTAAATAATGGGTGTGGTGTTAAACAAAATAGAAGAGCGCAGTAGTTCCAAAATACCAGATAACTGCTAAAAGTAGCTACAAAACCTGCTGAAAATGCCTGGGGTTGGTAATGCTGCATTTCATTCAAGCTAAGACACCACTGATTGCAAGATTTCACTATTATTTTATATTCCACTAAGGAGAAAAATTGCTGCCAATTAAACTATGGCATAATGATTCCTTATCACTTAGATCATTCATTTTCCACTTGTTGAAAAGAGAATTAGCCTTGATTAGACCCAGATATCTTTTATCATGTATCCCTCTCTATGCATACATAAGAAGGAAACCGTAAGCAGAATGAATGGACTAAGGTATCATTAAAACTTTGTCCCTCTATCGAGTCCAGCTGTTCTGTACCACTAATTCAGTCGAAGTCATCGATGATTGTAAACGATGCAGCAGTTTAAGGATAGTTGTGAGTGTGTGTGCTCTTTTTGTCTGGTTTATTTTTCTTTTCATCATGTGCAGTCTGAACCCAGCATTCGTTTCTCACATCTTCCACAAGGATCTCCAACAGAATTTTTATGTCCCAGCGTGTGTTAAATTAGAAGTGAAATCTTAAGGAGATTAGATTTAAGGGAAACTTGGGCAACTTTTTAAAAAAGCATTTGTTCTCAACCGTTTAATTTATTAAGAGGAGACGCTGTTGTGATTCTTGATTAGCAGTAATCATTCTTTTGTTTACATGGTTATGGTTTTATTTGTTGTTTTGCTGTATACTGGAAACAGAAAGTGTTCTACATGATTTTCAGTCAAGGGTTGTGGTATAGTTGCTCTGTGTTTGTAGTGACATCTACGTTGTCTTTCTAGGATTTTTTTCTGTGCAAACAATCTTTATTTATGAAGAAAAACTTCTTTGTTTTGTTATAAAACCAGCGCTGGGTGAAGGCACTTGACTGGGGAGAGATGGGGCCGGGATCCTGGTGGAAACTAACGTGCCTGACTCAGCCTCTGAAGGCTGCTCGCAGAGGGTAGGGGCGGTTGTTTTTGGAATTTTCTTCAAGCCACTGACGCCCCTTCTGCAAGTTTCAGGGAACCGAGAGACAGTGGCAGCTGTGGCGTTTCTGGCGACCGGCAAACAGTGACTGCGCGGTGCAGCTCTGATTTCAGAGCTCTTCAAGTGTGCCTCAGGGCCCATTGTAAAACTGATGTAATTTTAAATGGGTTTATATTTTCACATTTTTATGAGGAATTTAACCCTATTACAGAAAGTTTTGAAAATAGAGAAGAGGAAAATAGTTCCCCAAATCTAACTCGACTGTTGGCAGTTTTGCATGTGCCTTAAAGTACGTGCGGATATAACTAACCACTGATGGCGTGAAATTTGGTACATACATTTTCTAGTGTTCTTATCTATGTAGCATCATATAATAATAGTTTTATTATTTTCAGGTTACTGCAGTATGTTTATAACCATCCTTTACAATTTTACTGAAGTGATTCTAAAATGGAATTCAGTCTTTTTCATCTAATACCTAAAAGTGTTGATGCCTTTTTTTCAACTGTGGGTTTTGTGTTTTTCCCTTCCCGTAAGCTTTAAGTAGCTTATTATCATAGGCCCTGAGTTAGGATTCTTTATAGAGTTTTTAACCATCTTTTGTTCCCCAAATTGATTGGAAATTGATCTTCTTTTCCTATGCCAGCCTTCCTTTCTAAGTCATGTCAGTCATAAATTTATTTTTCCAAAAAATCCAGTTGTCTCAGTCATTCATTAAAAACCTAAATCTATTAGCCAGGGGTAAAATACAGCCATTCGGACTCTTTGTGCAGCTGAAGTAGCTGTTGAAGGGGTCGGATGTCCCGCTTTTCACCTGGCTGTTTTAGCGCCACACGGGCTGCACCACGCCATAAGCTGGGACGTGGCGTGAGTCTGTTATCCCTGCGGCGGCCCTAGAGCTGCTTCTCTTGCTGGCATGAAAAGGGCTATGTTGTCTCATTCTAGGTACTCGGGTTTGAAAGTCTGGACCGATAAGGACATTTGTCAAAATAAAGATTATTTGATATTTGAAAGATGATTAAACCATTCAGATTTTAGTCACTAGAACAGCAAAACAACATAAACAGATGCTTTCTAAATATATGATAGGAAGCAGTTGGTAACATTCATTTTAGGATCATTGTGTCAATCCTTTCCCTAAAATAGTTTCTTACAGCTATTTTGGGTCTGTAGATATTCAATATTCAGGCAGAGGGATGCACTAACTCTAAGAGTTCAGGTTTTTATTTTTTCTAACGAGAATTTCCTACTGTAGCTTGAATAAATAAGCCGAACTGAAATAGCCATGCTGTGAAAAATATTTGGTTGCTCAAAAGGCTAATCTTCCTAGTGTTCAGAGATTTTACTTTTCTCTAGAAATTTCAGGAGTTTTGACTTCCCTCACACCCTACAGGTCCTGTCCAACTCAGGATAAGAGAGTCAAAGAAAGGGATCAGGTAGCACGGAGTCCTATTTACAGGGACCTTTATCTGCCACTCAAAAGAGAATAGTGGCGGAAGTCACTTTGGGGAAACTTCCTTCTCAAAATGTTGACCAGTGAGAACCAATGAGTAAAAAGCAAGCTAACAATAAACAAAAGTGAGAAAAGCAATTGTGATACTGAGTCGTGCAGTAGAATAATATTTTGGAAATATTAACTAGTGTCACCCCATCAATCTCTCCCCTTTTCCCCTCCTCCCATGTGAGCAGCTGTTTCACTCACTGCCCTGGGAAGAGCCGTGGCACTTACCAAGCACGTGTGCCACAGTCTACTCCTGGCCCGTCCTGCACCGCCAGCAGCCCCGGTGCCTTGGGCCTTTTCTTCAGCTGAAAGGCAGGGGAAAAAATGTTGACTATCAGTGTGAGAGTCTAGAACTCCATCACAATCTCAAACTAGAATATGGTGCTGGGCTTGGGGAAAAGGAAAGACAAAGGGGAATCGATGAGTGTCTGTGTTGGTGGGTCCCGGATAGAAGGGCATTGCTCTCAGACTTTTGGGGGAAAACCTAGAGGTTAGGTTAGAGCAGATCTTAAGTGGAAGATTCCTGTGCAATATATTACGGAAGGGCTCCCAGGAGAGACTGGTGGGAGAGCGAGCAAGGTGGGACAGGAAAGGGGGAAAAGCCACGCAAGGGTGTGATCTCAGGCTGAATGCTAGAGTCCTGACCCTGCAGAGGAGCTCTGCAGGGTAGGTTATGCCTCAGAATTGTCCCAACCTGAGCTGGGAGGGCCTCCCCTCCCTCCCTAACCCCCCAGGTAAACCTCTGAGGACAAAGCAACTTCAGTTGCCCCAGGGCAGCCTTCAGAAGGACCTGAAGGTGCTGGTTGTTGGAAACAAAGGCAATGAGGGTGTGGGGAACGAGGCTTGCAATACAGCATTGTAAATCAGCTGTACCTCAATTTTTAAAAATATGGCAGAAACTGGATCCACGTTGTTCTAGATAGAGCACTGAAGTCTTCTTGACCCAGGAATAAGAAACAGAATACTATAGGAATATGTGTAGGACATGTGTGTATATAACACTCCACCATTATCTCTTCTGATCTTCATTACAACCTTAGAAGATACAGGTACATGCTATGACACCCTTCTCAGATGTGTGAAGTTGAGGTACAGCACCATCAAGCAGCTTGCTCAAAAGATGACAGCCTATGTCTTTACCTCCAAACCCAGCAGTCTTTCTCTCTTCTGCAGCAACAATATAGAGACTGTTTCCGGAATCTTCTCCCACAAATCCAGAATCCAGGGGTTATTGTAGAGTAGATGGTAGACTGGGGCTGCTGTCAGAATTCCTTGGCTCACATCTGAGAGCCTCTGAATCAGCATCTCCCAGGGTGAAGCCAGTGGTTTCTGTTTCTTTCCAGGATCCTCAGGGGACTCCTGTACAGCCAAGGAAGTGCCATTGTCCAGACCTGATTCTGGAGACCACTGGTTCAGAGCAGTTCTGGGTTTCCGGCAGGACAGGGTATGAATCCTGGTTCTGCCATTTACCATCAGTGTGAGTTTAGTTGAGGTCACTGAAGCTCTCAGAGCCTCCTTTTTGTCATCTGCAAAACTGGGTAATGTGAGTGTTTATTTACCTCCAAGGGTTGTGTTGAGAATTCAACAAGATGATATTGGGAAGTGCTAAACTTAGGGCCAGGAAGGAGTAAGTTCCCAGTAAGCAGGATCTACTATGATTTTATTATTTTTATTTTTTATTTTTATTTTTATTTTTATTTTTTATTTTTATTTTTTTTAGAAGGTAGTCTTTTTTTTTTAAATTAATTTATTTATTTATTTTTGGTTGTGTTGGGTCTTCGTTTCTGTGCAAGGGCTTTCTCTAGTTGCGGCGAGCGGGGGCCACTCTTCATCGCTGCGCACGGGCCTCTCACTGTCGCGGCCTCTCTTGATGCGGAGCACAGGCTCCAGACGCACAGGCTCAGTAGTTGTGGCTCACGGGCCTAGTTGCTCCGCGGCATGTGGGATCCTCCCAGACCAGGGCTTGAACCCGTGTCCCCTGCATTGGCAGGCAGATTCTCAACCACTGTGCCACCAGGGAAGCCCGATTTTATTATTTTTAATCTTCATACTGTCTTGCAAATTACTCAAACTCAGATCACCCTTTCTCTAAATTGATGTTTTTCCCCTATGCCACACTGAATGTCAGTGTGGACCACTTTTCAGGACTTGAAAATGATTCAGCAAAGTGAACCTTTCAGTTAATGTTGTTTACTGGAGTGGGATTTGAGCTTTAGCAATTTAGACACTTGGCTGGCAGATGGTGGATGGCCTTGGGAGGCTATACCATTTGCCTAGAATACAGAGTTTGTAGTCTCTCTTCACCAGCCATTTAAAAAATGAGTCTCGCTTAGAATTTCGCAGAAGCAAATGAGCCTGTAGTTAAAATCCTGGTGAAATAACCACTTGTTTAGTATTTATTTACAGCCCAGACACCCAGCAGGTACAATCCCAGATGTACTTTAGCTTAAAAGCAAATTCTACAATGCCCTTCGATTTCCTGTTTTCTGGGCATGAAGAAAGACATTTGAAGACCAGCTTACTCCCAGCCCCCAGCCCCATGACAGAAATAAAAAATGAGGAAAGAATTTTTCTGTCTAATTTGTAAAGCAAATAAGAGAAATAAAAAGACCAGGAGGAAGCCAGCTGCTGGAATGATACACAAATAGAGCAGTTCTCAAAAGGTGAGAAATCACAGCGTGAATGAAGACAGAACAAGGGTGGCATCCGGGCCCTCAGACCTTTCAGCACATATGTAAGTGGAAGCATCAAGGGATGATTGAGGGACACTGATGACAGGATGAGATGAAAAATAATGGTTCATCTTTGCAGAGACAGAGCACAAGAGCAAAGCTTGCTGAGAAGGCTTTTCTATCAATCACGGCCATCCTACAGGATAATTCCAGAACTGCAGAGCCAGGGAGGATTAAGTGCAGCCCCTCATTCTCAACATGGCCAGAGATGCTAAGGGAGTTGCCTTCTTCCAACCAGTAAGGCCAGTGGGCACGAGAACACACACCTTCATGTTGCCCCTGGCTCTCCACCTCTCCCAGTGTGCTAGCCTGTGTCAAACAACCCGTTAAAAACTTTTAGTGAATTGTAAACACTCAATGAAGATGGGATAGAGGGAGACCATAGCTAATAAAAAGAGCTTTCACCTTCACTGTCCCTTTCCTATGTGCTAGATTCACGGACGTTATCTCAACTAATCCTCCAAATGGCCCTATCAGAGGTGTACTTTCCCCATTTTACAGGGAAAGATACTAACTTTGCAAAACTACAGTGTGTAGCAAAACTCGCCTTTAATCCCAGGAATTGTTCCCACAGCCTATGATCTAAACTTCTAGCTATACTGTCTTATACTAAAGAAAACCCCTTCATTGCAAGTAATTTAATGAGGCCCTCCTTGTCATGGAAGGGAGAACACAAAGAAACGCATACAACTCAAATGCTTCTCTGGTTAGATTTGCTTGGTTTCTTTAGGGTTACACTACAACGTACTGAGAAGCAGGATTGAGCTTTTATAAACGAGTGCAGTGCGTAGGCCTGTGTTCACACTGTGACCGTGGAAGGGGTAGGAATAAGGCCCAGATGTTCAGACCCCTATCACTCATTTATTTCTCCAAGACACCCTTGTCAAGTCCCTATCATGTGCCAAACACTTGTGGTCAGAGATGGAAACACAGGGAGATGAATGAAGAGTGATTTCTTCTCATGAGAATCTTCCCATATAAGGGGAAAGTCTGCCAAACAGATAACTGCAAAGCAGTGTGTAATAGTTATATTTGTGATAACAGTGGTAATAGTTGTAACTTTCGGCCAAGTCCTTATAGGTCCCAAAAGAGATACCAAGTAGGAAGCAAGGACGTTTTTAACTGAAATATTTGGATGAAGATGGCTTTCTGAATTAAAAGCAGTGATAGAGTAAAAAAAATTAGATCTTAATAAATTCCAGAGAAATTTAAAAACTCATGGTTTTTTCCAAGGAAGCTAGAAAACCAGAAAAAAAGAAAAAAAGAAAAGAAAACAATTTAAGAGATTCTCTAATCTCTCTAAGAAGAAACACTTAAAAATAAAAGTTATGTAAAAAAATAACTTAAAAGACAGGAAAAAGACCTGTGTAAGTATATTCTTATAACATAGTTTATAATAATAAAACATTGGAAAATACTGAGATGTCCTACAATAGAGAAATGGTTCAATTAATTAGGATGTATTTTTATGATGGGGTGTTATGCATACTTCAGCAAAGACTTTTCTTCTCAGGTGATTAGCCATTTATTCAGTGAACCGTGTTGGCACACGGAATTTAGGCAATAGTTTCAATCCTTGAACAGCTTACCTAACTCTCCATATACAATTGTTTAGTTTTTTTTTTTTTATTAGAAAACGTATTTTATCAGACATATTTGCCATGGATTATTTTTAGACTCACAAGTTCCTTTTGTTTTCTGGAAAATGCATACAGTCATGTAATAGTTACCCCCATTTTTAATGCCCCTTTGCAATATTCCCTCTCCCAATTCCAGCCCCCTAACATTTACTGATCTGGTTTCTGTCTCTACAGTTTTGCTTTTTACCAAATGTCACGTAACTGAACTAATCATATTGTATGATTATGTAGTTTTCCGTGTCTTGCTCGTTTCACATAACGGGTTTGAGACTCATCCATGTTGTTGCTTATATTAGTAATTTATTCCTTTTTATTGCTCTATTCTATTCTATTCTATTCTGTTCTATCGATGTTCCACCATTTGTTTATCTATCTAGCAGATGTGGAACATTTGAAGTTTTTGGCAATTATTGATAAAACATGTCTTCTGTGGGCATATATTTTCACTTCTCTGTTAAATATCTGGGAATTGGATTGCTGGGTCAAATGATAAGTGTATTTAACTTTATAAGAAACTGCCAAACTGTTTCCAAAGAAGCTGTATGTACCATTTTGCATTCTCACCTACAATCTATAGGAGTCCCAGGTGCTTTCAATCCTTGCCAAATTGGCAGTTGTCAATTGGCCCATCATTCTTTTTACTTTTAGCCATTCAAGTTGGTGTGTAGTATTACCTCATTGCATCAGGGATCCCCAATACCACCATAGGCTCACTGTTTTGTAAGAAGGACTCATAGGACTTGAAAATGTTCTTTTACTCATGGTTACAATTTATTACATGAAAGAATACATACTAAATCAGCAAAGGGCAAAGATTCATGGGATAAGTCCAGGAGAAACCATGTGCAAATTTCCAGGTCTCCCCTCCCAGTGGGATCCCATGGAAATATGCTTAATTCTCCCAGCAATGTGTGACATGTGTAAACTGTTACCAACTGGTGAAGCTCACTCAAGCCTTGGTGTCCAGAGTTTTACTGAGGGTCAGTAATGTAGGCATGTAACATCTGCATGACTGACCGCAGCTACTCTGACCCAGGCACCTCTCCCCAAAGCAACTCACATTGTCAGGATAAACTTACCTAGTCTAACTGGTGCAGCATGGCCCAAGGGTTGGGCCTACAAAAACGGGTGTTCACCACATATATGGCATGGCCTAAGGGGCTTAGGCATACAAAAACACTCTTACCAGGCAGAATATCCCATGGAATATTCCAAGGGTCAGTCCTGAGCACAGACCTTTCTTTGGGATGTGCAGGGTTTGAGCAATCCAGGCCTGCTGAGTTAACCCTTTCCTGAGCACTTGTGATCTTAATTTTCTTTCCCAAATGACCATTAATGTTGAGCATCTTTGCGTGTGCTTATTTGTCATTCATACATCTTCTTTGGGGAAGTGTCCATATTTTTTGCCATTGTAAAGTATGTGATTATTTTCTTTTTATTGAGCTGTAAGAGTTCCTTGTTGTATATTCTGGACACAAATCATTTATCAGATATTTTCCAAATAGGTTGTCCCAGTCTGTGCCTTGTTTTTTTCTGTTACTTAAGAGTGCTTTAAAAGAACAGAAGTTTTAAATTTGATAGCATCCAATTTATTAATATTTCCCTGCATAATTTGTGCTTTTTGTATCTTATCTAAGAAATCTTTTCTATACCAAGGGCTTATGTATTATTTTCTAGAAGTTTTATAATGTTAACACTTTCATTTAGATCTGTGATTCATTTTGAAGTAATTTTTATATATGATGCAATTGAAGAGTTGAAATTCTCTTCTTTTGAACATATAATGTACAGTTGTTTCAGAACTATTTGTTGAATCTTTTTCCCATTAAATTATCTTGGTACTTTTATGATTTCATTCCTTTTATGTTATTGAGATTTGTTTTTATCTGAGAACGTGGTCTGCCTAGATAAATGTTCCATGTGCCCTTGAAAAGAATGTATATCTCTTGTTTTAGGGTGAATAGAGTGTTCCATAAATGTCAATTATATCAACTTGTTTGGTAGTGTTCTGGTCTTCAGTATCTTTCCTGATTTTCTGCCTACTTGTTTTATTTATTGTTTACTGGGAGGGAAGTGCTGACATCTCTAATTTTAATTATAGATATGTCTACTTTTCTTTTCAGTACTATCAGGTTTTGCTTTATGTATGCCAGAGTTCTGTTGTGGATGATTTTTATTTCTAGCATCTCTTTTTGACTTTTAATTATCATTTCCATCTTCCTGCTGAATCCCCCATGTGTTCATGCATGTTGCCCATATTTTCCACTTGTTCCTTGAACATATTAATCGTAGTTATATAAATGTTCCTGTATGATGGTGCCAACATCTGGGGCACCTCTGGGTTTGGTTCTGCTATTTGCTTTATCTTCTAACAATGCATCGATTTTTTTCCCCGTGATTTTATGGGTATCTTATAATTTTTTATGGAGTGCTGGACCCTGCGTGTAGAAGAACAATAGAGAGGGAGGTAAATGCTCTTCTTGTCTGGAAATGGGCATCTTCTTCTCTCAAGTTGTTAGTGTGCGGTGGTTGAGTCAATATAGTTTGTACTTGATTCAGGTTTGAGGTATGCTGTTGCTATCATTCCCTCCATGATGGCATGGTCCTCCGTTTCCTTCCTCAGTGGCTACTGCTACCTGTGCTTGTGCTTAGTGTGGGGTAGGGGTTTTCTCCGTATTCCTACTCTACTCTTAGCTTTCAGCACAGTGTGCGCCTTCAGCATAAAGAGTGTCTCTTCTCATGCTTGTTCTTCCTTCAGTGGGAAACTGACTTTACTTGTAACTCAGTTTGAGGCTCGTGGTGGGCATCTTGCTGGAGGGTGCTGCTTCAGTCTTGACCAACTGTAGCAGAGTTTTGCTTTGTATCAGAGCAAGAGCCTGTGCTCAAATGTCTTTCCTCCCTTTCAGATGGTTTTTGCTTTTACTCCTCTCTCAGCCACAATTAACCTTGTAATCTCAGCCTACCGATGAGCTTAAGGAAAGCCATGATTCTGTAGATTATCTACAAAATCTCCACCCCACTTTAGGAAAACTCTATTCTCTGTCATAAGGTTTAGTTGTCTCCTGGTTCCATCTTCTTCTCCATATCAGGGTATCTCCTGAGATGTAATTTCCCAAAGTCTAGTTTATCAGTCTAACTGACTATAGTAATATTTTGTTGTATATGAAGTGTATGAAGTATGTGCAGAGTGGGGTTGGGAGATTCGGTAGGACAATTCAGAAGGGACCTGGTGCTTTTTGCTTGAGTCTTCTTCTTTGATCCAGCCACAGTGATGTGAAGGAGCCAATGCTGTGCATCTCTTCCCAACTCTTCTTTCACGTGTCTTGTTGGTAGCTTGCAATCAGTCATAGTAGGAGTGTTTACGCCATGGCAGTCAGCAATTGCGACAAATCAGGACTTTTTTCGTACTTGAGAGAACCAACTGTTAAACATCTATGAGCACATCCCTGTCCCAGCATCCTTTTATGGGTCCCAGTTCTTAGCCCAGGTGGTCCAGATGAGGTTGACCCTATTCTTTGGCTTCAAGAGTAGGGAGAGTGACACATCCCTCCTGGTTTTGGTGATTGGTACAAAAATGGGTAAAATTTTTGAGATGGACCCGTCAAAGCCCCCTCCAGGACTTTTCCTGAAGTGATTGGAAAAGAGGTACCCTCTCCTTTTGAGCTTTTGGACACTAAGGTCCCTGAAAATCTGGAGCTGGTGAGGGCCACGTGGACAGGTATATGGAGAAAGCCTGCTTGAGAATGAAGCCAGCCAGCACAGAAGAAAATAAAGTCTAAACAAGGAGCAAGAAAATGATAGGGCTTGTGGCTCCTTGTTTTAATTCCTGGATAGAGCCCTGAAGTTTCCGTTACTGGCACCAACAAATCTTATTATTGCCTCAGCTATTTCGAGTTCAGTTTCTGTCACATGTGACCATGTAAAATTTGACTTATATAACTGAAGAGAACACACATGCACACACACACATACACATCACCCAACGGCAGACAGTACTTTTTAGATAATAAGGAAGAGGAGACTTTTCCTACAGATAATGTGGAGAATTACATTATCATGCAGAGCAATGTCCATTCTTCTTTTCTCATCATTCTGCTTCCAGATCATCCCTAGGGCCTTATCAAACAACAGACTCAGCAAATTTTGTTATTCCAACACCAGGCAGAAGTTTGGGAATTAAAGTCCCTCCCTATGCCCCCTTTAGACCAGGTCACAATGTTAAGAAGTAGTACTCCTTTCCACTCTTTAGCCTGTAGATAGAAGCAATGCAGAAATTGATATTCTCCTTGACAGAGCACCCTTTCCAAAAGAAGAGGGGTGTTACTACTCACGATGACCAAATGACGACTATTTTGTATTAGGGAGAAAAAGTTCAAAGAGATAACAATTCAAAATGATGCTATTTCAGCTCAATGACATTAGCAAGTTTTGATAAAATTAATGCCCCTAAGTGGAAATGGTTAAGTGAAACAAGCACTGTCTGGCATAGGTGGATGGAAAGTCAGATGATGCAAGCTTTTCTGGAAAGCAATTTATTGATATACATCCAGAAGTTCATATATTTCCATTCCCCTTCGCTGAGTATTTCCACTTCTGGGAATACACTCTAAATCAGTTATCAAAAAGACAGATGGAAATTTATACACAATGATATTCTTTGGAGCCTTACTTATAATACAGAAAGGTTGGGAGAAACCTAACTGCCCACAATAAAGGAATGATTAAATAAATTGGGACCCATCTATGTGAGAAAATACCATTTTTTAAATGGTATTTCAAGAATTTAAAATATAATCCTGATATAACATTTAAGAAAAAGCCCTACATAACCTGATAAATAGTATGATTTCACATACAAATGCATGTAAACCTCACAACTCGTCTCGACAAAGGCTGAGAACATCCTAATGCCTTTATGTTTTTGCATCTGCTGGGCCTTCACCCACTTTGCCACCTGGTGAATTCTTATTTTTCCTTAAACATCTAGCTCACATATTATACCTTCTGTGGAAACTTTTCTTGAGAAGGTCATGCCTAAAGGGAGTTAATTATTTGGTCCTAAAAAATACTAAAGAATAGGCCACATGTCCTGAGAATTTATTTATAAGTCCCCTTCTTCCGTGAGTTCATTGTTCTCTGCAGCCTCTGCCACCCACTGGCACTGACACCTGAGGGGAGACCGATTGCCACTCTGCCTCTGTGGTGTCCCAGGGGACCTCTGTGAGGCCTCGGCCAGCAAGGACCAGTGAGGACACTCTGGCTCCCATCAGCAACAGGAGCCTACAGTTGGGTGCTCTGAGCCAGATTGTCACAGATGCATATCATTTTAAGAAGACCTTTCTACTCTAGAATGCAATACTTCATAACTGTGAGATGTTGATACACATTACAAAATATGGACTTATGCCACTTGTAATGTGTCAACTATTGGGTGGAATCCATGAATAAAATCAGCCAAGCTTAAGAAAAAAAAAAAAAAATATATATATATATATAATTGTCTCTAGAAACCATAAGGGAACCATGGAAATGGATTTTCTGTTACTAACACAGATCACAGCAGAGGGTTTGCTGCCTCAGTATGAAACCACTGCCTGGTGTGACAAGCGGAGAGAAGGTGAGTCCTTACCTACTCTTTGTTGTCTGCTAAACAAATGAGCAATGCGGTCAATACAGTCCCCGAACTTGCACTTGATAGGTGTCTCCTCCACCAAGGATCACTTCTCTTTCTGCCCAGGCTGTCCCATTTTCAGGCACGTTGCTATTATTGTTATTATTACTACTGTTTTGTCAATAATTAGTTGCTAATGGCACTAAAACGTCCTTTTATTATCATAACATTTTCCTAAAGGATTCGAAGCTTTCAGATTGGCATAGCTCTGCCTTTTCTGGCTCTATCTCTTCCGACAGATTACTTGACAATCTTGAGGGTGAGTTGGGAAACTTTCCAGGAAATGTGGGGGGAAATAATGAGACCTGAATTTTTTTTTATTTTACTTTTTTCTTTGTTTTAATACATGATGTTCAAGATATATTGATTTCTCAGAAATATTATAAGAGCATCTCTGACTTTGAATTTACAGAAAAACCCAATATAATACAAACTTTCAATTGGTGTTATTGTCCTAGGGCTTAGATTCAAAGGATTTTGTCATTTGATTTTAAAGTCTATTTTGTCTGATATGAGTATTGCTACTCCAGCTTTCTTTGGATTTCCATTTGCATGGGATACCTTTTTCCCTCCCTTCACTTTCAGTTTGTATGTGTCCCTAGATCTGAAGTGGGTGAGATCTGATGTTTAATGGAGAGTCTGTAAGGATTACATGAGATACCACATGAGAATTTTTATATACGTATCACTTATATAGCAAGTGCTCAATATTTGCTAGTCATTATCATTAGTTTCGGTATATCATTGTTATCGTTGGGTAACTGTGATACGTGATCCTCCTCCACCTCTTAGTCAAGGCAGGTCCCCGCTACTGGAAGTGGGGGTGCAGGGAAATCTCTCTGGAGTGGCCCTTGCCTGCACAGAGCTTCTGGGGATTGGTCAAGGTGGGGCTCAAGGTGACATCTGGCAATGAGCTGGTGATGTCTCTCCACTGCCACACTGGGGGAAGTGCACGTTGTCTGGCCAGTACTGGAATATCTTCCGGGGGGTGGTCTCATCTTGGCAAATAAGTGTATTTTGTTTACGTCTTTACCTTGTGAAGGTGCAGGAATGGTAGTAGTCTGGAAATGTTTGAGTGGCAAGTCATCAGATGAAGTGACAGTGTTCTGATATACCATGGAATAAACCAGGGGACTACCTTTTGTTGGATATCTTGGCTAGTATTCCCATAGCCCTTTTTAACTCTGTCTAATATCATTTATCACCTCGTGGCTGTGTCTTTCTCCTTCCTTATTCTGTAAGCTTTCAAGGGCAAGAATGGAGTCTATTATTCACTCATTCAGTAAATACCTATTAAGCAATTACAATGGCCCTACCATGTCTATTGTATTTCCAGTCCCTAGCAGAGTAGCTGGCAAATAATTGGTGCATGACAAATGTCTGAGGCGTAAATGGGAAAAATATGTAATTTTATGACATGTGAAGAAGGGGATTGCTAGAACCATAGTGGGAGAAGCCCTATGTGTAGAAAAGGAAGAGACCAGTTAGAAAATTCATCTAGAATGTGGACACACTACAAGCAAATATTTAAAGTTGTGGTTTAGCAAGAGAATATTTCTTTACTGAACAAACATAGTGGTTACAGCAGACAAGGAAATGGATGGGGGAAGAGAAAAAAGAGAATATAGATAGATACTAAATTTAGGATAGAGGTAGCCTGTGGGCAAGAGGGAGGGATTGGGTTTGGGGAAGAGCATATAGTGGGCTTCAATTATATTTGTAGCATTTTATATCTTAAGCTGGGTGGTAGGTGAATGGATAGTCACATTTTTCTCTATACTTTTCTTATTTTGTTAAAAATATTCATTGCCTCTAAGCATTTTTATAATGTTGTTAGAAATTTATAAATTTATAAGACTAGTCACTAAGTTTAGTCAAGTCCATCTCTGTAATGCCCCCTCCATTAGATCCACCTTTTCAGGCCCTCAGTAGCCTCTTCCCAAGGGCTCAGTGATTATCTCCTAACTGTCCTGGCCACCAGGCTCGGATCTCTCCAGCGAGGTCTTCCTAAGAGGTAGATCCTGTCAGTTTTCTGATTTAAAACCATTAGTGAGAGAAACTTGCCAACCTAGCATTCAAAGAACCCTACAGTTTAGCTCTTATTTACCTCTCTGGTCTTTTCCCCCCTGTAGGACATTGGGTTCCAGTCATGATGGCTCACTTGACCCCAGCCCACCTCGTGTGCTTTCATCAGTCTTTAATTCTGTCCATTACACTTGAAAGATGAGTGCAAAACCGGATGACTTTTCTCTTCTTGTTCAGTTTGGGAAGATGCCTTCAAATAAACCAAAGCTCTTGGTATCTGAGAGCCTCAGATAAGAATAAGACTAACATCAAGTGAATCAGTAAGCTGGTGTTGGAGATACACTGGCATCCGTGTGCCTAGAATACTCCCTTTGCTCTTGTAATAGTTGGCCTTCAGTATAATACCTGTTCAGTGCGAATGAGGTGTAAGGCAGATATTGCAATTATGATGATAACTGCACACAATGAAAAAACTTAAACATTACGCAAGAGCTGAGGAATCGATTAGTGTGTTTTTTCAACATTTCTTGTGTGTGATCGGTAGGTAGACTAGAAATATAGGAGATAAAATACTGGTCGGCAAATTTTGATTTTAATCCTAATTTGGCATGACTTTTATTTTTTATTAAATGCTTAAATTCTTGGAGTTTCAATTACCTTTGCTGTTGATGAGAAATCATCACCTAACTTTAACTCCAGTATCTAATCTGTCATGTGTTTGCAAGCCTTTTGTCCAGTGTTACTGAAACCGAGTAGGAAGTACCTATCTGGTACCTGTTGTACCAGAGGGGTGAGTTTGCTTCTGGTATTCTATGAATCCCTTGTAGTTATATGAGTTTGAGGAAATAGGTTACTTTGTTACAAAAGCTGTTGACTTAACAATCATGGTTTGAGCAAGTGAGATCATGGCATACTCTACCAGCTAAATTAAACTCATCCTTCACCACGCTGTCATCAGTAATACCTGCTGCTGTTGCAGAATCCTAATGGTGGTGGATATGTAAAGAGGAATGACATTTACTGCCTTTCTGGTTTGGTTTTAGAGAACACTTGGAGGTCCCACTGGCTTCTTTTCACTCAACTTTAACCCTGAAATGCCATTTTGGGATTTTTCTTTTTATTTTTAAGACTTTCATAAATACTGCCAATATTGAAACTTTAGCTGGCATGGAATATCTGAGAAAATACTTTAATGGGAGAAGGGGAAAGTAATAAGAAAATCTGCAAAATAGGGAAGGAGAAATTGTGTCCATAAGAGATAGAAAAGGAAGAACACTATGGAGTTTGGTCCATTGAAATTTTTACTTTTTTCTCAATCTTGCCAAGACTCATCACTTATATATTATTGTTTTCCCAATAAAATCCATGTAGTATTCTAAATGAGAAGAAATGGTAAATAGGTACAGATTGTTATTCAGAAAATATTCACTTCCTACCCTCCCTTCTGCCCTCCTTCCGTGGGAGAATTATACTTTCTCCCCCCATTGATGTTGGGCTTGGCTATGTGACTTGCTTTGCTTTTGATGGTCAGGAACTATAATAGGTCTGATATTTCACCCTATTTGCAAGCTAAAAATTATTCTGCCACAGTTTCATGGACGCTGGCAGAAGACATAAGGCTCCCACATCAGACAAAGAGCTTTATTACAGCAGTTACAGAGTATCAGCCTCTTCTTGTGCTGTTTTCCCAAGCCCCAGTTCCCACAGGGTGATATGAAGAGGACCAGCTGACACCTGCACTCGCAGTGAGTTGCATTACAAGAGAGAAACCCTGAGCTTAGGGAACCCAAATCTTTTATAATGGGCAGTCAGTATGTTTCCCTTTTATTCTGTAGGAGAACTTATTTCTATCTTCTAAGTCTGTTTACTATACATCTTTGAAAAAAATAGTCCATAATAAAGGCTGTCAGTGCCTTTGCTTATAAGATGTGCAGACACATGAGTGATGCATGGAGCACTGTCTCCCAGCCCCAGCCTCAACCAGGAGAACATTTCCTAGATATCTGATGCCACATGGGGCCAAGCTCGGTCAAGCTACAGTCTAATATAAGGCCACCGCAGCTAAATTCATCCTGAATCAGCTCAACAGTAGTCAGCATGAAAATACATAAATATGGAAATAAATGTTTATGGCTGGGATGGTTTTTTATGTAGCATTGCTGTAGCAATAACTGACTGGTATGTAAGTTGGTAAGAAAATGAGGTGCTGCCATATCAAAACCTCAAATCTTTGGCTTGGGTTTGGCTTTGGGACCACACAGGGGGTAATGGGGAAACTATTATGGGAGACTGAAAAAATGGTCATCTGTGTTCTAAAATGACAAAATATTTGATAAAACTGTTGCTTCACAGTAACCAAGAAGACAGAAAATGTACCTAATATACTTGTAGCATTTAGTTAGGAGATTTCAAAAGCATGAGCTTTTTTAACAAAGTGCTACAGGAAAAAGATAAGCTCAGTAAAAGCTGGTTGATTAGCAAGGAGGATTTAGAGGGACTATAAAGAGACCAGAAATCTCAAGTTTGAAAAATAAAACAGTTTTTAAAAATTAAAACAAAGATGTGGTGTTTTTAAAGACCAAATTAACATTGGATCTAACATCCTTTGTTAAGACGTATGAATAGAATGTGTGGGTTAGTAGATCGTCTGAGCTAGACAAAAGGGCTTCTAGAAAAATTGAGAGCAAGTTCCCACAGAAGATTAATGTACCCAAAGTACCTGAAATTAAGTCTAGAGAGAGACATGCCTTAGAAAGTATTATGGGTGTGACTCTTGGCACTTGGATTTAACTAGAATTAATTACATAGAAAACAAACCACTCTTTTGAGAGACCAGTATTAGCAAAAGTGCTACTAGCCTAGACTGAAAGACACCGACACAGAGATGTAAAAAAAATCTCTTGCAGTGAAATCAGAAAGAGAAAAACAAATATCGTATATTAACGCATATATGTGGAATCTAGAAAAATGGTATAGATGATCTTTTTGGCAAAGCAGAAATAGAGACACAGACGTAGAGAACAAGCGTGTGGATACCAAGGGGGAAAGGGGGGTGGGTGAGATGAACTGGGAGATTGGGATTGACATATATACACTACTATGTATAAGATAGATAACTAATGAGAACCTACTGTAAAGCACGGAGAACTCTACTCGGTGCTCTGTGGTGACCTAAATGGGAAGGAAATCCAAAAAAGATGGGATATATGTATACATATGGCTGATTCACTTTGCTGCACAGCAGAAACTGACACAGCAGTGTAAAGCAACTACACTCCAATTTAAAAAAAATGAAATTTCTACACCAAAAAAATTTTTTTTAATTAAAAAATTTTAAAAAAAGAAAAATGCAAAAAAAGAAATCTCTTGCTTCCCAACTTTATATAGTCAGGAATTGAGCTAAAAAAAAAAGGCAAAACAACCCCACACCCCCCCCAAAAAAATCCCTGCTCAGAGACCAAGAAAGACTTATTTTCAAATGCCCTCTTCAGAATTAGTCAAGCAGGATGATGGCAATGGCAGAAGCCCCAAGAGGGCCAACTCAAAGTCTATGGAGAACAGTGGACTGAGAACCGCTACCATGAAGCAGAGCCAGGGTCTCTTCAGGAACCGTAACCCATGATTCTGTTATTTATGGGTTCCATATTCACTGAGAACGAAGCAAATCACCTTTTCTCAGCTCACATGATTATACAGATAAAGTACTCCATTAAGAAAAAGTACCCATAAAGAAAATACTCCATTGAGTATTTTTGTGCAGGAAGGCTCATCTTCCTCCTATGGGGTGTGCACAGGTATCGTTCACGATTGCTTTTATTCCTACTAGTTACATTATATCGTTGTATATATCTTATTTTGGTCTATCTGTAGGGAAAGAGCAGTTAGGAAGCAATCATTTAAGTTCCCTATCCAGTCTGAAGACCTGACAGCGTTTGCTCTGCAGGGTTCCTGATTTGTTATGGACAAGTGAACTATTATATACTCCTTTAAAAAATAGGAGTATTTATTGTGGGTACTCTATCCAAGTTTCATCATTTTGTACTGGGTGTGTGGGGATGGGTAAATTGTGTTTTTAGTTCATGGCCCAGTGAATCAAAAGGAGCTGCATTCAGACCAGATGTAGATCATGAGGTCCTGGATTTTGAGCCTGATGCTGTGACTTCAGGAGTGTAATGCGGATGAGTATATTTTGCATGTGGGAAGATGGAGAATACATGAGAACAAAACGGTGCACTGTGGTAAATTGGTTTATTATATGCTATTCTCTACCTCCATGAGAATAGCCTATGCCACTTCTCCTTGACGTTGGGCTTGACTCTGCAAATTACTTGGCCAATGTGATGTTAGCAGATGAGATGCAAGAAGAGGCTTAAAACATGTTTGCGTGGTTGGGCTTATTCTCTTGCGCTTTGGCTATAGCTATGGAAAAACCTGCTGGAGTAGCTGCTGGCCCTCCAGCCTGGGGTCTGGTGTTAAATGCATGGAGCAAAGCTGTCCTCAACCCACAGACCTGGAGTCCAAAGCAGAACTGCCTCAGCCAACCTGCCGTTGCATAAAAAAGTAATAGATGCTTTTTCTTATCACTGAGATTTTGCGATTGTTTTCTTTGTAGAAAAAGCTGATTTATACTTAGAGACATAGAAAATACTCACTTTTAGAAGGGAATAATGCCAATATTATGGACTGTGGGCGCTGGAGAGAGGGCAAGAACTGAATCTCAGGGCAGTTTGAGTTTCAGAGAGACAATCAGCAGTGAGTTTTCAAAGAAGCCTATGACCTTCTGAAACCAACTATTTCTGTATTTTTCAAGTTGAATGATTTTAGTGAACGTCTATCCTGTCCCATGCATCTTTATTGGAGGGTTCTTAAAATTAAATCCTAAGTGTTGTTTGTTTGTTTGCAGTATGTGTAGTGTTGGCGTCTAGTACCCCTGGGAACAGGGAGCAGGAGAGGAATTCAGGCTTACTCGGAGTGCAGTGACTTAGCAGTTGATCACATTTTGCAGAATTCTATTTGCAAGCTTAGAAAATTACCACACACAGTTCACCATATGGCACAACTTATTTTGCTAAGGGGACTATTGTATTTGAAAAATCAAAAACACTCACTAAATCCCCAAATCTCTCTTTTTTTCTCTACCATCATGGTTTCCATGACTACACTTCACAGCTCCATATTACATCTTAAATGGAAATGATTTCTCCTGAAAAACACTATGTAGAATTTTCAAAAGGAAGAAGTGAGAGAGATGTTTACTCTTCCAGGCAAATAGTATGTGCTGATTTCCACAACTCTGTCTGGGATTGGGTACAACACCAATGAGAAGTACATTTTAAAAGCATGATTTCTCAGATTTTTAAGATGGATCCTGAGACAGGCTAGAGATATTGGAGATACAAAACTTCAATTGGCAGATAGGGGTTGGTGACAGTAAATGTGTGTGTAGTGAGTTGGATTCTTATACCTTCTAACAGCTCTTAAATATTCTGCTTCTCTTTTATCTTTGTGGTTTAAGGTGTGCTCTGAACCTTTTTTGGGGGGTGGTGGAAGAAAGTATAGTCACATAAATTTTCCCTCATGAATTTCTTAGAATAACAAAGACATAAACATTTCTGGGTTTTTTTTGTTTTGTTTTTTGTTTTTGAATTAGGAAAAGAATGTTGAATTTAATTCCATGCCTACTTTTTTTTTTTTTTCATGCCTACTTCTTAAAAGTATTCTTCAGAGCTGCCCTTTCCTAGTGTACCTATCATTTTATTGAAGACCATATGTTGTTTTCAGTTGCATGAATGTTGTCTAGTCCACAG
The DNA here is from genome assembly GCF_028023285.1 of Balaenoptera ricei. NCBI lineage: Eukaryota > Metazoa > Chordata > Mammalia > Artiodactyla > Balaenopteridae > Balaenoptera > Balaenoptera ricei. The sequence continues at coordinate 72,186,271 of NC_082655.1, forward strand.
TTATTATTGTGTTTAAAATGAACACTCCTCAGCTTCTGGCAGGCTGCATCCAGAGCCAGGAATCTTCATTGGTATGTTTTATAAGTGCTGGTACAAGGGCCTTCTAGAGTTGTTACTCAAAAAGGAAACCCCAAATGTGCCTCATCTTACAAACAGACAACACTGCTTTGATGCTTCCCACCCCTTGTGGTAGAATAACATCATGCTTCTTCAAGAGGAATAACATTTGAAAGGTAAGTTTGATTCAAATAGACTTTACTTCTTTTCACTTGCATATTTTGAGGTTTAACACCTTTTCTTGTTAGTAATTAGCACACCTGAAACTGGCCCAACATTAGCAACGCAATCTCTACCTTGTACAATGGAAGTTTTCCCAGGTTTGCAGTAAAGTCTATAAGTTGAAGAATCCACATTGGACAGGTCAAGAATTGGATGACCTGAATGTGCCACATAGAAGCATAGGCCACACCAGAAGCTGCTCTGGGTATCTTAAAGTTTTAGATCTTTGTCTTCTGTTTCTCACCAAAGAGAGATGTGAAGAGAGCCTTATTGCATTTCCAGTTTCTTTTCTCTTCAACTACTGAAGGCCAGAGTTTCTGATGAAGATTGAAGGGTGGTGGCATGAGGTGGTAGGGTCATTATTCTTACAGAAATTACAACTTCCACCACATTTTAGCTTCTACTTGTTTCTTCTGCATTATTCGAGGCAAACCAGTTGATAAGCATGTAGGAACAGAAATTAGTGAACACTGAGGGCACAATAGGCATTGTGTGTGCATGAGGGATGTTTTCATTTGTGTGTGCATACATGACTATTATGGGATTTTGTGAATAAAATGCTTCCTTTTGTAAAATGCTACTTGTACAAAATTACATGTGTTCATAGGTTTAAATAAAATTTTTATTAGTAATGTATATTAAATGAGGTCCTAAGGAAAACAAGATTCCCAAATTGAGCAAAATTTTTGCTCAAATAAGTGAATAAAAACAATATGCATTGCATTGGGGACTGGGGATGGGACTTCAGCAAAAATGGGATAGTAAGTACCTCCAAAAAATCTTTCTTCCATTAAAGCAATGAAAACACTGGCAAAAAAGTCCAAGTCAACTTTTTCAGAAATCTGGCAATTAGCAAAGAGCTTGGAGCAATCTGGGGAAGTTTATTCAAGAAAAATGACTCAGTCTTAGTAAGAACAGTGACACTGTAACCTGCCCTATTCCCATTCCCCCTCCCCAGTTCCGTGGTAGCCTTGAGAAAGAACAGCTAGTAATTACAGCTCTCTTGGTGCAGGCAGCCTTTTCCCCCCGGGGTATTTGTCAAAATAATCAGAGGCAATTGTTTAACATTGTGCCTGCCTGAGGTGGTAAATAACAACTGGGGCAAATAGGCTAACCAAAAAGCTTAAAAGGAAAAGCTGGGGAATGAGATGTCCATTAGGAGCTTGGAAAAGCTGCAACATACTTCTGGAAATCTAGAAGTTAATGCATATGTGTGGGGCTGTGCGCATGCCCAGAGCTGTGAGCATACTCAGGAAAGATCAGCCAAAGCCCTAAGCTCTCACCTCTGGGCTCTATACAGTGGAAAGTGAAGGCTAAGGTGGAATTACAGACTGCCTGACTGCATGTTGAAGGCATTCACCAACATGTGCACAGAGTACCTCGGCAAAAGCTGGGGAACTTATTGGCCCAGACACTTAAGGAGATCTCTGTCCAATTATTAGGTGACCACTAAGCTAAATGAGGAGAGACTTCAGTGGTCACAAATGACAAACACAGGTTTTACAGAATCAGTTCAGAAAAGTCAGTAAAACAACAAATGACAACAAATAGTAACAAAAATAAACCTTAGGAAGGGAGTAGAATCTAATTTGCAGAGTTGCCATTTTTTAAGAAATAATATAAGACTTGCAAGGAAAAAAAAGTATGGCTGATACACTGGAAAAAGCAGTCAATAGAAACTGTTCCTGAGGAAGTCCAGATGTTGGGCTTATTAAACAGGCTTTAATTCAGTTATTTTTTATATTATCAAAGGATTAGAGGAAGCCACATATGAGAATGATGTCTCACCAAATAGAGAATATCAAAAAAGAAACAGAGATTTTAAAACTAAAAACTCCATAGAAAAATATAATAATTGAAATAAAAAATTCACTAGAGGTGCTCAACAACGGATTTGAGCAAGCAGAAAACAGAATTTGAGAACTTGAAGATAGGCCAGTTGAGGTTATCTCATCCAAGGAACAGAAAGAAAAGAAGGACAAAGAAAAATGAACAGTCTCAGAGATCTGTGAGACACTATTGTCTTAGTCTATTCAGGCTGCTCTAACAAAATACCAGAGACTAGGTGGCTAATAAACAGCAAACATTTATTTCTCATAGTTCTGGAGGCTGGCAAGTCCAGAATCATGGTGTCAGCAGATTCAGTGTTTGGTGAGGGCTTCATTATTCACAGATGGCCATTTTTCCCCCCTATATCCTCACATAGTGGAAGGGGTGAGGGATCTCTCTGGGATCTCTTTGATCAAGGCATAAATCTCATTCATGGGGGCTCCACTCTCATGACTTAATGACCACTGAAAAGCCAGAAGGAGAAGAGAGATTATAAAGAGGCAGAAAGAATATTTGAAGAAATAATGGTTGAAAACTTTCAAATTTGATTGAAAATATTAGTCTATGTTAATCTACCTGTCTTATCTTGTCACATCTGAGCTCAACAAACTCCATGTAGATTAAATTCAGAGATTCACACCTAGACACATTATACTCAAACTGTTAGAAAGCAGAAACAAAGTGAAAATCACGGGAAAGAGCTACATCATGCAAACAACAAACAAAATGATGTTGGAGTGGCTATATAATATGAGACTAATTTTTTATATATAGATGTTATATCATCCAATATTGTTGAACTAGTTTATTAGCTCTGATAGTGTTTTGTGGATTCTTTAGGATTTTCTTTATATAAGACCTTGTCAACTGCAAACAGAAATAGTTTTACTTCTTACTTTCCAATTTGGATGCCTTTTATGTCATTTTTCTTGCCTAATTGCCCTGGCTAGAATATCTAGTATAGGGGTTTGAGCCACTGAACAAGAATAAAGATCATATCTTTATTCATGTTTATACAATCAAACATGGAATGTCAGATCTCACTCTGGACAGATGTGGTAGACTGAAAGTGCCAGAACTTAAAAGTCTGCCCACTGAGAACATTTCCCTTCTTTAGTTGTCCTGTAATCTTCCAGATGTCTAAGGATATCTCTTCCTTAGTGTGCATTTAAATTCCAAGTTGGAATGTAAATTAATATAGCCACTATGGAAAACAGTATGGAGGTTCCTTAAAAAACTAAAAATAGAGCTACCATATGACCCAGCAATCCCACTACTGGGCATATACCCTGAGAAAACCATAATTCAAAAAGAGTCATGTACCACAATGTTCATAGCAGCACTATTTACAATAGCCAGGACATGGAAGCAACCGAAGTGTCCATCGACAGAGGAATGGATAAAGAAGATGTGGTACATATATACAATGGAATATTTACTCAGCCATAAAAAAGAGTGAAATTGGGTCAATTTGTCTAGACGTGGATGGACCTAGAGAGTGTCATACAGAGTGAAGTAAGTCAGAAAGAGAAAAGCAAATATCGTATAATAACGCATATATGTGGAATCTAGAAAAATGGTATAGAAGATCTTAGTTGCAAAGCAGAAGAGACACAGATGTAGAGAACAAATGTATGGATATCATGGGGGAAAGGGGTGGGGTGGGAGGAAATGGGAGAACAGGATTGACACATATACATTATGGATACTATGTATAAAATGGACAACTGATGGGAACATGCTGCATAGCACAGGGACCTCACCTAGTGTGCTGGGGTAACCTAAATGGGATGGGAGGGAAGTCCAAAAGGGAGGGGATATCTGTATGTGTATGGCTGATTCATTTTGTTGTGCAGTGGAGGCTAACACAACATTGTAAAGCAACCATAAGCCAATAAAAATTAATTAAAAAAATAAAAGCAAAAAACACACACACAAAAAAAATTAAAAAATAAATTCTAAGTTGGGGAAAGCTAGTAGCAAGATTCCCTGACACTTGTGATACCATTGCAGAAAGATCTCAAAGTTACTAGGCCACCCCCTCATTATTTAATTTTAATTGTGGAAGGATATGAAGTTAAATTCTAAACTACCAGGGGTGCAGTAGAGAAATTGCTCTAGAGATCATATATATCGTCATAACGTTGCTTATTTTATTTAACGTTTTCTTTCAGATAAGCATGATTTTGGCAATAATCTTAAATATTCTCTGAACAAAGGTTAAAGCAGGATGCAGTGGGTTGTGCAACACGTAGCTCAGAATTGAACTCTATTTCCAGGCTGATGAGCAGGGAATTGGGGGAAGGGTGGGATGCAGAGCTTGGTAACTTGCTTGAGTGCTGCTGAAACTTGTCCTCAATATTTAATATTTAATGTATTAACTGCGGTGGTAGAAGGTTAAGAACAGAGTCAGTAGTTTCAAACTGCAAGAATGTTATATTCTGTGTTGGCAGATATGAGATTTGGGACAGCCTGGTCCTTTGATCTGGAAGAGCTCCTTAAAGGGAATTATTTAACCCTTCAGTTGGGGAGCAGAATTGCCCCCAGGAAAGCTGCTTAAGTTAATGTCACTCTAAATGACTAACCTGATACTGAAGATAATCAATAATTTTTCTGAGAGGTGAGCAGAATTGTATTTCCTCTGTGTTCAGGTCCCCTGAGAGAGTTTATTTTGTTTCTTCTCTGAAGATTTAGGGGAAATCTTTTTTCTTTTCCCCCTGGTGATATTTCTGTTTTGTTGGATTGGGAGCTGGGAGAAAGACACTGAAGGAGCTGACTTCCTGAGAGACTTGGTGAGACACCAGGACCCAGGCGTGATACTTTGAGGGGAGGTCAGTTTTTTATACTGAGGCATAGGACCCTGGGAGAGTCTGGCAGAGCTGGGAGTCAAAGCCGGGGGTGCTAAGGAGAGAGCCCTAGTCAGGATGGGGGGCAGGATGGCGTGGTGGGACTGGGGCCTACAGAAAGTACTGGCAGCAGTGGGAGACCACAGATGGACTTGAGACAACACCCCTGGGTACCCAGAAAGCAACCAAGGACCCTTTGTGGATGGCTCAGCACCTGCCTTGGAAGGTGGAGCTCCAAATATGCATCATTTTGGCACTAAAATAAATGTGACCTCAATTGGATCCACAGGCTGGTGAAATCCAGCCCATTCAAGTTTCTTCTAGATGGTACTGCCCTGTGTAAAGTTAGCAAGACAAGTGCTGATCTAACCTTCATTTCTAGAAAACGGGAAACAATAAGACACCAAAGATAATCAAATGGCTTAATAAGTAGGGCAGTAAGAACATCTCAGGATTGACCTATACCATTTGGTCTCACTGAATGCAGTGTGATGATCAAATGCATCTCTTTTTAAAGGGGTTACTCTACCACAAATTCATTATCCTAGTTATTGGACTGCGTTTCCTTCAAAGGAGAGCATTTAATGTGCTAGTTAGTAGACCATTTCTTCACGACAAGAACTCTGCATTATTTATTTACTTATTTATTTATTGGCTATGTTGGGTTTTCGTTGCTGGGTGCGGGCTTTCTCTAGTTGTGGCCAGCGGGGCTGCTCTTCGTTGTGGTGTGCGGGCTTCTTATTGCGGTGGCTTCCCTTGTTGCGGAGCACGGGCTCTAGGCGCACAGGCTTCAGTAGTTGTGGCGTGGGCTCAGTAGTTGTGGCCCGTGGGCTTAGTTGCTCTGCGGCATGTGGGATCTTCCTGGACCAGGGCTCGTAGTTGTGGCGCACGGGCTTAGTTGCTCCGCGGCATGTGGGATCTTCCTGGACCAGGGCTTGAACCCGTGTCCCCTGCATTGGCAGGTGGATTCTTAACCACTGTGCCACCAGGGAAGCCCAAAGCCTCTATTTTAAAATAAAAGATTTGTTACCATGAAGTTTACTACACACAGAGCAGTGTCACAATAAGATTAGTTTCTGTACATCTATTATCTAATTGGAAAGATAACAAGTGAAAGATAATGCTGCCTCTGTTATGATTACAGTTATGCTTTCAAGAGTTTATAGTTCTTAAAATCAAGGGTGAGTCAGATCAGTAAATTAAGTATATAAGAATATAAAGCAATATGAATAAAACATTTTAGAAATGAAAAGCTTTTAAACCATTCTTCCCTCATTTTTATACTCACTGAATTCCCTTATTAATAAGAATTATGTTTTTACTAACATTCAAAGGAACCAAAAAGCAATTATCCACCAGTAAACTACATTATTACTGCAATGCATAAACTTTCAAGTGTATGTACAAGAAGGTCCTCTGAATGCAGGAAAATCAAAGCCAGAAATTGGAGTTTTGTAAAGGTATTTCAGTAGTAAGTTTAGGCAAGCAGGGGAAGGAGTTTCTTGTGTCTTTCCCAGTTTGGTATATTTAAGAAGGGACATGAAAATGAAGTGACCTGATGTGATGATTTATAATTTTACAGGAAATGATGGAGTATGAAGACCTTTAGGAAGCATTGCATGTTCACTTAGTTTGCTGGCTGACCAAACTTTTATTTGGTCCCCAAATCTTTGCATTAAATAGATCATTATGTTAAGATGTGTTAGAGATGTTTATTTCCTACAACAGAAAATTTTACTACAATCATTAACATTGTGAGCATGGTTTTGTTCGAAATTCTTGCATCCTGGGAAAATTCTGTAGGATTTGTGACGTAAGAGAAGTTAAGAAACTTTTCATACAAACAACCTGATGACAAATTTGTGCAATTATTTTTTGCACTTTTTTGGTGAATTATTATTTTCTTTCTAACCAATTCAGACATCTTTGGAGTGAAAGTATCAAGAGGATAGGCATTTGGGGCGTTGAGTCCTGCCAACAGCAGATCCTGAAAGAAGGATTCAGCTACATGGTTTATTTGGGAGGAGATCACCAGAGGCAAGAGGGAAAGAATAGGGACAGTGAGACAGGGAAAGGAGAAAAGCCAGTCAACCTGTCAATGACCAGGTTACCACTGGGGCAACTTGGTCTAGATGGGCTTGGGGAGTCAATCTCTGAAAAGCCATGAGGGAATCCCCCTCTGAATTCTCCAATTAAGGATGAGGAGACTGGGCTTTTATCGTCCTACTCCCATCCCCCTTTGTTTGAGAGCTACCCCCAAGCATGTCATTCCTCTGCCTTGTGGGTTGCACTGAGGGACATGCAGCAAGCTCCCTTGATCCCAGAAAAAGCCCTCAGGCAGGGAAGACCAGTGAGGCAGTCCCGAGGTGCAAAGCTGGCAGCGTGCTGGAAATTGTCTGTGGCAGCTGTAGGTGAACCTGTGGGCCAGGGGCCAGCAACAGTGGGAGCCACCAGGGCGATTCTGATCGGTCTCCTTTGTATTGGGGATAAGGTTGTGGAATAGTTTCTATCCCGGTATACTCCTACCACCTGGCACGTTTATCAGTGCAGATGTAGTAGCACAGTGTTAGCCCTCTTGAAATGAAGAGAGATGATGTCTTAAAATACAAGTTTGGCTTCTGTGAGAGAGACTGAAAATAGAAGTAGCTTATAAAGAGAGAGCTGTTTTTTACTCACATATATATGTTCAAGCTCACAAACGGAATAACCAGAGGTCCAGGTGCCTTGTATCTTGTTCCACCGTCCCTGGGGGATTGTTCTTTTCACACAGACTAAGATGCTCTACACCTCCCCGTCTGCATTCCAGCCGCCCGGAAGTGAGAAAGGGAAGAGGAGGGCACATGCTTTTCCTTCAAGGGCACAGCTTAGAACTCGTACACATAATTTTCCTTCTTATAGCGTTGGCCACAACTTAGTCCTGACTCCAAGGAGAGCTTGGAAATGTTGCCTTTATCTTGGGCAGTCATTTGCCCAGCAAAAAATTAGTTTACCAGGGGAGAAGGGGAAAACAGATCTTGGGGAACACATAGCAAGTTCTGCTACAGACCCTACCTTGATTATCATGCATCTTCTAGGGAAGATGTGCCTGGATTATCTTAGTTTCAAAACAGAATCTTTGAAATATATATATATTTAAATTATCATTTAAAATTTTTTAATGCCACTGTAAAAAGCTTTAAAACATTGTGAAAATGTGTGTATGTTTGTGTTGGTATTCATAAAGTTATAGATGGTTTTTACTCTGTTAGGATATTTTACAGTTGTAGGAAGGATTTTATGCTATTGTGGTAACATATATGTATATATTTTATCTACCATAGCTAGTTGCTTCTGTCCTATGTTCTAGACTTTATTTCTTTTATACTTTCTTTCTCTCTCTCCCTCTCACACACACACCCTTAGATGCCCTCCTGTTTATTGGTACTCTGCTAATAATTAGCCAGCAAGATAATAAAATTGGTCTTGATGGTACTTTTTTCCTTTCCCTTGACTTTGACATCGTTTTCTTGACAGTGTCACAATTAGACTTTCTCTTTATAACACCTCGCTTTCTGCCTCAGTTGCCACACCTAATCAGCCAAATTTCTCTTTTTGTCAGCTTTACACTTTTTCTGCTTTGCATACCCTCCTTAAAGGGGGCATTCCCATCCTCATGTCTTAAAACTGGAATAATCTCCCATAACTGATTGAAGGACTATGTATGTCTCCTTCAAAACTTGAAAAACTTTTCCCCATTTTGTAATTTACAGCTCTCACACACAGTGAAACTGGACCTTAGGATGCTATTGGTGATTGTTGGAAAGAGAATTAGAGGAGAATCAGGGACAAGTTCTGTGTTCCTAAAGGACAGGAAATGTGTCTAATCTGTGTCTGTATCTGTATGTGTGTCTAACATGTATATATTGCTATGAATTTACTATCTTCCTTAATATTGTGACAGTGATTTTGCTTAAATTCTTTGTATGCTTAGAAAACTGCTGGCTTTCGCTGTGTGGCAGAGCTGGAATTTGTGTCCAGAGCCCGCATCCAGAAGCATGTGCCACTGTTCTTAGGTTCATGGTCGTCAAGGAAAGCTAAGGATGTGACCCAGGGTGAGTCAGGGGCAAAGCTTCCAGGCCAGGTTTCTGGAGACCCTGGCTTAGGTTCCTACACTGGGAGCGTTTCAAATCAGTAGAAAGCCTGTGATGGCTCAGATTCCTGGAGATCTCTAACACTTGACAAGAAAAATCATCTTCCCTTTGGGGAAGAAGATCTATTATGAGTAGGTGCCAGAAAATGGCAATTTAAGAAATGAAATTTCTATAGAAAAAAGAAAAGCTGTCCAAGTACTACCTTCCCATATGTTTTCTCTTTGATCCTCCCCATATCTAGTTTTCTTATTCTTTTTATGATTACTAGTCCCATTTTATGGATGAGAAAATGAGAGCTAAAGAGTTTAAATAACTGACTGATCCCAGCCAGTAAGTTTCAGAAGAAGCACTGGGCTCTTTTTCCTTAATGTATTTCATCTTTTTAAAAAAATTTTATTTATTTATGGCTGTGTTGGGTCTTCGTTTCTGTGCGAGGGCTTTCTCTAGTTGTGGCAAGTGGGGGGCCACTCTTCATCGCAGTGCGCGGGCCTCTCACCATCGCGGCCTCTCTTGTTGCGGAGCACAGGCTCCAGACGTGCAGGCTCAGCAGTTGTGGCTCACGGACCTAGTTGCTCCACAGCATGTGGGATCTTCCCAGACCAGGGCTCGAACCCGTGTCCCCTGCATTGGCAGGCATACTCTCAACCACTGCGCCACCAGGGAAGCCCTGTATTTCATCTTTGAAACCCAGCACTGATGTGGGCTGGGGCCCAAATGTAGCACAGATTATAACAAATAGGAAAATTACAAGGATTCAGTTATCTGTGCCCAGGTCCTTTTGTTTTCTCTCTGATTTATCTTCCTGATTCTTAACTGCAAGCCATAACCATGTTGCTCAGCACTCTTGAAACTGGGGACACAAAATACTTTCATTTGGGTTCAGAAAGCACCAACCAGTGGTTCAGGCTCAGCTGGAATTCCAGGCAGACTCCGTATCCCAGAGGGTGCACTTCCCGAGGAGCCCTGATCTCCAGGGTCAGCCTCCTCCTCGGTCCTCTCAAGATGATGACGCAGCCCACACGAGGTGCTAAGTATGTGGTTAAGCTCGTTTCATATTTGATGGTATTTAATCCTCACATTCACGATGGGATATTGGTTACATCGCTGCCCCATTTCATAGCCAAGAGACTTGGAACTTAGGGGGTAAACCCACCTGCCCTAGGTCACAGGGTTGATGCAGGGATCAGTCTGTCCCTAAAGCCCCTACTCTTGGCCACCTGGACAGGTGCTGTCTCTCTCACTGAGAACCTTGGGTCACTGGGACACTGCCTTCCAGCCAACTGAATGATCGACATGAACTTCATATAAGAAAATACTACGAATATCCAAACAGAGATACCCACATTCCTTGTTTGTCACTTCTGCTGTCACCAGCCAAGAAGGGAGACTTCTCCTTTTAAGACTGAGTTCTTTTTCTTAATCAATGCTATTTAACTACATAGGCATTTCTACTATCTTAATTTCTCAAACTGTCCTCCACATGTCCCTAGTCATAATTCATTCTAAGTTTTCCTTGCCTCTGCTGCATCCCTACTTCTCCTCTGAAAATCATATATATCACTTCTCCCAGAGTGGAATTCCAGGCTGATACTAACCTATTGTTGTGTATTTCATGAATCAATCTTTATAGTGTCCTTAAATTAATATAGGCTCATGGGAGATAATATTCACAAGAGTTGCACAGAAAATGCAATTTAAGGCAGAATTATTCCTCAAACAATTAAATGATAGTTACTGAATTTTATGTTAGGCACTAATTAAAATTCCTGATCTCAGTGACATATTACTTTAATTTTCTTGTATTTTGCTCTCTATTCAGGCTTATTTACATTGCTTCTAATCTGCAGTCTATCACATTTCAGGTACTCAAAAATTGTTAAATGATGGAGTCATAAATGCGTACCTAGAAATATTTTATGAAAACATTTTCTTCTCAAAACCTAAACTTATTGATTAACTGGTAGGCCCAGTACATATGTATATGTATAGAGATATATGACAAAATTTATACATACGACTTTACATGTAGATTATATAAAATTATGTAAAATGCATGAAATCACATATAAAACATATACGTGAAAATCATATATGAGGTAAATCCATCAAATATAAAAATCACATGTGTATAAAATAATAAATATGACATGATTTTGTACATATATGATTATATATGAGATATGTCTATCTCATATGTATAATTTTACATATATGTATATGATACTAACATTGTAAGCAAACCTAGGGCCCCTTGCAGTCTGGAAGTCTCCTCTCTGAAGGGTGGGCTGAGTATCCCGGGTCTCCTCTCCTGACACTGCCTGGGAAATTCTCCAGCTGCTAAGCCGAGAGTGGCTCCAGGAGGGGTTCAGTGTGGACTCGGGGCGGTGAGGTCTGAGCACAGTCACCCGGGTGCTTACCGAGTCTTCCCACCCGCAGACCAGGCAGATCAGGGACCCTGTTTGCTGGGTGAGGGCTAGGAGAGTGTCGCTCATTTGTCTTGTGGTTCCTGAGCTTCAATGTGCAGTTTCAGATGGACCTGGTTTGCTTCTTACAGGAACCTGCTCAGGCATCATCAGAGGCATTGTTGGCTCTATATTAAAGATGGAGAAATGGACATCTCCTTATGCAAATTGTAAAGTGACTTATGATGTGGCTAAGAAGTGGCAGAAACAGGATCAGAGCTTAGTTCTCTTTCCTACTTGGCAGCTTTTCCTATCACATCTTCTCTACCTTATTTTCCCTCCAGTTGTTTAGTGTACCCTCCCACCTCCCACCAGCAGGATACGCCAGCCTGTTGGTACTGCACTTGTTGTTTAGATGACGTCTGTGCCACCTGTTTTGAATAGTATAAGCATGGAACGTAAATGAATTCTTTTTCCCTTTGATGTCATGGTCCGAAAGTCCTATGCTGGTTGGCAACCTGCCTTCAGCCTCATGTCATTTTACACGTTGACATATGAGCCCATCTCTCCTTCCTGTCCTCTCCCCCAGCCCCTTCAGTAAATTGGGTTTATAATAGAAACACTAACTCAACGTTAACCAAAGTGATACTGTCAAGTGATATGATAAGACTGCTGGGTGATGTTTTATGGTAATAGATTCTCTTTGGACTTCATTTCCAAGATCATGAGATGGTGCCTTAAGGGCAAACAGAAAATGTGAAAGCCATAGCAGGAGGAAATCTATGGCACATATGTCGCCATTGTGTTTCCATTCCCAGCTTTGTTATGCAAACAAACAAACAAAAAACAAAACCAAACAAAACCCCGTCTTTTCAATTATACTCTGATAAAAACGTTAAAAAAAAACCAACAAAAAACCCCCCCGTCTTTTGTTAAAACAAAACATGGACAAGAGTTTTTAGAAAAAGAATCCCTATGTAAGGAGCTGAAGCCTATAAAATGAATCATAATGTCCAGCCTACCCAATTTTACCCTCCCATAAGGGCATTTAACATAGTTTGGCCACATTCATATGAACCTCTTTATTTAAACCCCTTAGCACTAAAGTGTTATAAATCCCTTCCTTGGTTTCTCTTACCTGATTTAAGACAGACGAAATCTTCAAAGGAAAAAAAAAGGAAATCAATGCACAAAGAATGTGAAGAAATATAAGGAGCATTAAAATAGTGATCCTTGAAAAGATTTATGCTCCTGTCTTAGTAACTTTTAGTGCCAGAGGACTGATAGAATGCTCTAGGTAACTTGCCAGGCTATGGTCTTTCTAAATCCATTCCTGTGCCTGGCACCATCTTAAAACTTGGCTTTAGCACCTATGATCTGTGTGATGGGTTTCAAGTTATAAAACCTCGGTTATTTAATCTGAAAAATGGGAATAATGAGAGCCCCTACTCCATTGGATTGTTGGGAGGATTAAGTATTTTTAAGTACTTTGCATAGTGCCTGGCATAGAATTAATACTCATTAAATGTTAGCTATCATTATTATCATATATCTTGATGGACAAAACCAGGCTCCTGAGAATCTAGTCATCTCCTGAGATAATGCCAGAAAAGAGAGGATTCCAGATTCTCCACCCGTCGAGGACCAACCCATTTAGCTTTTGCTCTTGCTTAGAGGGACATATTCCTTTCTTAGTAGCCGGCTGATGCAATGGATGATTTTCCCCCATCAACTGAAGCCTCTCCCTTCTACACACAGAACATGGGAGCTTGTCTTATACTTTACCCATCTTCCTGTATGACACCTTAAGAAACCAAAGGCCATAGGAGCCAGGCAGAAAAGAATGCACAAATTCAACAAACAAAATTCTAATTTGGAGGAATAGAGTAACTCTTAAAAAGTTCAGTCCTAAAGTTATATTGCTGGGTTTGTTGGATAGTGCCTCAAACAGTGGCTTGCATATTTTTACACACCCAAGTGCTAAAGACCCAGAGACACTGGCCAGAAAATAAAGCTGAGCGTTCACAACCTTGCAGAATTTCAGAAAAGCACAAGACTATGCCGTGTAGATAGATACCCAAGCTACTGGATCACTCACTGGGCTTTCTGTGTGTACTTACTGCATGAGAGTTCTGGAGAATTATTTTTCTGACCTAAAGTTTTTGGACATGTATCATTTCTTGGCAAGAAGCAAAAAATATTTCAAATTCCCTTGGTTTGGTTATTTTTTGTGATGAGCACAGAATAGATGCCACTGTAGGAAACAGCTACATTGTGAGCAGAGGGGCCTGAGATTTGTGAGTTTGGAGAGTGCAGTAAGTATAATGGTTATATGTCCATTCCTGGGCCAAGGACCATTCTGTTTGCTCATGTTAAGTCTGGGAAATAAGGGTCAGTGAGTTGCGTTAGAAAGAGGGCAGATGGCTGGATTTTTCCCGGTAAGCAGATGCCCCCCCCCCCGCCCACGAAGGCTCGCGCCTGGTTGCCCTGCGGCCTGGCGCCCTGGCCGCCTCTTGGATGACTCGGTCACGCCTACCTCACAAAGACGGGCGTGCGTTTGTGCACTGCCTTTTCAATCCGGAAAAGAATGTGGATACTTCCAGTGGATTTGCATCTCATCTGAGGAGAAACTTTATTCTTTTAACAAAATGCTGCTTAGCTGGTGTGTGTATCTCTTTATACAAACCAAATGACCAAGATTCTTCTACAAATTTTCAGAAGCAAATGTGAATGCTAACCAGATCCACCTTTAAATGAATCATATCAGAGAACTGTTTCTTTCTTTTCCCTGCACAGAGTCTTTGCAAAGGAAAACAATACTTGGAAGGACTTTGCCCGCCCCAGGCAAGAAGGAACTCAGTTCAGACAGAGCCACTGTGACCAAATTCACCTTCACAAGCTGCTCTGGTGGGAACTGTGCTCCTGGGGCTTGAGCCTGGAACATTCTCTCCTTGCTCAGCTGCTCATTACAGTCTCTCAAAGGAACAGGAAGTCCAGCAGGAATTATTAGTGGTGTAAGGATGACGGATTTAAGAGTGAAGATTGTATAGCTTTGCGGTTCTATGCCTTTCGCTGAAGCGGAGCAAGGAAGTTTAAGGATGGGGCCCAAAGTGTGAGGTCTGTGATATAACAACTTGTCCCAATAGAAAAGAAGACGGGGCATCACTCTATGGCCTGTATGGGACTGCAGCTTAATTAGAATACCCCAGTGGGATAGTGCCTCAGAGGTGCTAAAGTGCAGCCCTGAACAGACCACACCGATCTTGGACACCATGGTTCTGGAGAAAGCTGGGTTGGGGGCCAAACACAGGGATGGGCATGGTGCCCATGCCTGCCTTGATGCCACAGACCAGAAATCTTACCCTGGCTAAGGGTGCCTGGCAAGTAATTGCCAGAATGAAGTGCTAAAGCAAGCAGCCGCCGTGTCAGAGACTCTGACCTTGGGAAGATAATGAGACAAGGAGAATTCAGAACAGATGAAAGCCAAGAGCACCTACTTTATCTACTGACAGCCAGAGACACCTTCATGCTCAATCAGTTTCTGCTAATGAGACAAGATGGGGCAAGATGGTAAAACAGCAGTAACAGGCAAACTTTTTTTTTTTTCAGCTTAATGATCTATAACTTAGCTAGATAAAATTCTCTTTTAGGTCAGGCAGCAACATAAGTCTGAGGGTAAAAAATACAAAACCAACACCTGAATTGTTTTGGTTTTGTTTACTTTGTAAGGGGAGTGATGAGGTTGAAGGAAATAATAAAGACCATGCCACTTCCTGACGGACTCAACCAGAGGGACAGCGTTTAATACGGCTGTGCCTTGGCCAGTGAATCCCTTAAATCATTCTCTCTTACAGACCCTGTCACTAGCTGTTTTAACGTCCAACAAGAAATTTAAGTTGCGCCTGACGCTTTTAATTAATCAGTTCTTTAGTCTCTCTCTTCTGTGCTGCAAGTTATTACATGCCTCCTGGAGATGACACTGCAATTTCCATAAAGTTTTGAATATCTATCAACAGGGGAGGTTTTGGATACCTCCTACTTTCCTTGCAGTTGCAGAAATGGTGCCCAGGTTATGGGAGAGGGAACCATTGGCTGGCTAACTTTCGTGCGCTTGACATGGCGTGAGGTGCTGTATACACAGCACCCTTTAATCTTCCCTCCAACTCTGGGTGGCAATTCCTTTTTTTTTTTTTTTTGGCTGCACTGTGCAGCATGCGGGATCTTAGTTCCCTGACCAGGGATCGAACCTGTGCCCCCTGCAGTGGGAATGCCGAGTCTTAACCACTGGACCTCCAGGGAAGTCCCTGGGTAGCAATTCTTATTCAGCTTCCTTTATTGATGAGAAAACTGAGGGCACAGAGAAATTATGAAAGTTCTCCAGTATTCCATGGTGGGTATGTCATTATCTATCTTTTTATTGCCGAAGTTCCTGTCCTTTTCACTGCATCCTGATGCTAACAGATAATTTTTCAAGATAGATGCATGGGAAGGGGTGAAAAGTATAATCCCGAAAACCAAAACCAATGTATTTAAGACAAGAAAAGCTGTCTCTGAATTAACTTTTTGGAGAAACACACAATGTGTCTGAAGTAGCGTGACGAGAGATTAGTGGGTTGTCATCGGCCTCCATCAGTGCTACCTCGGCTGGGTCCGAAACGGTTTTGTGGGTCCTGGAGCTGCTGAAGACAGTTTCTTATCTGATGCCACTGGTGTCTGCACGAGAGTTTTCTTGCCTTCTGAAGAGGGGAAAGGCTATAGCACTGTCTTTAGTCTCTCTACCTGCACCGCTCCTCCCCCAAAACGCACACACACACACACACACACACACACACACACCTGTGAAATCACAGGTAGCCGAAGGCTGCTCTCAGGAGTGGTAGATGAAGGAAATCAGGGTTGCCATGGATACTTGGGAAACGGAGCTCTCTGCATGGATTGTCCTCTAAAACTCGAGCCGATGCTCACCTCGGCCCATCTCAGAAAGACTGAGCCATTGCAAGCAGGCAGTGGTTTCTGTATGTGAGTGAAGTCTGTTACCTGAGGAAATGCTTCTCGTGATGGGAAAGTGGACACGTGCTCAGTGTGACTCCTGCTGACTCTGCTCAGGGGTCTTGCAGGGTCAGCTTTCATAATCAAACGACACCGCCTTGGCGACCATGCTGGAAACACCATTTATTTTCCTCATTTGCTTAAAGAAACTGCCCAAGCAGCCCCTGCATGGATGGGGGAGGGCTGGGGTCAGGGGAAGGAAAGGGCCAGAAAGGAGAATGAGACTTTTACTGGTTTATTAGGTACCCTAGGTCAAAAAATTATTCCTCTTTCTGAAGGTGCATGCCACAAATCCATAAGCCTTTAAGACAATAACCAACTTTTTTTCTGCATTAAATTACTCATTCTGACATGTTAGGATTTTCATCTGTCCTTCCTTTCATTAAAATGAAATAGATTCTATTGTACAAAATCTATATTCATTGTAGAAAAAATGGAAAAAACAAATAAGCAAAAAGAAAACTACTTAATCATAATTATACTTCTAATGATAATGTTATTAAAGTCTGTTGTATAGTCCTCTTCTCCATTTCTATTTCTATTCATACATATACTTTACCAACACACATGTAAGCAAAATGAGACAATAACGCAAAGTTCTTTTTGGTAAACTGTTTTTTTTTTTTTTTGCCACTTTATGTAAATGGACATCTTCCATATCAATACATCTATTTCCATGTTAACATTTAAAATTTTTACATGATATTTCATAGTATGGTAGTATCATACTTTATTTAATCAATGTAGAAATTTTAGGCTGTTTGCAAATTTTTGATATTTTGCAATAAGTTAGAGTTTATGTTTTTGTACAGCTATCTTTTAATACTTGTACAATTAATTCCTTAGTATAAATGTCCTTAAATGGAATTTCTGGGTATATACATTTTAAAAAGCAATTTCTGTTTTCTCGAAAAATTAGGTTCAAAATGGTTTTCCTTTGCCAGTCCTGGAAAGTGCTGACCGCATAGGCGTTTGGTGTCTGTTTCTCTTCCTTTGAACCAATAGCCTTGGTCTAAGTCATTACTCTCTACATTAGAAGTACCCTAGGGAATTGTTCCCTGAATGAGACATGGGCGCTCATGGTCGTTCTCTCTCCCTCACTATACACAGACTTGCGTGACAGGGAGGTAAAGAAATGATGAGGACGAGAAGCGCTAAATCCTACAGTGGGCAAAACAAGACAAAACACACAAACACTTCAAATGACTGACGATCCAAAATTTTGGCAATTTATATTCACAGTTGCTGAGAAAGCTTGAAAAGGTGATCCTGGAAAAATAGTAAATCTTAAAAATAAAATCACGTGAAATTTCTAGGAAATTGGCAGTGAGAAAATTATTTTCTTAATTTTAAAAAAAGTAAAAAATTCTGGAAACCACATACTGATGAAATTGGCAAATTGGCAAAACAAAACAAAAAACATAAATAAGAACCAAATGAACTGAGCAAAAGTTGAATTCGACAATGTGTCTGGTCAGCATCACCTAAAAGGAGAAACCAACATTCAGTGTGCTGTGAGGGAGGAGTTAGGAGAGGAAGGAGGGCCAGTGGCTGCTATTCACAATTCACAAAGCGGAACCAAAAATCTCTGTGCGGAGTTTCCAAAACCCTACTCCACAGACAAGTACAGGAACCAAGGAACACAGCCAAATATCTGGTTAAGCACCAGGGAGATAGAGAGGAGTTTAATTCTGCTGTACCTTTCCCTGGTGCCCTTAAGATATTGATTTGTATTATATATTACATTATACTGTATTACATTATATTATATTATTGATATATTATATTACGACATTGGAAAGTATAGTGGGTTTTGCCCTTGTAACAGCCGGACTGTTTTACTCAGTCTCTAAAGATTTCACATTTCCATTGTTTTCCTCTAAACTTTTTATTTTATGTTTACCCACCTTAAAACATCCCTGCTTCTTATATGGCCAATTACTTAGCTGTGTAAGTCCTTCCATAGTTTGACTTAAAGAAAGTTAGACGTTTTTACCGTGGTCATGAAATCCACTTCTTCCAGATTCTTCTTTGGACCGTTAATATTTCCGGGAAACTAATGGCTTAACTTGACTCTCCTAGTGCAGTGTTCTCTCCAGCACCATGATAATTCGATTTTTCTAATAATTTTTGATGTGATGCTTTGTCAATACTTTTCTAGTGGCCTTTATAAATTGTTCCATTGGTCTTCTGTCTGTCCATACACTTACTGTCTTTCCTTTGCCCTCCTCCCGTCCTTCAAAAGGATGATGCCTTCTCCACTTGTCCTCTTAAGAGGTTGCAATAAAAGGATTGATGGGAGGAGTCAAGATGGTGGTGTGAGAAGACGTGGAGTTAACGTTTCCCCACAGCTAGGGCACCTGCCAGCCGCTGGTGGGGGACTGACCCCCAAGGGGATGGGAGGAGCCCCAGAGTGAACCGGTAGGATGTAGGGGGATCAAGGGGGGAGGAGAAGTGGAGGCCAGACAAGGTCAGCACCCCTGAGACCGGGGAGATCAGGAGAGGCAGGTGGGAACGATCGCCTAGCCCACTGCGGCTGGGGGGCTTGCTGAGCTCCCAAGCCGGTCCCCCCGCTTCCAAAGCCCCATCCAGGCGTCAGGGTCCTGGGGACATAGGAGGGAGGCCGGGGAAATCAGGAGAGGCAGGCGGGAGGGGTCCTCACAGACCCCAGAGCAGAGGAGCAGGAGAGGCGAGGAGGGCGTTCGCCCCACCCACTCGAGCCCGGGAAGCCTGCTGGGCTCCCAGGTGAGGTCCCCAGCCCTCTGAGACCAGGGGTGGGGGGCACGCCTGGCGCCTTCTGTTCCTTGAGCCTAAGCCCCACCCCCGCCATGGCCCCCAGGGCCTTTTCCAGCCCTGTGGGTCCTGAGCATTGGCCCCACCCACCCCCCAAACCTCACCCTTGCTTAGGCCCCGCCCTCCACAGCCAAGGCCTCCCCCCACCCCGCCCTTTTTTTTTTTCCTTTTCCCTCCTCCTCTTTTTTACTATTGCGGTACCGATGTACTTTCTGGTTGTTGATTCATCTATATTTGTATTTTTACATTCTTTCTAACATATCTGTTAGTTTCTGAGTCTGAACCACTGGACTAACAGAGAACCTCAGACCCCAGGGAATATTCATTGGAGCAAGGTCTCACAGAGGTCCTCATCTCAGCACCAAGACCCAGCTCTACCCAATAGCCTACAAACTCCAGTGCTGGAAGCCTCATGTCAAACAACCAGTAAAACAGGAGCACAATCCCAGTCATAAAAAAAAAAAGAAAAAATGAGATGGCAAAAAAATATGTCACAGATGAAGGAGCAAGGTAAAAACCTACAAGACCAAATAAATGAAGAGGAAATAGTCAATCTACTTGAAAAAGAATTCAGAGTAATGATAGTAAAGATGATCCAGAATCTCAGAAACAGAATGGAAGCGTATGTTTCCTGCTTCAACTACTCACGAACACGTCTGCATTTGAAAATAATCTATTCTTTCAGTCATGAATGACAGCCGTTTGAAACAACACGTTTCCACATAACAGCCCCACAATGTGTCTAAATTTTACTCCTTGGCCTATTCACAGGTAGTTTCAGGACAGAAGGGGCCTTAGCATCTAGGTGTAGGGCACTAGTGACAAATTGAGAGGAAATAAGGAAGTGCAGCCTTTCTATAGACTATGTCAATTTCCTTTCCCTTTGTGTCTTTTAAGAGACATGTCCCTTAATTTTTAAATAGTAATTAGAAACAGAAGATATCTCACACCTGAAACTAATATAATACTGTAAGTCAACTATATTTTGATACAATTTTTTTAATTTAAAAAATAGTCAAAGCTGATTTTATCCCCTCATCTTATGATCTATGGAAGCATTTTAAAATTTATTGTAGTTATTAATCGGATAACATATTGTTGTCATTACATTAGACAATGGGTATTTTGAAGGCAAGAGCTATATTTTACCAAACTCCTGGTACATAGTAGGCCCTTACTGAGAATTTATTGAACAGGTGATTGAATTTTGTTAATTTACTTGTGTTCTGGGTATGTGGCAGAATAGACCCTAGGCTGGGAGGCAATGGATCTCTAGATCTAAATGATGGATCTATAGAGCTTATGCTCCCAGTAATTGCCATATAGTCCTCAGGAATTTACATAACTGTTCTATCAATTTCCTCACTGGTATAGTAAAAGAGTTGGAGTAGCTCTTCTCTTCTAGATCAATTCCATGGCCTATTTTTCTTGGTGACATTTAAAGTCATTCCCCAATCACCTATGATAAATGGCTCTTTAACAACGAAAAAGGACAGGTAGGAGGAGACAGAGCTGAGAAGTGGTTCTAATAAATCTGGGGCCGCGGACGATCCCCAAATCCTAGCCCTCACTCATAATTCAGCCTCCTTCCCAAGTTTTCCTTTCCTAATTGCTTAGACAAATACTTAAAAGATCTTATTTTTCATTCTTTGAGGACCTGTCACTAATGTCAGGGGAAGGTGACTCAGAGTCGTGCCGGGTGGCCAGCAGAGAGAAGCTAGGTGAGGATGAAAACGGGACCACTATTCAGACATTGATTTCTAAGGCTTTGTTTCAGTCAAGTGATTTTAGCCACCTGGATAGGAGCTGTTTTCTAAAATCCCTCTTTGTAAATGCATCTTTTCATGGGCATGATGGATGGTCAGGGTGACAGGCAACATCTGCCCCTGACGGCATGTTATGTTGTCCTGCAGAGAGGTGGTGGGCCCAGTGGACCTCTCAGGGTGGGGCTCGGCAGAGAGTACGAGTCCTAACCACGGCTCCGTCCTTCAAACTTGTGGGATGACCTTTGAGAAGACACTTCACTAATCTGTGACTCTGTTTTTTATCATCCATAAACATGGAGGAAATAACAACTTTCCAGCCTTTAGTGGAGGACTAGCTAATAAATCATTGAAACGTGCTTGGCAATAAAATACTCTGCAGAAAAGTGGAAGACTAACTGCATGCAAATGGACTAGAAATTGCAATTGTCCGGGAAAAGTAAATTTTGCTCAAGCCTGCATGAGGGAAAATGAACATATTCTCAGCAGAACACCTTTGAAACGATGAACGAAAGTTTTATTTGATCTGTCCGGCTCCCTGGACAGAATGCGCTGGATGGTCATGAGTCTCGGTGTAGCTTGAGTTGAGGAATATGGTCCCTTATGTAGCATATGCATCTTACTGGAGTTCTAATTCTGCCCCCAAAGAAGAGAGTCTGAACTGGTATGCCTGTTCCAAAAAGTCAGAGTAGAACCAGGGGGCAGATAGTTTGAAGGGAAGCAGGAGAAAGGAGGCCTTTGAAAGAGAGAGCATCCTGTTACAGGGATCTTTTTTTAATGATGTTATTGTCCTTGTGCTGGTTTATTGAAGCCTTGAAGGCAAAAGCCCAGAGTTTCTCAAACTTCAGTAGGTTTTCAAAATCCAATTAATGACCCCACCTTGAACTTCAATGTTTAAATTTCTTTCCACCCCAGTACAAGATTGCTTCCCATCTGTCCACTTCTCCAGTATAAATCCTGTTCATCCATCAAGACCCCTGCGTCTAGCAGTTTCTCCCAACTGTGGGTCTTTACCTTTGATGGCTTTGGACTCCAAAGCCCCATCGTGTTTGGCCTCAGCTCATCCTGCAATCTTGGCTGCAGCTAGCACCTAGAGCACCTTTGTGCAAATTACATAAGGCTCCCTACCCGGAGGATGGATAAATTACACGAAACTCCACCTGCCCTACTCTGGCCCCCTTTCTGTCCTGTCCACCGCACTTCCTCTCCTTGTCTTCTCCAGTGCCCATTTTCAGTGCACAGACTTTAGGTTCTTTGCGGGGCTCTGGATGAATTATTTTTGTCCTCTCTGGTCCTGTAGTGCGTGGCTTTCTGTGTCCTCTGTGTGCCCATGCTGAAGATCACCTCTCAGCAAGCTCAGCTTCTCAATGTGCCTCGGCCAGTGCTGACCAAACCTGGTGGACTTGCTTAGGAGCTTGGAGCTGCAGGGCTGACCTGGCACGAATCCCACCTTGTTGCCATCGTCCCTGTCAGCCCATGTCTTGAATCTCTACTGGTCCTTTTAGTCCTCAGGATTGAACTGTAGCTTTGTTATCCTTTTATTCCCCTGAAACCGTTTTGCTTTCATTATAGAAACAATGCATGCTCTTTCAGAAATAATTGGAAAAAGATGGTGCAAAACAGAAAATATAAATTACACATAGTCTCAACTCCCAACCCATTTTGTGTGGCTGTGTAGACTTTTTAGTGTTGTACACCCTTGCACGCACTCACACAGGTTTATCAAAAATGGAATCATCCAAAATATGCATTTTATATGCTTATGTTTTTCATTTAGCATGATGTTCTCAGTCAAGAATAAATGGTGCCCTTCATGCTTGTTATTATTAAATATAATGAGAAAAAGTGATTTTTGAATAGCTACACGGTAGACCTTTATATAAATATTTGAAAATGTACTGTCAACCTCCTAATGTAGGACGTTAGCATTGTTTCCCACTTTCCATTCTGATAGATGAATATAAACATAGATGTGTCTCCGGTCAATCAGCTTCTCTCCATCTCCATTGCCCCTCCCTGGTCCAAGTGACCACTGTCTCTCTCATGCAGGACTGTGGTCCGGCACAGTGGTCCAGGATGGGCTGGAATCAGGATGCTGAAGTTCGGATCCTGGATCTAAGTCTTATAACTGTGATCTTGGGGGAGTGATTTGGTCACCCTTTGCCTAGGTTTTATCATCTTTAATATGGAGATATAACTGGTAAGGATACCTGTTTCAAGAGGTATTAAGAGAAACAATAAAATACTGTATATCAGGCACTTGGAATATTGACAAGCGTAAGACATTCTCAATAAATGCTACTTTTTCCACAACTCACTCATCACTTGCACCCACTCTTGCCCGAATGTGCTCCATTTTCCACATGGTAGCTAACATTCCATCATCGCGTTTTTCCAAACAAAGTTTACAAATATGTGCGTGTATACTGAATATATGCAGTATAGCCTCTATCTAGATTTAAAAGGGGAACCCAAGTATACATATTATTGAGAAAGGGGTTATTCATTTCCCCATGCTTTCAGAGAAAAACATAAGTTATGATTTGAACCACTTTCCTGACATTCATTAGGCCTTTAGGATGAAGCAGTAAAGTTGTGTTTTCTACATGTTCCCAATATTATGCCACATATCACCACAATTTGTCCCCAAATTCATCCCCACCTCAAACAGAGGTTTCCTGATGAGGTCATTAGGAGTCTGTAGTAATTCACGGAGAACTTCGTGGGAGAAAGCAGCCCAGATTATTTTTGATAAATTCTTGAGAACATTAATTTCACATCTTGTTCTCTAAAATATGTTCTCTTTGGTGGTGATAATTATTGCAGATGTGAGTGAAGCTGAGGTTGAATCATTTAAGAACTCAACATTCACAGATAATGCCCAGTGGAGCTTATTTCTGATACTGATGCTTAGGCAGTGATTTAAATAATGAAGTCTTACTGTGTTTCAAGAAAATCAACCAAGTATGGAGATGGTTAAGTTTAGGTATACTCTAAAAATAAACATTCTTTCACTCAGTTAAGAAGGGCCCTTATGGAAGCATTTGGGGGGTTATAAAGGTATGATCCTTGGAAGAAGTGTGTGTTTGCGATTAGTAGGATCATGAGAGAAGTTAGAGTCAAATTATAAAACGTGCCAGCAATAATAATCCTATGAAATTAGTCAAACTGAAGGGCATGGGTAATTGTCAATTATTACTGAGGGGTTGACCCTGATTCATGCTTGTAACAGAGCCTCTTCCATCAGGAGTGATTTTTTTTTTTTAATTTATTTTATTTATTTATTTTTGTCTGCGTTGGGTCTTCTTTGCTGCGCAGGGGCTTTCTCTAGTTGTGGCGAGCGGGGGCTGCTCTTTGTTCTGGTGCACGGGCTTCTCACCGCGGTGGCTTCTCTCCTTGCGGAGCATGTGCTCTAGGTGCACCGGCTTCAGTAGTTGTGGCTCGTGGGCTCGAGAGCGCAGGCTCAGTAGTTGTGGCGCACGGGCTTAGTTGCTCCACGGCATGTGGGATCTTCCCGGACCAGGGCTCGAACCCGTGTCCCCTGCATTGGCAGGTGGATTCTTAACCACTGCGCCACCAGGGAAGCCCCAGGAGTGATTTTTGTCTAATTTTTGGCAAGTTTCTTTCCAATAACCTTCATCTCTTGTAGAGGCATATCATTCTTCGGGTTTTGAAAAGTTGACAGTTTTCTAAAAACAAATCAAACTGTTAGAAAAATAGGGCCATTATGAAGATTAAGCATAGCCTATATTTTATTTTTTTGTCAGGAGCTGCGTGTGTGTGTGTGTGTGTGTGTGTGTGTGTGTGTGTGTGTAAAGAGGCTGTCTTTTGGGTGGGCATGAGATGAACACTCCAGGAAATGTGACACAAGCTTTTTTGGTGAAGTGTAGATTAGATCATTTTAGAGCAGGAAGAGGTAAGTTTCAGATCAGTGGGGCCAATTTTTTCATTTTACAAGTGGAAAAACAGCTACAAAGAACTTAAAGACTACTCCAAAGTCACAGCACGTTTGTAACTCGGGGTAAAGGGCAAAACAGGATAGCTCACCAAATTTAGGTGTAGTCAATGAGATCATAACTTCTGATTTTTTTGATAAAATTTTTTTAGAAAAAGAAAAAGAGACCATAGTGAAACTACTACTAGTATGAGCTATTTAGACTAGTTTCAGGCCCATCAGATTTTATGTTTTCCAAGGCAGCAGTAGCCTCTGTTGAAAGCGCTAGGGCAGGGATTATATCCCTAACTCACCTTGGCAAGGAACAGAAATCATATTTCCAGGAAGAAAAATGGAGGGGAAGTCTATAAGCAGGTAGCCGGATATGAATGTTCAGACTTATTTTCATATGAAAATTTTGTCCTCCTTTCGTTGGTACATTAGAGGGAGTTGATGTTTAAATCCCCCCTACCTTTGAGGAAAAGAGACTTAGTTTTAGGTTGTTTCGGGAGCTTTAGATTCAAGGGCCATCAAAGCCTATTGAGAAGGAATAAAGGAGTGGGGTGTAGGCAAACAGATGACTGAGAAAAAAGGGGAATTAAGTGGCAGAGACACCATGTCTCAGGGAAGCAGTGGGGAGAGCTAGGTTTTACCCTCCCCTTCCAGACTAAAAGGCTTTCCCTGGACTTGGGGAAGGGATGTTGGAGAGAAGCCTGTGAGTCTGTGGTCCTGCGAGCACTGGGGCCCGGTTCCAGAAGCACCGTCCAGAGGAGGGGAGCTCCAAGACAGGAAGGATTGCGGGGTTCAGCTGGGTAGATCAGACCAGAGTCTCCAAGCAGATTCGAGTGACAGAGAAGTGCAGAGGCTTGCAAAGCTTTCAGCTGAGCTCCCATTGTCCGCACCAAGGACTTTGCTGGCGTCCCTTCTCTTGGTTCACTGAGGAGTTGAGCTCATCCACACCCAGGATCTTTCCAGGGGATGTTGTGTGACTCTCTGTGGGCAATGATACTCGCTAGGGTACCCTAAGCCCAAGAAGGGGTAGGGACCCCAGGCACATACTGGAGTTAGGGTGGGATCTGGAAGGAGCGGAAGCCTTTTCCTTTGGATTTGGAGAGGCTGAGCTGAGCAAGCTTAGACCCCCCTAAGGTGGAAGAGAGGTTAGTGACATCCTGCCAATGCAGAGGAACCCCAACTCTGGGAGTGTCTCAAAAAGCCCGAGATAAGTACCGACTGCTTCTTTAAGTCACTTTGATATTTAAGTTCACTGACTCTCAGGACTGAAAAAGTGGCATTTCTCAAGCTAGGAATGAAGGTGAAAATCTCATTATTGCATCGCAGTGAGGCAGGCTTCCTCCCCAAGCTCCAGCTGTGCCTATGCCCTTGCTTAAACCTCTTTTGAGCATCTACACTAAAAAGTTAGAAATGGGGAATGGAGACACGCGTGCGAACAAAACAGACTTTGGTCGTTCTGACTTGTAGCTACTCTAGTTCTTGACCATGCTTCCACCATCCGTCAGCGTGGGACTTGCCTAAGGCTGCCACCATTGACAGCTCCTAATCTGTGAGCTTCCATGATCACTACATTTTGGTGAGATGGTTTATAAGCTTTCTAGACAGGATGTTTCTTTCACCTGCAGCAGAAACAGGGTGGGTGAGCTTACAAAGACCCCTCAGAAATACCTGATTGAACTTCTTGAACTATAACAAATAACCAAAATGATGAGTGTAGGTCAGCAGATGTCTCTGTGAGTAATAAGAGGTAAAAATACACTGATACAACACGTTTAGAATTTGGAATATTCTACATATTCTACAGGGCAACTGATCTGGTTTCCTTAATAAGACCATGGCATGAAAAGGGGGCGGGGCAGCTGTAAACTTAAAATGACCTTAAAAACATAACAAACAAATGCAATGGGTGGACCTTTTTTTGACATTGATTCAAACGAACTAGCTGGAAAAAGACAGCTGTAGGACAGTCAGAGGAATTTGAATATGGTTTAGTGTTAGGTGATATTAAGGAATTATTATTATTATTATTTTAAATTTATTTATTTATTTATTTATTTATTTACTTACTTACTTACTTACTTACTTACTTACTTATGGCTGTGTTGGGTCTTCGTTTCTGTGCGAGGGCTTTCTCTAGTTGCGGCAAGTGGGGGCCACTCTTCATCGCGGTGCGGGGGCTTCTCATTATCGCGGCCTCTCTTGTTGAGGAGCACAGGCTCCAGACGCGCAGGCTCAGTAATTGTGGCTCACGGGCCTAGTTGCTCCGCGGCATGTGGGATCTTCCCAGACCAGGGCTCGAACCCGTGTTCCCTGCATTGGCAGGCAGATTCTCAACCACTGCGCCACCAGGGAAGCCCCAGGAAGTATTATTTTTATTATAGTAATAATATTGTGTTTCTATAAGATTGCTGTTTTCAGAGACGTTTATAGGAGTACTTATAGATCATGTTTGAGATTTGCTTTAAATTACTTCACTAGATAAAAAGATGCAAATCTGGAAAAACGTTCATCATTCTTCAGTGTAGATGATGGCTTTATGGAGATTAACTCTATCATTCCATTTTTACTTCCATGTTTAAAATTTTAAATAAAAAGTTAAAAAAGTGTGTAGACCCTGATTCTCGATGCCAGTTAATGTGAAGACCCAGTGATGCACTTGATTTCTTCAGCTGTTCCTGCCTAATGAATTAATTAATAAATGCTATTTTGTCTGATCCACTTGAGTGCTATTTAAATTGTTATTTATTTATCCAACTATCCAGTAACCATTATTCATTTGTTCATTTATTCAACCAACCTGCAGAATTTGATGCCAGCTACACTCATGTGAAGAACGCTCTTTCTTTTCCTCCTTCCTGTTCTGGAGCTCAGACAGTGATATTCTTCCCTCTGTGCTGCCATCAACCACCTCCTCTCCTAGGTTTCCTTCTGTTCAAATCAACTACAACGAGGAATTTATTCCCTCCACGTATTCTGTTTGAGTGGGGAAGGAGGCATGACAAAATAAAAAAGATAATGAACTTTATAGGTAGATCTGAATTCAACTTCTGACTCTGCCAATTGCCTGCTATGTGACCTGGGGTATATGCCGTGTCCTGTGAGACCCTCATCAGTAAAATAAAGGCAAAGCATGCTTAGTGCCTGTTGTGGCAGATACAGCAGGGCGCCCACCACTGTTCCATCAGTGCTCATGTTTTTATCCAGGCCCACAGCTTCCCATTGCAAGTATCTATGACTCTGCCTGAAGAAGTTTCTCTCTGGACACAAAGGCTTTTCTGTCTTGTGCTTCAATTTCCCTTGCCTTGTCTCAAAATACTGAGTAAAGTTTTATTAAATATTTGCGATCTGAATGTATGATTCAGTGAGAAAGTGGGAAGAAGAGATCGGGAAAGAAAATCTAGCAATGGTCCAGAGCAAGCGGTGATAACTGACAACTAGGATTGGAGACACCAGTCCCTAGGAATTCTTAAAAATATTTCAGGAAGGAATCTGAACTTCTGCAGTTACATAAGATAGGAGTAGGGTTGTTTTCCTTTGGGATCGATGACTCTGTATTCCTGGAAAACTTGGAGACATAGGTCATGAAAAGTTTCCCAAATCAACACATTTCTCATAACTCAGAAGACCTCGCTATGGAAATTCTGGAATGTTTCCCCATTGGATCAGTGAGGTACACCCATGTTTAGAGATAATGACTCAACTGTAGTAGGTGGCCAGCAATCCAAATTACAGGGTGGAAGGGAGTATGATGTCATGGGTAGGACAGAGTAATAAGCATTTCTAGAAAGTGGGAACATTCCTAAGAAGAATATCCATGCAGTTCCAGGCACTACCTGCAATTTGAAACAGAACTCCAGTAAGCAACAATATTCTTCCTCTGTAAATTGGAGGTAATAAGATTACTACTTCCCGAGGTGGTAGTGACGATCTAATAAGTTTATATGCGTGAAGCGCTTATAACAATGCTTGGCACGGAGCATGTGCAATATAAGCTTTGCTTTGTTATCATCAGCCTGCTAGCAGAGGGGTGTGGGGAAAAGCAGGACAGTTTCTCAAGGTCAGACTCTGGTCCCAAGGAGGGGACTGATACATTTATCAGGGACAGAGACAGAAATCCCAGTGGGTAAACTAGGAGCCAAGTGGCCAGGATTGAGAGAAAATCTGTAGCACAAGGACCCTGTGATTCCCAACTATATAGTAAGTTTTGTGAGGACAGGCCCTATGTCTTTATAACTTTATCCTTAGCACCTAGTACTGACACATAGCAGGTACTCAGTACATGTTTGTGGAATGAATGAATGAATGAAAGTGTAGGTACAATGGATCTTATACAACACAGCAGAATCTTTCCAAACCTCATTCCTAGTATAGCTACTTCAATCTCACAGGATTGTTTGGAGGATTACTGCTAAATCGTACAGTTAAAGGCGTCACTACCTCCAGGTGACACTTGTGGAAGGTGTAGAAAACAAAAGTTCTCTCCTTTTTGGGTTTCTGCAGGTCACCACTCTTTCGGGTTTTGGAAATCTCTGCTGTTAGTCTTGCTTTAGGAGTAAGGTTTTTATTTCTCTTCTCTGAAACCAGCTGACTCAACCCCATTTGGATTAGATGCCACATCGAGATGCTCAGAGTAGCCTTGGTTTGTTTTTGGTTTAGCATTGCTTCTGGTACATCCAGAAAAATGTCTTTACATATTTGGATATATCCCCTTGTCTTCTAAGTCATCTTTTTTCTAGTGAAGAGGGTGCATTAGTTTGGGCCCCCCCAAATTTGACGCATTTTAATTCTCTTCCCAGCCTCAATGCCCTTCTCTCAGCACTGTGTCATTTCTGCCCCATGGGACATTCACTCTAGGGTTTTTTTTTTCCCTGAAAGCATTTTCCAGCTTCAGCACAGGGCGATCAGGTCTCAGCAGAAAGCAGTAGCTCCTTTGGACCAAACAACAGAGATCTGAACTTCTAAAGCAGATAAGACTGGAGGAGCAAATCTTTGAGGGGAGAAAACCACAAAGAATTGAGCTAAAGAATCTGTTCACAATCTCCCCTTAAGCTAGGTAGAGGAAGACTCCAAGCAACTCAGCAGAAAACAGCAACTGAAAACCTAAATTGCTGAATAACTATTTCAATAGCCATGTCGTGCCCGAGAGACAGGGGTTGATGTCCAATTCCTGCCCTGGTGGGTTGGCTCTGGCAAACACACTAGACTTCCAGGAGAGACTTCATGCCAAGGAATAAGGGAAAACTGAAACAGACTAGCCACCAACAAAGCCAAAAAATAATCCTTGTCAAGATCAAATATCTGCCCGTGCTCTCTATAACTGCCAAAGAAAATGTAACCCTCTTTGGAAGAGGACATCATTCAGCACCTGCATAATTTTTCATATGGAATGTGTGGCATTTAATACAAAATTATTTGTCATGTTAATAAAATAACAGGACCAAGTGACCGAGTGACCCCATATCGAAAGAAAAAACAAGGAAATAGCCCCATGGATGATTCAAACATTAGACTTATCATAGAGAACCTTAAAATAACTTTGATTAACATGACCAAGAAAACAGAACCAAAGATGGAGAATTACAAAAGACTTGAAACCTCTAAAACCAAATGGAAATTCTAGAATTAAAATATACAACAACTGAAACTAAGAATCCAATAAATGGATTTAATTAGAAAATTAGAGCAGAATTGAGGATTAGAAAACTGGAAATCAGGTTATTAGGAAGAGAAGGATGGAAAATACAATAAAGAGCATAAAATACATATGGGATATTATCAGAGTCAAACTACTGAAAATTAAAGACCGAAAGTCTTAAAAGCAGCCAGAAAGTAAAACATTATTTTCAGAAGAGTAAGAATAAAACTTACAGCTGCCTTTTCTTATAGAAACGGCAGAAGGTAGAAGACAGTGGAATATCTATATGAAGCAAAAAATCCTTAATAAACAAGAGTAAAGTAAAGACATTTTCAGAGAAACAAATACTGGGAAAATTGGTTGCCAGTAGACCCATACTAAAATATTTAAACAATTTTTTTCAGGTGGGAGGAGCATCTGAAAAAACACGAGAAACATAGATGTGCAGGAAGTAATGAAGAACCTTAGAAAATGTAAACATGTAGATAAATATAAATAAATATTCCCTATTTCAAACAATATCTTGTGGCATTCAGAATAGACAGGTAGGTAGATAGATACCAAGATATAATACGTGACAAAAATAAGGCAAAAGGCAGAGAGGGGTAAATCAAGTTAAAGTGTTGCAGGGTATTTGTATTGTTTTGGAGGGACTGGTAAAAGTATTAATTGAAAGTAGTCTGTAACAAGTTAAGAATTCATGTTGTAATCTTTAAAAAAAAAAAAAAATCGCTAAAAAATAATACAAGGTCCAACGAATAATTCAATCAATTTTGTGTTTGAGAGCACGCCCAGCACAGTTAGGACTCACTAGAGGTAGCTCTAGGGTCAGTTCCCCAGAATCCTCACTGGGGGAGCGATGCTCAGCACACACACACCTGGCTTAGGTCGGGAGGAAGCCCAGCACTTCCATAGCTCTCTCCAAATAAGTCCTCTCATCTCTCTGTCCGTGAGTCTTGGCTTTCCCAGGCCTGGAGGTGAGGGAGGGGGAGGGTGGCAGAATTGATTGACAAGCCCTGCACAGATGACCTAAGACTTCGGTCTAGATTGAGGGTCAAGATCACCCATTTCTTAGCCTTCTCAGCCTACCCTGAGAAAATAGAAGGGAGATCTCATGTAAATAACCTGCTTCAATGTGGTGTTCTTAGCTGCTCTGATTTAGGCATGTGTGTACAGTGCGTGTGTCAATCATACCAGCAGGCCCCTTGATTTTCCTACTGTGATCACCTGCACTAAGGTCAGACAGTGAGAATTAAAAGGCCACGTGGTCACCTTCCATTTGGATCGTAATTTGAAGTTTATAACGCATTTTTCACACTTCTTAGCTTATCTGGTCCTCATCATAACCCTGTCAGGTAGTCAGAGTCATTAAGATTGTTTCCTATATTTCAGATTTAGTTAGTAAACTTGAGAATACCTAAGAAACTTGTCCCAGGTCACAGAGAGATGGGACTCCCAGGTCACCTGTTAGGAGTCCCAATTAAAGACCAAATGGGAAAAGTAGCTTAAATAATCCATCTAGTTGAAATATAACTCGGCTTTATCATAAATGTCCCCATGATTTCACTTTCTTCACTGGCCCTCCAAACCTAGGTAATTGGGAATCAGCTGTATTTCCTCTTTTTACATTGAACTCAGGACCCCTATGAGTTTGTAGTTTCATGTTTTGTTTTTTTTTAATTAATTAATTAATTTATTTATTTTTGGCTGTGTTGGGTCTTCGTTTCTGTGCAAGGGCTTTCTCCAGTTGTGGCAAGCGGGGTCCACTCTTCATTGCGGTGCGCGGGCCTCTCACTATCGCGGCCTCTCTTATTGCAGAGCACAGGCTCCAGACGCGCAGGCTCAGTAGTTGTGGCTCACGGGGCCAGTTGCCCCACGGCATGTGGGATCTTCCCAGACCAGGGCTCGAACCCATGTCCCCTGCATTGGCAGGCAGATTCTCAACCACTGCACCACCAGGGAAGCCCAGTTTCATGTTTTAATAACTAGTTTTCCATCCAATTGTTACTACTCTTTGGTAGCGATTCTTCTGCTTTAAAGTTCTGTGGTTTTCAGAAAATATCTTTTATTGGGTATTTTTTCCTATTTATAAAAGAATTTCTGTTCATTATGACAATTTAGTTCATAATCTTACTCCTTAGAAATAACCATCGTTAATATTTTGATTTAGATCATTTTAGGTTTTTTTCCTATCTGTGTTACACATATATTACATATATGTAATTTGACATATTATATGTATATTATAATATGTTACATATGTTTTCTTACAAAATTTTGATTATTTTTGTAACCAATATTTTTGTTAAAAGTATATGAACATTTTCTTATGTCATTAAGTATCCTTACACGAAATTATTTCAGTAGTATTCATGATAAAGAAATTTGCCTCATTTTTATTTCTATTGTTGGACATATTTGGTTTTTTTCTCAATTTTTGCTAAAAAGTAATGAGGTCATCAACATCTTTATATACAAATCCTTAAATATTTAAATAGATAAATTTCATCAGGATAAATTTATAGAAGTGGAACTTGGAAGTGAGCAGTATTTTAGCCAGCTCAGGTGGCTATAACAAAGTACCACAGACTGGGTGGCTTATAAACTACAGAAATTTATTTCTCACAGTTCTGGAGGTTGGAAGTCTAAGATCAGAGTTCTGGTGAGAGCCCTCTTCCAGGCTGCAGTCTGCCGACTTCTCACTGTATCTTCACACAGGGGAAAGAGAACGAGTTAGCTCTCTGGCCTCTTCTTATAAGGGCACTAATCCCATTTTGGGGGCTCCATCCTCAAACCTAATCACTTCCCAAAGCCCTCACCTCCAAGTATTATGACACTGGGGATTAGGTTTCAACCTGTGAATTTGATGCAGAGGCAGGGGGCAGGGAGGGAGGAACACACAAGTTCAGTCCATAACAAGATTCTTAAAAAAAAGATTCTTAAAAAAAAATGTCATACAGATTGCCAAATTGGCCTTCAGAAAGGTGATACCCATTTACAATCCCATCTAGTTTTTGTTGTTGTTTGTTTTTTTAAGTTCTTGCCCTGACTTTTTTCTTTTCATTGCAAAGCTCTATGTTGATTTTCATTATTTTCTTCATAAAATAATCAGATGAGAAACGTGAAGTGATATTAAAAGAACAAATAAGAAAACACATTTTTTTGTCTCCTACTTTTCAATCTCTCCGTGATGCATGACAGGGAATAAGACATTTTCTAGGCTCTGTTACCACAGCCCGCCTTTCAACTTTCTAGGGTCAGTTCTTGGTGATCCATTCAGGTTCATGTGAAGGCAAAGAACAATAAACTCCAAAGCCATGTTTTTCCTCCCTGTGGTTTCCCATGGAGCTCCCTCCCACAGGTCAAAAGCTGCAGTTCTTCCAAGTTACCACTAAGTGTCAGGCAGGGAATAGTCAATCGCACATGTTTTGCTGATTTTTTTCAGACTTGCAGCCTCCTTTACATGGAAATGTTCAATAAGAAAGCACATTAAATAAGCACACAGTGAACTTTCTGATCCACTCCTCTTTTGATCCAGAGAAGAAAACAATAATCTGGTGCTTTTCTTTCAAAATTAAAAAAAATCATCTTTTGATTCACAAAAATGTCTTTCTTAAGCTTCTTTCCCACTTGTTCAGTTGCTTAGTGTTTTAACTCCTTCTCAGTGATAAATCTTCATTGTAGTATTTGTATTTGCAAGAAACACACCACAAAAGATCCCTGGCTGGATACAAATCAAAACCCAAATTAATAAATTGTCTAAAAATAAAATATTCAGTTCTAACTATAGATTTGAAAGGACTAAACTAAAAACTTCCTCCTCATCATCACCCAGGGTTTTCTTTCTAGATCATGTCAAAAGATAGCCCTGTCAGGCAGTCCATAAAAATTGTGATGCAAATAAAAAAAATATATATATGGCTCAACATAGCATTGTAGTCAACAGTTTCATAAATAACTTTTTCTGGGAGATGTGAGAACCCCAAAGTTATTTTCTGCTGCTTAGAGATATTTTCTACTCTGATCTACACCTAATTCTAGATTGGAGATGTTGACAATTATTATGGAAAATTCATACTTTAAGAAACATCCAGAGACATTAAAACCCTTTGACCAAATAGCCAAACAGCTTGTAGAGCTAAAGGCATTCTACTGTTTCTATTAGACTTGGCAACACATGAAGGGCTATTTCAAGGTTTACTTTTGTTACGGGTTGAATTGTCTCCACCATGAAAAGATATGTTGATGTCCCAACCCCAGTACTTCAGAATGTGACTTTATTATTTGGAAAGGGCGTCATTGCAGATGTAATTATTTAAGATGAGGTCATACAGAAGTAAGGGACCACCTACTCCAGTATCACTGGTGTCTTCTACCCCAGTATGACTGGTGTTCTTATAAGAAGATGGCCATGTGACCACGAAGGAAGAGAGTAGAGTTGTATGGCTGCAAGCCAAGGAACAACAAAGATTGCCAGGAGATTCCCCCAAAGCTAGGAAGAGGCGAGGAAGGACTCCCCTACAGGTTTCAGAGGGAGAGCAGCCCTGCTGACACCTTGAGTTTGGACTTCTAGCCTCCAGAACTGTGAGATAATAAATGTCTGTTGTTTTAAGCTGCCCAGTATGTGGTACTTTGCTAAGGCAGCCTTAGAAAATGAATAAAACTTTCTTTAGAACAATAGAAATCCATTAAAATTGCTTAAAAGTATACCCATTTATGAGTTGGGGAACTAGTTCAAGAGTTTGTTAGCATTAATGACTCACCATGTATAACATACAAATAAACCTATATATTCAGCGTTTTACACATCGCACTAAAGGACATTCTGCCCAATCTGTGAAGGAATTTGTTTTGTGCTGACGTCACTTTGTGCTCCCACGGATTGCCATAGGATGGTAGTGGAAATCAATAACCATATAGCGTGCTCACAGAGGCTGGGATGCCCATTTGGTGTCGGTTTAGGTTTGCTTGTCCACACGCCAACCTGTCTCTGAAGACAGAAGGGCCCTTCAAATTTCAGGCCCATTTGAAGACTGATGTGAGAAGAGCCAGATCAAGGGCAGTGCTGGGACCATGTCACACTGTATGCAATATCTGGGGTAGAGATTTAGACTTAGAAGATGCCCCATAATTATCTTTGAATGCAATTTAAAAAGAAGTTAGGAAAACAGATTGCTGAGGTAGAACATGTTTATTAATTTATTCACTATATATTTTTTCAGTACTATGACAATGTTTTTGGACACACAAAAAAGCACACAATACTATTTTAGAAGAAAATAAAAACAGAGAGAGCGGGAGGGAATGGGCTGAACGAGCCACACTTTGTAACTCACTGTTTTGCCAGGAAAAGCCATACTTGATGATTTGCTGCTTAAAATTAGTAGTGAGGTGTAACTTAAGGGTTGAGATACCATCATTATTTTAGATGGGTGACAACGATATTATTGCATCATTTCACAGTGTCACTGTGGTCTCTGGGTCTTCAAAGTGTTGATGTTCAATAAGAACTGCAACCAGACTCCATTTCCTGAACCCCAAATTGGCTATTTCTTAAATCAAAAAAAAAAAAAAAAAAGAGTATATCCTTAACTCTATGCTGTGAAGATGAAATAAAACTCCCAATTTTTTCCCTAGTAGGAAGATTGTATATGTGAAAGAGCTGGAGTTCTTTCAAACAAGGGACCCACACAAATCCAAGTTATTACCCAGTCACAAAATCAACCGTTTCTTGGGGGCTCACAACCTGCTAAGCACTAAAAGGAATCGTGTTCCTTCCTTCCAGCCACCCCACCAGGGGGATGCTGATGTGAAAAGAAAAGCATAAGAGGTCCGTAGCTCAGCCAGGTCTGACAGTCAGTAGCTCAGCCAGGTCTCAGCCAGGTCTGACATCCACCAGGGGGATGCTGATGTGAAAAGAAAAGCATAAGAGGTCCGTAGCTCAGCCAGGTCTGACAGCTGGTAAGTGCTGCAGTGGGGATTTGAGAAGGCAAGGTATTCTGCCTCCAGAAGCTGTGAGCATTTAGGGTGCACCTACTGTGTGCTGGAAGTACCACAGTGAGCCAGGCAGAGGACCCGCGGGGATCTGGGGCTTGTATTCCAGCAAGTCTAATCCTTGTGGTATAGATTGTCATTTCCTTCTCGAGGGATTTTTTTCTTTCTCTCTTTTAGTAAGCTGTCTCCTGTTCCCAATGTGCTCTCAGCAATTTTACTGATTTGCATGGTTGATAGAGTTAAAATATCAGATGCTTTGGGAGTGTATTGTTTGTGGGCCCCGACTGAAAAGTTGATGGCGCTAAACTTTGGATCGAATTTGTTCAGACTACATACAGTTCATTCACAAACCAAGAAGCACCATCTGACTAATGTTTTGCACATATCATTTCACTTCCAAATGTCAAGTACTATTTTTTTTAAACTGTAAAGTAGTTAACAACACACTACAAACCCTTCAAATGTGTTACAGTTGAGGTATGCACATGCACATAAGTTGTGGCTGCGTCTTACTCACTTTTCACATGTGTGACAAACATGGTTTTACTACCAAGTTGGAACTCACTAAGGCTGACCTTGATTTTGAAAGGCTCCCATGCATATTTCTTCATCATGGGTCTTTGTCCAATGTACACAGTTACATAATTGCTTTTTTCACAATTGGCAGGCAAGACTTCTGTTCTAGTTCAGGTCACTTTTAACCCTGAACTTGCCTTCACATTTTCCATTATGTGCTCTCTTTTCCATTATGAGTTCAAATCCATAATGATTTGAGCAAGTCTATCTCCAACTCTTAGAAACACATTTCAAACCAAACAATGCACATTTTGTTCCTGGGAACAAGATCACTCTCCAAACAGTAAAAGAAGGTTTCTGTCTTGGCCAAGACATAGCTACATTTTTATTGGAATACCAAAAATTTGATAATTATTGCTCTGTACACTGACTTAGGTCCATACTTTGTGTGCCAGACAATTCTGGTGGCATTTAGTTTTCCTCACCCAGGCTTACTTCTTTTCCTAGGTCACTGTCTTTCTCCTCTAAGGTACCTTTCTAGTTGGAGATGCCCACATGAGTCGTGTGATGGTTGTGTATAGTCAGTAGCAAGAGACCAGGTGATTACATATAAAGCTGTAGAAATTCTCTGGAAACCTAGAGGAGTCTTCTGAAAAATCTCCACTGTGAATGGTACCATTGTCCCTTCCCTGACTCTGTCCTGTTCCCACTAACTTTCCACCTGTGCTTATTTATCTGTGTTTAGACACAGCAGCACCTGATTCTTGAAAATGTCCTCCAAGTTACAGCGAAATGAGAGAAGGGAGTCATTTTTTTTCATTGACAATCATAAGAAGAGCTAAGGTTAATGAAAGCATTCTGTTCTTAGCATTACCAAATTTAGGACTAAGAACAGCCAATTTCCTCACAATTTAGCACATTTATTCTTCCAGGTCAAAGAGCACATCTGAACTGTCTTTAATGCAAAGTTCTTAACGTAGGGCCGAGCACACTGTCACTCCATGGCTCCCACTGACTGACTGACCACCTACAACTGTTTGACTGAGGTTGCCAAGAAGGTTTGGCACAGGCATCCTCAATTAACAGATTGGATAGTTGCTAATTATCTGGATGAGGGATTTGGCTCCCTGAGCTTGCCTTTTCCTGCAAACAGGAAGGAAAGATTCCACCATAGCGTTCTGAATTGTTGGAATTTGTCCCCTGTGGCCTACCATGATGTCACACTGACATTTTCTCACAAGCAGTTTTTGAGGTGAATTTGGAGTTTAGAAAGTTAATCTAATGAATCAAATAAACGACTTAGTATTGAAAATACCATAAATCTGAATGCTTTAATTGGGATGAAGACTTTAGAAATGCAGGTTTTGGGAAAACGTTTTCAGGTTATTTAATTATTTCCCTGGTGAGCTACGACAATCCGTTGGTAGACTGCCCACCACAGGGGCTGTCCATGACAAGGTGTCTGTCTAAACTGACTTCCTTTGCCCCCAAACGTATCTGATGCGTTTCTGTATCACTGCCCACCCTCACCAGCAATACAAACTCAGTTGGCATTAGCACAACAGAATTGCACTGCAAAAGGGAAATTTTTAGTCAAAATATATGATATATTGCACATATATAAACATTGTACAAAAGTTTTTAGAAATTCCCTTTGCTTTTAATTCTTATTATAGATTTTTTAAAAACATTTTTTAAAAACTTAATTCATTTCGTTAGTAAGTAGAAGACAGAGAACATCTTACTTTGATGACCAAGAATCTTGTTGAATTCCAGAGACTTCAATTCAACATCAATTTTCATCATAGAATACCATAACTGTGTTGGAAGATAAATGATTAGATCAAATATAAACTGGTTTCAATCTTTGAAAATTTTTTCATGTCATAAAACATGCAAAAGGACAATAAGACTAACAACAAAAACAAAACAACAATGACAACAAAACCCAGCTGGAATATTAAGTCTTAAACCAGGCTACCCAGGATTGAAAATGGATCTCCCACTTGCTAGCTGTGTGACCAAGGGCAATTCCTTAAGCCTTCCATGCTTCAATATTCCCATCTGTAAAATGGGGATGATGGTAATTGTATTGATACCTACCTATTTCATAGGTTGTTAAGAGGATTAAATGAGTTAATTAACGTAAAGGACTTGGTGCAGTGTCTGATACATCATGTATGCTAACACCAATAAATGTTAGCTATGATTAATTGGGGAATTTTAAGTTATTTTTTATTTGTTTAACTTTTAAACATAGTATGCATAGCAAGTTTTAAAAAAAATAACCTTTTAGAAAAACTACCTTTTAGAAGGTTGTTAGCAATTTCAGTTTCTAGAGGTGAAAATATTATGACTTCATTCTGATAAACTCTCCGTAATAAGCCTCCAAGTCAAACAAATAAGGCTTCCTGGAGAGCTGTGGCTTGGGTTATCACTTCCTCTGCTTAGAGAGGGAAACAACGAGCATCAATTGCCTGTGGTTTTCGAGGCAGAAGAATAATGGTTGTCCTGAAAAATGGGAGACTTAGATTGAAATTCTGGTGCCCCTCACAAGTTAAAACTCCTAGATCTGGAAAATGCGCTGAGATGCGGTCTCTAGGCTCGGCGGGCTGCCTTCAGCTGTGCGGGGCTTGGGGAGGAGGAGGAGTGACTCTGGGAGAGGACTCGTCGAGGTGTGGAGCAAACACATGGGAGCTCTGATCCCAATACAGGTGCTAGCACCTCTGTTGACGTGGCACCCAGAGCAATCGGCACCCAGAACAGTGGTAGTGACTCTGAACAGACATTGACTCCAAAGTTCCCCAAGTCCTAGGGTTGAAGGGACAAATTGCCAGGATAGCAGTGGGGAAGGGGGCCATGTGATGGACCCACTAGACAGGTGACAACGGAAGCCCAGGGAGGGTAAGTGGTTTGCTAAGTCCACTCAGGTAACCTGTGATAAAGGTAGGACCCAAGCCCTGGTTTCATAACTTCTCATCAAATATTCTTTCAGTTTCCTTCCAAGTACTTTCAGAAATTTAGAAATTTGGTTAGAGCTCTCCTGATGCCTGTAACTCTTGAGAAAAAATGGAGTTAGATGCACATGTTGCAAACATTGCCCGCATACTCTGTCTCATTCTTCTATGGGGAGGTGCCAGGTAGTAGAAGCTACCTGGGAGAGTGGAGCTTCAGATAAATCAAGAAGTATGTTTGACCATGTGAGGAACATGAAATATGCTTTGGTCCGCTCTGCTCTCTAGTTATACCACTTTTATTTCTGTGTAGTGACAAAAGCAGGGGACACCAAAGGAAACTTCCTGTGCTCTTAGCAAGCCATCAGTATACAGAGGGTGGTTTGGAGCCTGTCTCCCCATAATTAGGGGAGGCAAAGGTGTTCCCAGTGTTTCTTCCTGAGTTATGGAAATGAATATCTTGAGCTTTCCCCTCCAGCAAAGACTGTCTGTTAATACCCAAACTACTTTCAGATTTATTGTGACAAGTGATACAGTACCATGTTCAAGGAAGAATTTTGGGATGCGTGCCTTGGAAACTTTTTTTTTTGTTGCCCATCTGTTTTGCTTGTCGCAATTCCTGTTTGTTTAAGATGTACGTGTGCCAGAAATGTGGAAAGAATGTGTGTAGCGACAAGTGCTATCGAGCCATTTTCACACTGGACTTATGAGAAGCATGTGCTGCCCATCTGTGAAGTTCTCATTTTATGCAAATTTAGAAAATAGATTCTTATGTCACGTTGCCTTAATGCCCAGGGGTAGATTGGAACATACATAAGGAGGAGAGAGACGGGGGAAATGACCTCATGTCCAGTGACAGAGTGGCCTTCTTATGACTAAAGGAAAGTCTGGGATGCATGCTACTTGTCAAAAAGGGCAAGGCCGAAGGGAAATCTTCTCCCCAAAAATGTTGCATGCAGTAAAACTGTATGTCTTTAAGGAGATTGATTTTTTTTTAGTCTATGAATGAGATGGTAAGAGCCCCTATCTCAAGAAGCTTTGAATGGTAGAGAGAGAGAGAGAGATAGTACATGTTTATCCATGGGTCTTTCCCATCTTCTGGAACATTCTGTGATGAAGGCCTCAGATATTCCCTGGGTTCTAAAGCAGAGCATTTTTAAGGAGGACCTCAATGTGTGACTATTTCTAAGGGATCGTTCTCTCTGGACCTTTAAGACTGTGATTGGAGTTCTGTTTATCCCCATGCACTGACTTAGTCAACAAGCACGGTCATGTTAAAGTGACTATAAATAAAGGAGGAAAGAAAGTGCTCTTGGAACAAGCCCTGTGACCTTAATGTGGATTCGAGAAGCGACCTGCACACAGACCGCTGCGGGTTATCCTGACACTAGGTCGGGTGAAAAGTCCGCTGTGCTGCCTCATTGGTATCGCCATGTCCAGGGTATGGCTGGAGACAACTCCTCGTGTTTCATGTCAGCAGGAATATAACTACTTAAAATTTATCTAAATCCATTCTCAGTCTTCAAGACAAAAACAATAAAAAGCTGAATATAAATGAAATTTTTATATCACTAAGATAGTCACAACTCTAAGAAACAGAATAGTGAAGGGGTCTCAGAAAAGCAGCTGACACGAAGAGGGAGGGTGAGTGGCATTTGGCTGCACAGAGCTGGTGCTCTAAACCCAGAGAAGGGTGGGCTTCCGGGTGTGTGCCCGGGGGCAGTCACACAGGCCCCCGCTTAGAAGGGTCCTGAACTTGGTTTAATACTTGCTGTCGCCATCTTGAAGTTCTTAATGATTTTTAAATAGGGTGCCCCCCATGTTCAGTTTGCCCTGGACCTCACAAACCATGTAACTGGTCCTGCTGAAGACACATTTGAGCAAATATTTGCAAACTCAAGCAGAGCGTGAGAAGGAAAGTTGAGATTGAGAGGTCCAACCTGAACAGGAGGGCCGAGTGTGGCCAAGGGTCTGCTCCCCCCCTCGCTCCGTCATCAGTATTCTACATCCTTCAGTGCGCAGTGGGGTCCTGGCGGCCGCAGCCTTGTCCCTCTCATGTGGGCTTCTTGGTACCCGTCTTCACAAGCGTAGATTCCTCTTCATCACTCCCAGCTTGGCCTTGGGTCACCATCTATTTTGCTGCTGGTCATTGTCTGGAAATCCTCAGCACAACCCTTTCTGTTAACTGTGGCCCCAGTGGCATGGCAGTGGGATTGGGGGGAATTCCAGAGTTCTGTTAGGTTGTTAAGTTTGATATGCCTGTTCATAGGCTAGTGGAAGTATAAAATAGGTGGTTAGATGTAAGTATCCAGAACTCAGATAAGTTCAAGGGTCCCATAGTTGAACTTCTTAATATCCACTTCCTTTGCTACACAATGACCCAGATATAGAGCTTAAAGATTACCCCTCATAAGGACTCAGTGAAATTCTTAGCTAAGGTCTTTTTGCACGTGTCTCGGGAGAGAGAAGCAGAGGGTCACTTTATTCTTTCACTTATACTTATTTCCCTTTTATATAATGATAACTAGGTCAGTAAATGACAGCAATGAACTGGCGGTGGCTGGAGATAGGAGTGAATTTGGGGATGCAAGGAGCAGCTGGAGAGACCCACATTTGGCTGAGTGTTTGTAATTGCCAGGCCCCGACTCTGTCACCAGCTCGCTGAGTTTGGCTTGCGATGGAGTTGCTGCCTGAGAGTGGGACAGCTCACTCTGTGGCTGGCACAGAGACCAGGAGCCCAAGCAATGTCTGTTAAGTCAAAGGCATGCCCTCAAAAACCCTTTTCTTCCAACTGAATATAGAGTAAGTCCTCTGGGAGTCACCCAGATCCTAGGGAGCCCTGGTTATATTCAGAGCCTCTGTCTCCATAAGTGGAAGTTTGTTGCCACTACTGTTCATATTACTCATAGTTGGTTTACCTCATATGCATTGCAGGCTGGAACCAGAGTGAGAGAAAGATAATCACAAAGAGAGAAAGACAGAGACAGACAGAGATAGAGACCTCCCCCACAAGGAGTTAGTTATGTGTGCCTCTATTAAACACAAAGCAGAAAATGGATGGAAAAGAATGGTACTTTTTTTTGTGTGCACAGAATAAATAGCATGCGTCAGTAAAACCAAGTTTAGACTCTACAGAACACGATTTCTAAAGCCAAGCTCCCATTTTGTTCTACACAACTATTTACAACTTCAGAATGCACCACATTCCATCCGTTTAAACCAACGCCCTAGGAATAATCCTTGATTCTTTCATTTCCCAAAATGTAGTCCATCAGCAAATCCTACTGGCTTTGCTTCTAAAATCTCGAAGGTGTGTTCACTGCTCTTCATCTTCATTCTCCTACCTCTGGTCCAGGCTGCCATCACCTCTTGCCTGGACTTTTGAAAAATCCTCCTAACCGATCTGCTTGCATCCACTTTGCTGACTCCCTAATCCATTTTCCACACAACAGCCACAGGATCGTAATCATTTGTGCCTCAGTTTTCTAGTGTGTAAAATGGACATAGTATTAGCACTTATAAGGTTCTTATGAGGATTACACAAGACAATCAAAGCACTTAGTACAGTGCCTGACAATCAATTCCTTGTTGCTGTTTCCATACTTAAACCATTAAAAAAGCCTTTCTCTTTTCATCATTTTTTCATCTCTAATCCCCTTATTACATATGCCAGAGACATTGTTACTGGAATGTAAGTCTGATCCTGACAAAAAAATCTTCCCGTTGCCTGCAGGATAAACTCAGATTTCTTAGCCTGACATGCATGGTCCCTTAGGAGCTCTCCCCTGCCTCCGTCTCTTTCCTCATCTTTCAGCACAATTCCTTTTTCTTGTCCCCATTCCAGGCACACATATAACTGCACCTCTCCACACTTTGGCCGTACCAAACTTCAGTGCCAGTTCCAAAAAGGCACAGTTTACTCCTTCAGTCCAGGTCTTTGCAAATGTCTTTCCATCTGCCTGAAATGCCTTCCTCTCCTCTCTCTCCTCTCCCTCCCCGCAGCGTCCACCAGTGTCCCCAGGCACGTAGAGAACTCCTACTCAGCATTTAGGACTTCACTTAGATAGTGAATGCCTGGTCACCTCCAGCTTCCCCTGAACCCAACAAGACTGAGTTAGCTTTGCCTCTGGTGTGTTCCCATAACATCCTTTATATACATCCATGATAGAATGTATAACAGGATGTGAAAATGGAAATCTTAGCTGAGGTAGAAGAAAACAGAAACCACATCCCAAATAAAATTTACAAAGAGGTAGGGAAAAATGGTTACCTGACCTTTCAACTTCCTTACCTATATCAAGTATATAAAAGAGTTAAGCATTAGAGATTAGAGAAGGACTGAGGGGACCATTCCTTTGTAGAGGGTTATGCTGTAAATCCAATCTTCTCCACCTAGCGGAGGAGGGGGCGAGGACAGAAGGAAGAATTGCTAACAGCAAAGCATGTCATGAAGAAGGCACACGCACAAGTTCCAGAACCTAGATTCCAGGGTCTGGCTCATTGCTTGCTGTGTGACTTTGAAAAAATCACTAGGGTTAAAAAAGGACAAAGTTGACTTAGATCATTTCAATGGTCCTTTCAAGCCCTAACATCCACAATTCTGCTGTTTTGGTATGGAGAAATTTATCTCAACAGCAACTCTAAAC
This sequence comes from Balaenoptera ricei, assembly GCF_028023285.1. Taxonomy (NCBI): domain Eukaryota; kingdom Metazoa; phylum Chordata; class Mammalia; order Artiodactyla; family Balaenopteridae; genus Balaenoptera; species Balaenoptera ricei. Next base: position 72,231,054 of record NC_082655.1, read on the forward strand.
CAGAGGATTAGATGAGGTAGAGTAGCTTATTAATTTTTTTCGTTTGAGGAGAGAGGGAGAGAGAGAGAGAGCGAGCGAGCTTGAGTTTCCTAGAAGGAAGACCCTTTTAGAACTGACTCTTCAATTCTGAACATGTCATAGCCAAACACCAATTTGACCCCAGTTATTTTGCATAGCTTTTCTATTGTGAGTGGCTCTTGTCCTCAAGCTGTCTTTTACTGCCAGGAACCCCCCAGTAGTGGGTCGAATGGTGGCCCCCCAAAATGTTACATTCACATTCTAATCACTAGAAATTGTGCATATGACCTTATTTAGAAAAAGAGTCTTTGCAGATGTAATTAAGTCAAGGATCTCCAGGATTATGGGGGTGGGGTGAGGCCCCTAAATCCACTGACAAGTGTCCTTATAAAAGATACACAAGGAAAAGAGGAGAAGGTCATGTAAAGACAGGCAAGAGATTAGAAGTAATGCTTGAAGTCACCGGAAGAGGGAAGGGGCAAGGGAGACTTCTCCTCTAGCGCCTTTGGAGATAGCATGACTTTGATGACACCTTGATTTTGGACTTCTGGCCTTCAGAACTGTGAGGCAATACAATTCAGTTATATAAAGCCATCCATCCCCTGCCCCCCGTTAGTGGTAATCTGTTACAGCAGCCCTAGGAAACTAATATACCTCCTGTGATGTTCTTCTGAACAGAGCTTGTATTCTAGAATCATTACTCACTGTACTGCACCAAAGCTCAGCGCCCTGGTGATATTCCTTAAGGACCCAGCTAGATGAATATCTATGCCATCTGATAAACCAAGTTTTATCTGCATGTCTTGACAATTGTGGATAGCATTTTCATTTCTCTGGAGAACTTTCTGCCCCTAAATAAAAGGAATATGATATTTTTATAGTACTTTGTATTTCAAAGCCTTCTCAGGAACATTCTGTCATTCTTCCTACATGCCCCATTAGATAAATTAGAGATATCATCACCCTCATCTTGAAGATGATGAAACTGTGCAACAATAGAATAAGTGACATGCCCCAGGACACCCAAACCGTAGGGATGCAGATAAGACTGGTACCCAAGTCTTTGGCTCAAAGGATTCTCATCTCCTCATTGTCAAAGGACCAATGGAGAGATATCTTGAACACAGTAGCAAATGAACACTTCTCAAATCGTAACAAAGAGGGGACTGTCAATGCTGGTTACTGGCAAAGCTGTTAACTACTAAATAACTAACCCTCTACCAATATTATGAAAGTACTATAACTCCCATCTCACTTTGGGGGAAAGTCAAATTCTTAACGGTGGTCTGCAGGATCTGGCCCCATCCTCTCCTCTCTCACCTCAACTCCTGCAGTCCTCCCAATTCCCCCTCAGCTCTAAGCACCTCACCTGGCCTGATGCTGCTTCCTGGGTTCCCTTGGGACATCTGCCTCATCTTGGCCTGAAATTGTCACCCTCCACTTATCCTTACTGCCAGCGACCTGGCTTCCTTCCGGCTTTTCCTTATATATCCCCTTCCCAGTTTGACTCACCACTCTAATTAAAATTGAATACTCTCCCCACCCCCAAATCTATTTTGCTTCCCTGCTTTATTTTTCTGCATATCACGGTGTATTCTACTGATCCCTGAAGGGTGAGTGAGACTAAAAGGTAAAATTAAAAATGGGGAGGAAAAGACAGTTTTATCCATGAAAACATCATGAACAAAGGAATAGGGGAATAAAAGTCTGGGATTGTCCTGGAGCCAACATAAAAGGCCAGCTGTGCACTTTGAAGTTTCTATGTCACAGGACGTGTGCTTTTCATGGCCAGGGCTTTGCTTCCTGTACAGGAGGCGGCCATTCAGGTGGAGGTCCTCAGGCCCTGCCCCGACCGCCTCCAAACCAGAACATCGATGGCAGCCTGGACATATAAATATAGCATCTCTGAATACAAGGTAAATAATGATTTGAGAAGTTTTCTCTCTCTGTCTCTCTCTCTCTTTTTTTTTTAACAACGGAAAACAAAATGTATCAGCAGAGTAGACAATCACAGTTTAACTGCCTGAGATCCTACGATATAATTAGGAAGTTGGTCCGGGAACCACAGGGCCACTGTCCCACCCAGTTGAGGCAGAAAGTGCAACGTGGGGTGGTATTGTACCTCATCCACAGCACCAGACTCACAGGTTCCTCAAAGAGAGGAAAATGAGACGTGTTTTTATGATGTAGAGTATGGATACTATAAACCAAAATTAAGACTTAGTCAAAGTGGTGTGTGTGTACCGGTATGTCTGCGAAGTTCAAAATCTTCTCCTCAGGACTTTACACAGAAATTTAAAGCTGACAGTGAAACCAAAGTGAAAATAAATGAGTTTCTGCCATCTCTAATACGGGTCTGGAAAGAGACATTAATTTCTTGATCACGTGATTGGGGAATAATGAAATGAGTCCTTCCTTCTGCCCTCCCTTCCCTCCATTTTACCCCATGGAGAAGAATCCAAGTCATGGTAGAGAGGAAAAGGCACCAGACTGGAGTCGGACCAGTCTCATGGGCTTGGCTCAAAGCCCTGCATTGTTACTTCCAAGGCAAGTGAATTTGGACAAGCCCTTAACCTCTCCCAGCCTCTTTCCTCATCTCAAAATACTACTAATCTCACCTCCCTCCAAGACTTGTAGTAAGAATCCAACTTGACCATGAATACTAAAAAGGATCAGTATTGCGTGGCGGAAATGTCAGACTACCTGTGTTCAAATTCCCACTCCATCTCAAGATTAGCGTTCAAACTTCTGTAAATTGTTGAAAGTCCCTAAGACTCAGTTTTCTCATCTTCAAAGTGGGGATAATAATAGTGCACTCTTCACAGAGTTGTTGTAAGGATTAAAGCAATTCACAAAAAAGCTGCTTAGAACCTGCATAGATAAAACTCAAAACATATTGTAATTACTATAACAATCGTTATAATTTTTGGTTAATGGTTAATTAAATAGTTGGAATAATTATTTAGATAGGTCTTGGCATGAAGAAGGTGCTCAGGAAATGATAGTGGATAAGCTAAATTTACAACTAGCAACTTCCAGCAAAAAGTGTTTCTTCCGTTTCTTGAGTATTCCAGCCAGAACGAAGTCTACCCGCGTGGAATTTCAATCTCCGTGTAACAGGTCAGATGCCAGGACACCCGGGCATGTTGTGCTGCTCCAAGATTCACGCTGGGGAATAAATACATCGGAGAGGCAATGCATTGATAAAGACCCACAGTTCTAGAAAGTCCTGGAGAACCACTTGAATTTCCTCAGAAATGGGGGATTTGAAGGGGCTAATGTATAACTCCCAATCTATAGGCAGTTATTTTGCTTGATCCTCCCTATAACTCTGTAGATTGGCCTTGTTACATATTTACATATGAGGAGAATGTAAAAGTAAATTGCTCTGGATTCAGCTTCAGGCTGTCTGACTCTGGAACCCACATAATGCCCTCTTAGCAGGATAAAGCCATGAGCAAGATCAAAGCCCCTGCACTTAAAATGCTTATCAGTGTAACTGTGGAAGTTAAGAGAGCTACGTAAGTGATGGAAATTAAGACTGTCGACTGAAAAACAATCCACAACCTAAAAGTTGAGAACCATGTTGTATTTGGTGGACCTGCTGAGGACTTAAGCCTGGGACGCAGCCGCTCAGATGGCTCTGAGGGAGTGCTCTGCAGAGCTAAGGGAGTAGCAAGGCTATACAGGAGTTTTTGCAAAAAACAAAAATAAAACCCAGGTAGTCAGAACATCAAAAGATTACTGTTAATTAAAGAAAACCAAACTTCTCAAGTTAATGAATTTAGCACTTTTCTATGTATGGGAAGATGCAAGAGTCTGGGCTCATTGAAATCATTCCTTTGATATGCACCTTAACTATCTAGGGCCAGTATCCTGCTTTTCTCCATCCTGAATCCCCTCAGGGTGCACAGTCAGGGCGCTGCAGTGGCTGAAGGCTTGATGTTCGCAACATCATTTGTTTCTGGTATGACAGGCCACATTCCTCGTCGTCGGCAACACAAAAATGTAAATGTCCCAAGTGGCGGTCTGATTATAAATGGACGATATTTCTGAACCAAGGTTCAAAGGGCAGAGGTCACATGTGGATGGGGATCAGGATAGGCTTTATTGTGAGCTGCTGCTAAACGAGATATTTAGTTTCCCTGGGCAGAGCTAAGGGCAGGGGATGGAGAGAGAGAGACAGTCCAGGAGGTAAACAGAATGCCACACCCGGAGTCGGCGAGACCTGTGTTTTCTCTGCTCTGCCACTTGGTGGCGCTGTGGCTGGGCAAGTTATTGATCTCTCAGCCCTCCTTTCTCACAGGGGGTGTGAGATTTGGAGATCATGCTAATGTTTCAATAAATGGTGCTACTATTATGATTCCTCCAGGTAGCTAGAAGTAAGAGGCACGGAGGAGAAAAATATAAGCCCTACTTTAGGGCATACTTAAGAATAGAAATAACACAGAAAAAATAATTGAAATAGTGAAACGAGAAAGAAAGCTTCTCTCTACAAATACAGACATATGAGTGCATGAACATGAACTCAGACACATAATAAAAACACAGAAATACTTCACCGGTGTCTTGGGAGTGGGCGGAGCTGGAGACCATTTGTACTTTTAGGAATCAAAATGATGGTTGCCTTCCTAACTGCCTTCTTTTTCCATATCTGGAGACCTACCAGGACAAGAAAAAGACATACCTTCCCCTGCCTTCACACTCCTTAGTCAGACATTAGCCAACTCCCAAGAATTGTGGGTTCTGGTCAAGGGGGCTGATCCCAGAAATGTGGCGTGTTTCTCATGACCACAGGACTAAAAAAAAGCACTCCAAAACAAGCGGCAACCCAAAAAAACAACATATTGCCATCCTGCAAAAAAATCTAAGTGTGCTGAAAAAACAACAACATATGGCTGGGTGGGGTGTGACCAAAAGGAATATAGTTATCACGTTTGGAACATTCCTTTTACAGACTTGAGTGAAAAGAAATTTTCTAGGACAGAACATGGAGTAGTCCCAAAGCCTGCCTTTTTTGAAAGCACAATTGAGGACAGGAAAAGCAAAGAAGGCTTCGTTCCAGGTGACTTACAGCCGAGAGCCAGGAATGGAATCTCACCCTTGACCCAAGAATCTGCTGAAAAGAACCAAAGCAGACAGAAGAGGAAGAGATAAGGCCAGGCTCACTGCTTTGTAACCAGAGTGCTGTTGAGATTAAAACAGAGAGAGGAATGGAATGTACTTGAACACGCTCATTATCAACACCAAAGCCACAATATACACTGATAATAGCCCTGGGGTGCCGTCATTATGTACCTGGAATCTGGGTTTCATTTGAACAAAACAGAATTAGCTTCAAGTGCAGCGCTCTGCTGGGGATCTCCATTATATAACTGTTGCATAACTCAAGGTGAAGTCACACAGCAAGGCAGGAAGAGGACTGGGAAATGAGTTTTCAAACTTTGGGACTTTTGCTGTTTATCTAAACCTGGCCTATTTACCCACTAGTTGCACACACTGTGAGTAACCTACACCTGAGCCCCTCTCTGTAGATTGGTATCTCTATGGGGTCTTTTATTCTTTCAGTAGGAAATCGTAGAGCATCTCCTTTGTGCCAGGACTGGAGGAAGAGAGATGCACGAGGAAGATTCCTGCCCTCAGTGAGCTCACAGTCTAGGAGGGAAAGGGTTATGCGAACAGATCAGTAACACGTACTACTTGCAGCATGATCACAAGTATCCACTACAATCCAGAGTACAGAACAAGGAACGCTCTCTGTTTTCAAGCTGATCTCACCCTGCTCTTGCCTCCCCTCTCTTGCGCCACCCCAGCTTCTGCGTGGTGGAGGAATAAAGAAATTACATTTGTCCTTTCAAACTATTTCAACACCTTTTGGTATAAACAGTGTCCTTAAGATATACTCAGTCTGTTCTGGATTAATATCTATTCAGGGAAGTTATCCTACTTTGTTTGGTCTGCTGAAACAAAATACCGCAGACTGGATAATTTATAAACAACATATATTTATCGCTCACGGTTCTCGACTGTGGGAAGTCCAGGATCCAGGCACCAGCACGGCTGCCTTCTGGTGAGAGCTGCCTTCCCGGTTCACTATGCTCTCACGTATTGGAGGAAGTAGGGAGCTTTCTCAGGCTACTTTTATTAGGGCACTGAGTCCATGCACGAGGGTTCTGCCCTCACGCTGTAATCATCTCCCAAAGGCCCCGCCTCCTAATCCATCGTCTTGGGTGTTAGGTCTCCACATGTGAATTTTAGGGGGACACCAGCCTTCAGACCGTAGCAGAAGCTGAGTGCAGTCAGTTCTGGCCTCCCTGCCCCCTACTCCCAGCCCTTCGCCTGTCTTTCTCTCGAGGAGACAGATGATTTGAAAGTGGGGATGGTGGAGGTCGTTGTGAGGGATCGTACGTAGTCAACTCTCATTTTGCTCTATCTGATGCCTACTTGTGACGTCTCTGCAAATGATTCCCTGGTGCTCACTGGGTAGCCTATGCTGGATTACTGAGAGGTCACCCCTTTGGACATCGCAGACCCGGCTGTGGCTGAAGCCTGGAGTTCCTGTCATCTGTGGTCTCCAAGTGCCATCCCAGGTCTTCCCCAGGACCTGGAGTCTCTTAGCATTTTCGCATCCCCCATGGCGGTCCTGGAAATAGCGGGTCTATGAACTGTGGGTGTGAATGAGGCTGTGGGCGCCCCGCAGGCTCTCCTGGGTGGATGCCATCCTCAGTCATTCTCAACTACCTCCCATGTGGCACCATCTTCCTCTGAATTTAGGAATCCTCCAGGAGGCTTGACATTTCCTGGGCTTCTCTAATGTAAGGGAAAGCCTCTCTTCTCTGGACTTCCCCCAAACTCTCTGGTTGTTTGTAACAACACATCCCCGTGGATTCAGCCCCAAGGTTGGGGAGGCCCGCGGCTGGCCAGTCATTGCCCTCTGCTTCCTCTCTCTTGTTCCTCCATCTCACCGGAAGGGTTTCCATCTTCCTGTAGGGCAGGAGCTGCTCCTCTGTTGCATCCTCACTTGGGTGGCATTTGCACTCTATTCCCATGAGGCAACATGTTGGAATGGCCACAAAACAAACAAGCAAACAAACAATATCAAATTACTAAAGCAGTAAAATGCATCAGGACGTATTTAAAAAATAAGGCCTTTGCAACAGTGCTGTGATAGATCAGACTTCTTGAGGCAGGAGCTCTACCAATTCTGAAAGGATACATTTTCCATCCTTGATTTCTGCCCCAAAGCGGCACTTGAAGATATCTGGAACTATTTACTATTAGTATACCACTTTTTCCCAAGATTATTAGAAAGCCCACTGTCCTCTCCAGAAGCCCAGTGCCCTCAGCTGCATAAGGATTCTGAAAATTTGAACATCATAACTTTTAGTGTTAAAAAAGTTGCAGTGGTGCAGAAAGTTTTATTTCAGTTACATAAAAGTAAAATAGCTGTGTCAGGTTGCAATTTCCAGAGTTTTCTCCTATCATAGTGCTCTTCTTCAACATGACCTCGCCTCTTCCCATCAAGATGTGAAATCTAACTCTCCTGCTCTTGAATCTGGGCAGGGTTTTGACTGTTTCTACCAACAGAGTACAGTGGAAGAGACAGTATGTGACTTCCCAGGCAAGGTTGTAATAGGCCATGCCTTTTCTGCCTTGTCTGCTGGACCACTTCCATGTAGGATGTCCACTTACCCTAAGGCGCCATGCTATATGGAAGTTAAGCTACATGGTGAGGCCAGGGAGGCACTTTGGTCAGCAGCCTTGGTTTTCAGAGTCATCCCACCTCACCACCAGATGCGTAAGTGAACTCACCTTCAGATAATCTCCGCTCCCGGACATCGGGTCAGCCCCAGCCTTTGAGTCTTCCCTCCTGCCCCCCAAACTATCTTCACTGTTCCCTATCCTAATTCCTGACCTACAGAATCTGTGAGTATAAAAAAATATGGTTCTTGTAAACGTCCAACTTTTCAACAACGAGTTATGTAGCTTTAGTAACTGGAACAATGACTTAACTGATATGATTGCATATTTGCCTATTTCCAAAGCTGTCTTGGTCGAGGACTTAAGAACCAGACTCTCTTTATTGAATCTAATAGTCAAAAGTGAGAATGAACCACTGAATTCCATTTCATCTATTGAGGAAGACAGGAAACCCCTTGTGTTTCTGTGAATTGTGTAAACCAGAGTTTGGTGCATGAACATTACGTCAGAGTTTGGACAACTTGGTTTTGGGCTAACCAAAGCAAAATTTTCTACAATAACTAAAACTAGATGATGCTTGGTGGGGGAGAGGGAGACTATAAATGGCACGAATTTTTTTCCTCTCAAATAAAGATCTGCAGAAATTACTAGAACTAAGTATGTATTATGAAGCTAATAATGAGGAACACATTTATAAAGCAAAATTGGACTCCATTAGTTTGGGCTAGGCTAGAGAGGGAAGAGTAAACTGCATGAAGATTTGACCAAAGTTTCCACCAAATCGAGATTTACCATGTGTTTTTGGGGGGTGAGGGCAGAAGGAAGGCGCTGCCTCTGCGTGGGTGGAACTTGCTCTATGACAAGACTCTGGAAACTTGTTCCCATCCGCCGGGGTTTGGATCCACGTGGATACAACAATTCGAGGATGCTCAAGTCCCTTGTATAACATGACACAGTGCCGTCAGTACCCATATCAGCAGGTTCTGCATCTGTGGATCCAGAGGACCAACAGTATCCTGAAAACAATATTCTAAAAGCAGGGAGGGCTTCCCAAGTCGAGTAGGGTCTACTCCTGCTTTCTTTGCTGTGTGTCATTGGGCATTTTTATAGACATGAACAAATGAACTGTGACAGACCAAGAGTACATGCAGTCTTGGGGTTAAGGTATACTATTCATTCTCTGGTAGTTATGAGCCCTATGAACTCTTGGGGAACCAGCTCTGATCATAACAGAACTGGTCAAAGGACCCAACCAAATTCAATGCTTAATTAATCCCTGTGACGTGAGAGGCCATGGCCATGTCCCTGATCCTGAGGACCTAAAGATGAACAGGAAATGCAGCAGAGAGTATAAATAAATAATTACACTAGAAAGTGATTCTTGTGCATATCTTTATGATAACATTTATTACATTGTGTTGAAATTGTCTACATATGTGTCTGTCTCCTTAACTAGGGAAAACATTCTGTCTAACTCATCTTTCTATCCACAGCATCAACATAGATTTTGGCTCAGAGAAGGCACTCAATAAATGCCCTATGAAAATAATTGAACCTGAAGTAAAAGAGGAGAAATAAAGGCATCTAGGTGGCATGGAGATCCTGCAAGTCAGAAACATGGGAATTGTCCTGGCCTCCTCTCCCTCCCTCTCAACTCCCACATTGTCCTGACTTCTAAGCCCCGCTGTCTCTCCCTCCTAATTCCCTCTGCCTTCCCGCCTTCCCTACCGCTACTGCCTTGAGTGACATCCTGGTCATCTTTTCCCGGGGCTGCTCTAATAGTCTCCTAACTGGCCCCTGCCCTCTGTCTTGCCTGCCTCTAATTTGCTCTCCTCATTCACCACACTGCCACTAGAGAGATGTTTCTAAAAGGCAGATTTGTGTATGTCATTTCACTGCTTAGACATCTTCAAGATCTTCCCTTTGTCTACAGGATCAAGTCCAAACCACCTTGATTATCATCCAAGACCCTCCGTGATCTGACCTACAGTCACCTTCTTCAAGTTCATGTCCCACATACATCCAAATTCCTCTGTACACTTGATCAAAATGATCCTCTTTCAGCTCCACCAATGTTGTTGGAAATAGATGCTTTTGCACATCCTGTTCTCCTGGCTATGAACCCACTTCCTTCTTCCTCCCCAACCCTATCTGTAATATGTCTGGCAAAGTTCTACATGTCCTTGGGGCCCACTCAGGTAGAGCTGATCACCTTCTTTGTACAGTCATTGTACCTTTATTCTATCCTAGAGAGAGCACAGCTTCAAGTGTAAGATGGTGGCCACTTGTCTGAAGCTGCCTGGGCTCACATTCTACCTCTAAGATGTACCAGCAGCGTCATCTTCGCCAAGTGCTTAACATCTTGTTATCTCCGTTTCCTCATTTGTAAAATAAATTCCCCGGGTCTCTGGGAGCTGACTTTTATGGCAGCCCCCATGCCTATCTTGCATTCTGCTAGGGTTTGGCCAGTAGGAGGCTCTGTCAGATTCTTGGAGTTTTGGGGAGAGTGAGAGTAAAATGAGTTCTGGACCCATAATTCCAACATGTATTGGGGGCTGGTTTTCGCATACCCACAAGCAATTCTCAAACACCAGCTGGGTGTCCTCCATTCAGCTCCGTTCTGATGCTATCTACATGGGGAAAGCATCAGACCCCATGGGTTAGGGGCTCAGTCCCACGAAGCTGCTCCCCCAGCCACACTTCAGATGCCAATCGCAAGCCAAGGTTGTTACCTGTGCTTCTGACAGACTAGCTACAGATTGGAGGGTCCAATGACAGCCCGCCCAGAATTTGATTAATTTGCTCACGGAACTCAGAGAAACTTTTTCTTACCAGATGACAAGTTTATTATAAAAGGATATAATTCAGGAACATCCAGATGAAGGGATGCATAGGGCAAGGTACATGGAAAGAGTACAGAACTTCTGTGCCCTCTCAGAGGGCACCGCTCTCCCCAAATCCCTATGTGTTCCCCAACCCGGAAGCTCCCCGAACCATGTCCTTTTGGGTTTTTATGGAGGCTTCATTACATAAGCACAATTGATTAAATCATTGGCCACTGGTAATTGAACTCAGTCTCCAGCCCCTCCCCCTCCCAGGCAGTGAGGGGGGACAGGGCATGGGGGGCAAGGCTGGGACTGAAAGTCCAAACCCTCTAATCACAGAGTTGGCTCCACTGACAACCAGCCTCATCCTTAGGTGGTGGCCAAATCCACTTATTAGCATAACAAAAGTCAACTTTATACTCTCATTCCTTAGGAAATTCCAAGGGCTTTAGGGGTTCTGTCACAGAAATGGGGACAGAGACCAAATACATATTTCTTATTATAAATCCCAGTATCCCACCGGGCCACATATTCATTTCCCTGCTTCTCCCCTGTCAGGCACCCTGGCCACAGCTCCTGCAGCAAGACCTTCTCCTACAGCTGCAGTTGTTCTTCCCAGGTTCCACTACCTTCCTCTGCATTTCTCAGGCTCCCCTCCTGGGCTCCATCTTCCCTTTCCCACACCTTTGTGGGTAGACCTTTCTTTAGACAGTCCTCAAGTGTTCCATTTGGACCATCTGTTTCTTACCAGGACCCTGACTGACACATCCCCCCTAGTGGATGGTGAATCTTTAAATGCTAAGCTTTAAAGATTTTAAGGCTAGGCTGCCGTTCAGCTGTGTGTTCTAGCACAGTACCTGATGCAACATGGTAGAAGTTAAATGTAAATCTCTGAATGAATTAGTGAGCAAACGAGTGATTAACACTTTGGAGAAGGGTACGGCGGGTAGTCAGGAAAGCCTTCGAAGAGCAGATGATTGCTGAGTTAGGTTTGAAGGATGTTAAGCAGGGACATTCCTTGCAAAGAAAATAGCATGTGCAAAAGTACAAGGCATGACAGTGTTTAGGGAACTGCAAGTAATAATTATTACTGGAGCACGAAGCATATTGGGCTCCTATATAAGCTTTCTTTGGTATAAGTGATTCTGCTGCTACTGCAAAGTTTGAAATCACTGTCTTGTGAGCCAAGCTCCTCACTTTCTAGACAGAGAAAATAATATCTAGTAAAGGAAAAAGGATTGTCCAAGTTCACTGTTGAGCCCTCTGGAACAGTGTTCACTTATGACAGGGGAGATCAGGTCTCCACTGCATCTGCTACCTTGAGCGGACTTAAGCCCTGGCAAACCACAGAGCGCAAGTGGGGACACTCCAGACCTTGAGGCAAGCACATTAATGGGGCCAAGCTCATTGTTTTGTTGGAGTCATCGCTTGCCAAATGGAGTTGGCTGTGTAGGGAAGGCTTTGGGGCAGAGCCCTTGGGAGGCTAAGGACACCACATTGCAGCAAACAGACACAATCAGGCCACGATTCATCCTGCGTGGTTCCTTTCACCAGAGAGCTGGCCCTGGAGACCACATTTTCAGGAGTGAGTCAGACGGCAGGCACGTAAGGCATCATCCTACAGGTCCTCCCGTCGTTGCTGAAGTAGAGCCACAGAAACTTGAGAGTCCACTGCCCAAATGTCAGGAGAGAGATCCCTGGAGGGCGCCACACACTGACACTTATTCTTTGCAACTTCTTTTCTCCATGTGCTTGCTAGTGACTTGGAGAGAGAGGAAGCAAACAGAATGTCGTCACCAGAATGTGGTAGAAGTGACCATATCTGCTTCCCTCAACTTTGTACAAGTACAAATGTATGGACATAATAGGAGGTGCTTTAATGAAAAGCTTACTGAACAAATGAATGAGTGAATCAGTGAATGAATAAATATCCTGTACCTTGTCTTTGAGCTATTTGGATAACTGGCTGTTATGGACTGAATGTTTGTGTCCCCTCTAAATTCCTATGTTGAAGCCCTAACATGCAGTGTGATAGTATTTGGAGATGGGGCCTTTGGGAGATAATTAGGGTTAGATGAGGCCACGAGGGTGGGCCCTCGTGATGGGATTAGTGTCCTTATAAGAAGAGACACCAGAGAGCTTTCTCTCTCTTTCCTACCACATGGAGGTCACCTGAGCACACAGCAGGAAGACAGCCCCTCTGCAAGCCAGGAAGAGTCCTCACAGAAGCCGACCATGCTGGCACCCTGATCTCAGACTTCTAGCTTCCAGAACTATGAGAAAATAGATTTCTGTTGGCTAAGACACTCAGTCTGTGGTATTTTGTTATGGCAGCCCACGGTGACTAATACTTGGCGATAGTTGCACCGCTTTTGTAGCTATTGGTAAAGAAATAAAATGACTTTCAGTTGCCAAGAAGAAACACTTAGAATCATTTTAAGACTGAGATTCAGTGAGAAAGTTTGCTATTCTAATGAGGTTCAAATATTAACTCTAACATCTCATAGGCATTACCATCCAAAGGCTCAGGCCATAATTAAACAATTTTAGTAGTAGTAAAACAAGCCCCCAATCACTTATCCAAAACCCTTGGGGCCAGATCTATTTCAGAGTTCAGAATTTTTTAATTTTATAAAGATTAGGTGCATATGCCATGCATTTTCTAGTATCCTCAGTGGTTTCTGAGCAACACACCATAACCAAACACAGTACTATTTCTGTAGCAAAACATATACATATCCCCACTAACTGGAATTAAGACTCTGATTGCATCAACTCAGTTCAGGTTATGTTTTGACACCAAATAATTTTGCTAAAAACTTACAAAGGCTTTTGATTTTCAGAGCTTTTTGGATTGAATATTGAGGATAAGAGCTTGTGGACCTGTAGTAGTAATAGCTATATTTGTTCAATGCTTACTGCATGTTAGGGCTCTACTAAGTACTTTATATACATTAGTTTATTTAATCTTTAAAGGAGAGAGACAACTATTAATAGACCCATTCTCCCATGTGCAAACAACTCTCAGAGAGCTTTGTAACATGCCTTCAGCCACATGTCTGGTCACCTTTTAGCCACTCTTCTGCACTGCCTTCTGCTGTATGGACAGAGAGGTAGAGAAGGCTGGTTTGCCAGGAGGTAGAGAAGATTGAAGAAGATGCAGAGACAAGAGATGGAGAATGAGGAAACACTTTTTAATTCTAGTTTCTGGTTTTAGCTCTCCCTGAGGTCTTGCTTATTTCCCGGGTTGAAATGCATCCCTTTTTTTCCTTAGTAAACAATCAATTTTTGGTTATTATAGCTTAAGATGGTTTCTATTACTTGCAAACAAATAACCCCAACCAGTACCATGTGGGGCAGATGTCATTTACGCAACTTTTATGAATAAGCACATTGAACCTCAGAAAAATTAGGGGAACTAACACACATACACATGAAAACAGCCAAATCAAACAAGAGGCTTTCTACTGATTAGTAGTCAAGGTAGTTCTCACAACAACGTTGTCTACCTGATGAGCTCTTTCTACTACATCATGTTGCCTTTTACTACACAAGAACAAAATCTTTCCAGATGATTAGCTGAATGTTATATTTGATTAAAGGTTAAAGGTACAGTGTTATGAGCTTAGAAGGAATGTTTTCAATGCAGAACAAGTACACATAGGAGAATGACACTCAGGAATGTTGAAAAGTTTCATTATACATGAAACTGAAAAAATCGACCAAGGTGAATGGGTTGTAATTCTCAGGGTTTGTATGTGTTGGACAGGAGTGGAGGGGGTAGAGAGAACAGCAGGAGTGGGGCTCTTTGTCACTGTGAACAATATCCTCTGAGTTGGCCATTAGCTCAAGGCTATTTCCATAATGAATGGTGACAGTATTGCCGATCGCTCCTGGGGTGACCATAGATCTTCTGTGGTTGGTGTAGGTTTTCGTTCCTCTTTGACAGCATAGATGTTCCTTTTATTTATCTGGGCTATCTTACACAATGTACTACCTAATTCACTACTTGGGAGCATAACATCTAGCAGGTGAGTCACAAAACACACACTTCATTACAGAAGCTGTCCTACAGCCAAAAGAGGTGAAGTGCAAAGCCAAATGTGATGCTCTGACACAGGTAGGCTCTGGTTTGTTTGTCATGGTCATCCTTAGGATGGGAATCTTTTAGCCAAATTGTATATGTGTGTTCAGCAGACCAAGATTTACTAAAGACTTTCTGGTTCAGTTCTACAGGTATTATCTTACTAGTGAAGTTTCTTAAGAAAGTATTCGAAAGAGGACCCCTGTCTGGGCAGGACTCAGGGTTTAGTCCAGCCTTGGCTATGAATCAACTGTGTGACTTTGAATAAGTTACGTAAATTCTCTGGGATGCTGTTTCCTCACCTGGAAAACGAGGAATTTTTTTTTTTTGACAGTTCTCGATCCTCTTATTAGAAATGTAAAAAATGCTTTAAAATTCCCTTTGGAGGAAAAAAAATCTCTTAAAGGTTAACATAAACTCTACTACCAGTGAGCAAAAAATATAGGTCATGTAACTAAGACGTATAGATCGAAAGGACATCTTTCTTCCTTTCTTCCTTCCTTCCTTCCTTTCTGGCTGCATTGGGTCTTCGTTGCTGCGTGCGGGCTTTCTCTAGTTGCGGCGAGCGGGGGCTACTCTTCATTGCGGTGCGCGGGCTTCTCATTGCGGTGGCTTCTCATTGCGGAGCACGGGTTCTAGGTGCTTGGGCTTCAGTAGTTGTGGCACACGGGCTCAGTAGTTGTGGCTCGTGGGCTCTAGAGCGCAGGCTCAGTAGTTGTGTCTCAAGGGCTTAGTTGTTCCACGGCATGTGGGATCTTCCCGGATCAGGGAATCGAACCCATGTCCCCTGCATTGGCAGGCAGATTCTCAAAATTCTCAACTGTGCCACCAGGGAAGTCCCCCAAAGGACGTATTTCTTAAAAGGAAAAAAAAAAAACAAACCCTAATGCACAATATTTACCACTACTTAAATAATCCAGTTGAAATCTTTTTTTTGTCACTAATGAAAAAATACAACATAGATGGTTACCTCTACTGTGAAGAACAGAAATGACTGGAGCTGGGGAAAGGATGAAGAAGGTCCGTTCTGTTGGAGCTTGGCAAGATTCACACGTACAGCACCAGCTCTCACTAAATCAGCTCCTTTGAGTCAGTCATTAGACAGATGATTTTAAAGTTCTCTCCAAATTTCTAAGCTCGGAAACTTTAGAGTCCTTGAAACCCTTTAAGTATAAAGAATTTAGTAGTGGAAAAGGCACAGATTTAGTAGACTAAATCCATTTTTAAACTCTGGGCACAGGGCAAGTCAGTGAATTTCTCTGAAGATCAGTTTTCTCAAATAGAAACTCTTGGGGAAATAGTTTCAGGATCACAGAACTGTTGTGTGCAGCTAATTGGATAACATGTGAAAGGGCTGAAAACTTTAAGAGATTTTGCTGTGACTTCTTTTTAAATGATGCCTAACCCTTATGACTGCCATCTAGTGGCCACTTTCTAATAATTACCTGCCTCAGATTCCTTGGGCTCCTGAAATCCACAGCAAACCTGCCTCACAAATGGGACTTGAGTGCAGTTTCAATCAATTCCTCACACCAGTAAATGCCAGTTATAACCCAAATTATTCTATTTAAATGTTCAAAGAGAACTATCTCATTAGAAGTGTTAGGCCTTTGTTGGCTAGTCAGGCTTCTTTAAGTAATGGTATGAGATTTATTTGGGGGGAATTACTTTTCCCCTGAGAGATCTGCACTGGGAATGTGATCCAAGCTGGAATTTGGATCTTGAACAGGTGACCAGAAGACTGAAAATGGTGAAGAGTCTGGATATGACAGTGAAAACCTCTCCTGCTTCTTGGACCCACAAGGCTACTTGTTACTTCTCATTTGCTATGTCTGACTCTCCCGTTTTCCCATCAGGTTTTTAAGGGCTCCATATACTTCGAATAAAAATCGAATGTGTATGTGTACGTGAGGCAGATTTTATTTTGTTCTTTGCAACCAAAGGGCCTTAACTTATGTATTAAGAACCAGAGCGTCGGGGCTTCCCTGGTGGCGCAGTGGTTGAGAATCTGCCTGCCAATGCAGGGGACACGGGTTCGAGCCCCGGTCTGGGAAGATCCCACATGCCATGGAGCAACTAGGCCCATGAGCCACAATTACTGAGTCTGCGCGTCTGGAGCCTGTGCTCCGCAACAAGAGAGGCCACGATAGTGAGAGGCCCGCGCACCGCGATGAAGAGTGGCCCCCACTTGCCGCAACTGGAGAAAGCCCTCACACAGAAACGAAGACCCAGCACAGCCATAAATAAATAAATAAAATTTAAAAAAATAAAAAAAATAAATAAAGTGTCAGAAAGACCTCATCAAAAAAAAAAAAAAAAAAAAAAAGAACCAGAGCGTACAAGGCAGCTGCGGTGTTATCTGCAGCAAAACAATGTCCATAAGAGCTGCCATTATTACTCTTATGATAGGCTACATGCCAGGTTAAAATTTTACCTTGTATTATTTATTTAATTATCACAACCTTCCTTTTAGCTATTATCATGAATCCTCATTTTAAAGATAATGAAAGTAAAGTTGAAAGAAATGAGGTAACTTGCCTAAGCACACATAGTTAATAAAAGGCAGAGTCAGGGTAAATTCCAGCCATTTTTGGTGACCAGCCCAAAGAATAAGGAGGCTACTTTTTTTCTGTAATCTGTAATTTGGACAGTACATTTCTTTGGATGCAGCCTGGGAATGTTAGTAGTTACATCACATGGTGAGTTTAATTGAATTTGTTACCCAAAACCCTACATTATCTTTCATTTGAATTGCTATCAAGCACTTCCCTGTCGTTTAGAAGAATTTATCTACTGATAACTCATCAAAACGAAGAAATCCCCGAGTGAAAATATATGAAGCCTGAGTCAGAAATCTTAGAGTTTTTTGACCTTTTGATTTTTAACTCCGTTAAAATGGATCCTGTTCTACCTTCTAGCCTGTCTGAGGTCTAAGAAGAAAATGACACTTTTTAATTCTGAGGCTTTTCCCTTTCCTCTTCTCGTCAGGAACAGAGATCATGGCCATAAAGATCCTTAGGAGAAAACAGAGTAAAATTATTCATTTATTGAACAAATGTTAATTAAGCTATAATAAATGTCTGAATAAGTCAGTGAAGACCTCAAGCCACTCTGGACAGCTCCTTCAACTCCGCAGAGGTCCCTCTGCCTTCATTTCTCCCTGAGCTGCTCCCACTGCCCAGGAAAGACTGCCTGTCCTGCAGGAAAGGCTCTGATAAAGGGAGCAGGAAGTCAGCAGCACAGACTTTTCTCTGTGTAAAGCCAGTTGGCTCCTACAGGGATTGAAACCTGCCGCCAGCTCATGAGCACAGCCCTGTGACTAACTGAGCCAACTGGACATTCCAGCACTCATGCTCTACCAGGTGAAGTGGCTCTCTGTGGCCTGAAAAACCTGACCATGCCCTCCTCAGAGACCCCGATCACCTACAAGGGAAGAATCTGTGAGTGACTGCAGTGACCCGAGATCCATGGCCATCCCAGGAGCAGCAAGTACTACTGTCATCATTCATTTGGAGCCAACAAGGAGTGGATGGCAAACCCAGAGGTCTGGCTTTACATCGACAAAGTCTCTGGGACCAAAAACCCATTATCTTGATCCCATGTAGTTTTCAGAGACAGCATTTGCATGTCAGCAATGAGACCTGGTGTCAGGGGCCCCTCCCAGGTACCTAACTTGTCACCAAGCCTGATAAGAGGAAGCATGCTTTTTCCTAGTTTTTAGCGCAGTAACCACCAAACAAAATTGCTAATGAAGAGAAAAAAATGCCTTTGCTTGTGGCTTGATAAATATTTCCTTTTCTCTCAAAGGCTTTCACACTTCAAATGTAATCTGCTCTTTGGGGGCACGTTCTCCCTGGAAGAGTCTAGTGATGAAGAGCCTCAGCTTCCATCAGAAGGACCCTTTTCTAATTGCATCATGTTGAATAAGTTACTTAAATTCCCTGAGACCAGATTTCTTATCATTCAGTGGAAATACTAATAGCCCTACCTGTAAGGTTGTTGGGAATATTTAAACAAGATTATATATACGTGTGTGTGTGTGTGTGTGTGTGTGTATAAAATGCTTAGCACAAAACCTAACCTAGTTAATGCTCAATACAGTTAAATATTACGATTACTAAATGAACTAATAAATATACACGTGCCCAGTACAGCTTGGTGGTTAACAAATGTTAGGATAATATTTGTAAACTGTGGAGCAGTATTCATATGTCAGGTCTGAATATTATTAGCACTTGCCTTAGTGATGAAGCTTTCAGTTCAGTCATGGTCCAGTAAGAGATGAGTCAGAAGGAAAATTAGGGCGCACAGCAGATGGCTTTCCCAAGCATATGACCTATTCAGTCTTGAAAAATCAGCCCAGGCACTGGTCAGCTGCAGTCCTTGGGTATTTTGCATTTGAATCGCTATCAAATATTTTCCTCTCTTTCCATCCTTGCTAAAAGGAATGACCTTTCTTCTCTAAAACACAGAACACTCCAAGGAAAGCATTAGAAGGAGAAAGTTCAAATCTGGCCTTTGACCTTACCCTCCCCTAGAATCATTCTCCTTCCTACTGCCTGCATTGCAATCTGGTCCATGGGAATGGATTAGAGCTCACACCTGGGTGAAGTCCCCTTTCTTTAGTTTCTCTGAGGACGTCTAAAAGGGGCTGAGCTGTTTAAGAACTTGACTGCCAGCTGATGGTTCTTGAACCCATTGACAATGAAGCTGTGTGTTTCATATGACAAAAGACCTTTTGCTTCTCTTTCCTGATTGTTTTCATTTGTTGTTTTGGGTCCCTCTTGTTGGACACTGCAGACATCAGATAATAAGCAGAGCTCTTAACTGACAGGTCTGGGGTGCAGCAAAATGGGCCAGAACTGATGAAAAGGCCCTGCTAGGGTGGGCTCAGTAATTATGTGGTGTTAGATCACGCTTTTGATCCTATTTGAACATGTCTAATTTAATGAACTCTTGAAATTCTTTTCAAGGATGCAGATGATTTATGGCATACTAGAACTCTACTTCAGCAGTTCCTAAAGCATGGCTTGTGCATCTCTGGAGGCCCCTGAGACTCTGGGGTTCCCTGAGGCCAAAACAACTGTCGTAATAATGCCAGGATATTATGGGACCTTTTTTACTGGGTTGACATTTGCACTAATGGTGCAAAAACAATAGTGGGCATAACTCTGTGAATCAGAAGAGTGGTATCTAACTGTACTTCTTATTTGCCATTGTGTTCTTTAACTTCACACACTGTCAGTAAAAAAAAAGAAAATATCAGTTTTACTTAAAAATGCCCTTAAAGAAGCAATAAAAAGTATTCATTTTATTAAACCAAAACTTTTGAGTACATGGAACACCATTTTTACTTAAAAGAATAACCGACAAACGATGGTTATACAGACTCGGACACCTGGCAGGCAGTTTCTTAAAAAACTGAACGAAAAAAAATCTATGACTTGAAGGAAAATAACTCACAGTATTTATTGCCAGTGGTAAAATTTGAACTTTCAGATGAAAATTAGAATTGTTGAAAACGTGAATTCACCACTGTGGGTGTGACAACTTCTTAGTACTTACAGAATTTTCGGATGAGATAGGTGGTGATATTAACAAACAGGACTTTTTTTTTTTAATAATTAGGTCAGTTTTCTTTTTTTAAAAAATTTATTTATTTATTTATTTATGGCTGTGTTGGATCTTCGTTTCTGTGCGAGGGCTTTCTCTAGTTGTGGCAAGCGGGGACCACTCTTCATCGCGGTGCGCGGGCCTCTCACTATCGCGGCCTCTCTTGTTGCGGAGCACAGGCTCCAGACGCGCAGGCTCAGTAATTGTGGCTCACGGGCCTAGCTGCTCTGCGGCATGTGGGATCTTCCCAGACCAGGGCTCGAACCCGTGTCCCCTGCATTGGCAGGCAGATTCTCAACCACTGCGCCACCAGGGAAGCCCAAAACATGACTTTTTTGATATTGCATAATAAAATCTGTGAACATTTGGAAAATTTGCATAACTCAGTGAAGCACTACTTTCCAAATGACCAAAGCATGATGTTAAAAGTGGTTTCTGATCCCACATTGCAGCCAATCTTTAAGAAACTGCCTTTGGACAGGGATAAAGACACAGACATAGAGAATGGACTTGAGGACACGGGGAGGGGGAAGGGTAAGCTGGGACGAAGTGAGAGAGTGGCATGGACATATATACACTACCAAATGTAAAATAGATGGCTAGTGGGAAGTAGCCGCATAGCACAGGGAGATCAGCTCGGTACTTTGTGACCACCTAGAGGGGTGGGATAGGGAGGGTGGGAGGGAGATGCAAGAGGGAGGAGATATGGGGATATATGTGTACGTATAGCTGATTCACTTTGTTATACAGCAGAAACTAACACAACATTGTAAAGCAATTATACTCCAGTAAAGATGTTAAAAAAGAAAAACTGCCTTTCAACGAGTTTTGGTATAGTTTCAAAGAATATTCAAATCACCTAAAAACGCTATTAAAATACACCTTCCTTTTCCAACTACACATCTGTGTGAGGCTGAATTTTCTTCATACACTTCAACCCAAGCAACATCTCAACAGATTGATGTGCAAAAGCAGATAGGAGAATCCAGCTGTCTTCTATGAAGCCAGACATGAAAGACATTTGCGAAAATATAGAACAATGCCAAATTTGTCACTCCATATAGCTATTTTTCATAAAAATATGTCATTTATGCTAAATATCTTGTTATGCTATGTCGTGTTTTTATGATATATTTTTAATATACTCCAGTTTCAACTTTTTCTATGGTAGATTTCGATAGGCATAATTAACATAAATTAAAGCTCTTTGGGGTTCTCAGTAATTTTTAAGAGGGTAGATGGGTCTTGAGACCACAAAGCTTGAGACATACTGCTCCACGTGTCTGGAAAACCTGAAATATTAAACAGCCATTAAATGGGAACTAAAGCCCCATTGCCTGCAGTGGCAACCTTACTACGGCAGCCATCCTTCTCTTGGCTTTCCCTCCCAAGGTGCCCCTCCCTCACTCTTGCTTCCTGGGATCACCTCCCAGATAAACTGCCTGCTCCCACGTCAGAGTCCCAGGCTCTGAGATAACCTAAAACTCTAGGCTTCCTACGTGCGGGCGCCGTGCCAATAGCTGAGGATGTAATACTGAACAAAGCCGGGTTGTGCCGAGAAGTTGAATCTCCACTGTGTTGATAATGTGGAGCTACCGAGTGATTTTAGGCAGATAGTTTTGTTTTCTTTTTTCATCTTGCAGTGTATCATCTACAGTGCAGTGGTACACTACATCTGCACTGTATCATTTTTTCATTTTACAGTGAGTTTTGTTTTTCATTTTGCGGAGTATCATCTATTCCAATGAATGTATATGATCGCTATATACAGAAACATAGCACTCGTGTACTCTAGGCCCACCGAAAGAAATAGAACATTAGCAGTGCCTTAGAAAACCCCTGTGCACCCCTCTCTTGCATAATCAGATTTTACTTTTGAACAGGTCATTGTGGGAGTAGCATAGCTAATGTATTGGAAGCGGATTCTTAGTATAGTTGGGACCAACAAACACCCACTCATATTTCAAGTCTTGGCTGTAGCGTCACTGTTCTGTAAAGTCTTTTCTGATCCCCAGGTTGAATTCCTTCCTTGCTGTCCTTGATGGACTCTACTTGTTATAGTGGCGGTTAAAATCCTTTACAGCACTTATTGACTCTTGCAACCATCACCGCAATCAATTTTAGAACATTTTCATCACCTTAAAAAGAAGCTTTATCCTTTAGCTATTAACCCTTCCTATTATCAACCCCTCCTGTCTCTTCAACCCCTGTCCCCACCCAGCCCCAAGCAACCACTAATCTACTTTCTGTCTCTATTGATTTCCCTATTCTAGACTTTCATATGAATGCGATCATATAATATATGGACTTTTGTAACTGACTTTTTTCACTTAGCATAATGTTCTCAAAGTTCATCCAAATTGTAGCATGTATCAGGACTTCCTTCCTTTTAATGGCTGAATAATATTCCATTGTATGGATATGGCACATTTTGTTCATCCCTTCATCCATTTATGTGCATTTGGGTTGTTTCCACCTTTTGGCTATTATGAGTACTTCTGCCATAAACATTCATGTACAAGTTTTTGTGTAGACGTATGTATTTAATTCTCTTGAGTACACACTTTAAAGTAGAATTTTCTGGGTCATGTGATAGCTCTATGTTTAATCATTTTCCAACATGTCTGCACCATTTTAAGTCCCACCAACAGTGTATAAATGTTCCAATTTCTCCACATCTTCATCAACACTTGGATTGTCTGGCTTTTTGATAATAGTTACCCAATGGGTATATGATTGCCTTTTCAAAAAGACTATGAACTCTTGGACAACTGGAATCAAATTTTATTCATCTTTACATTTTCACCAGCTAACACTGCCTGGGACCTGGTAGGTACTCCATTTGTTTAGTGGTCGAGTGAGCCCAGCAAAGAGAAGTTGAGGAGGTGAATGAAGGCAATTATAATGGGCTATTAGAGAAGGATATTGGGGGAGGGGTGGAAGCAATAGACCTTAGTGACTGGCAATGGGAGGACAGGGGTGGGCATGGATTAATTTCACTCTTACTCTCACAATGGTGTGACTGGAGGAGACACCCTCTGCCGGATCCAGCATAAAGCCCATGGTTCTAATGATGCCCAGAGACCCGTCTAATCTGGAGAACCTAGTGTAAGACATTGACTCTGCCTCAGCTCCCTCATTTGCACAATTAACTTGTTAAAATTGTGGAACACTCAGTTTACTTTGCGTCATACATTCTTCTCTTTTGATTTTGATACTTAAATGGTCATGAGACATGGGTATATTTATCCTCACTTTGGAAAAAAGAGAAACTGAAACTCAAAGGCTTCACTTCTAAATAGTGGTAGAGCTAAAACTCTACCTGAAGTTTCTTGACCTTGAGTAATAGAAGTTCTTTCTCTGACATCAGGATACCTGTGGATGACCTCTAAAGGTGGCTTTTTTGAACTCTGTATGTGAACTCAGGGCCCTGCAATCAGAATTGGCTATAAAGTATTGCTTATGGAAATTCCCTTTTATGTCAAGTGCTGTGCTTTAAGTAGTATCTTTTCATATCCATAATTTTGGCCTTTTCTAAGGAGAAGGTTTCAATCTGTAATCATCCATTCAAGGAGGAAGTCTGTGGTGTAGGTTAAGAACGTGGACTCTGCGGTCAGACAGACATAAGCTATATCTTGTGGACTTTCTCAATTGTAGATCTGATGTTTCTGAGGGAAATGCACATTCTGAAGAATTTCTGGAAAGGGATCATCAAAACAGCAAGTTATGTGTAAATAATTGTGCGTGAGAAATAGATGAAGGAACTGATAACTGTTACTTTGGGGGAAAAAGAGGAACGTAACTGTTGTGAAATGATAGAGAATATATCTTGTAATGAAGAATGTTCTGTTATGTTCTAAACATAACTAGGGTGAACAAACAAGAGATCACAGAAAAGTGGGATTTAATTGACTAGAAGAAAACATTTTATAATAGAGTATCCAAAGATAGAACGGTTGGCCTGATGATACACTGAGCTCCTCATCCATGGACATATTTAGGTAATCAATATCTCCCTGCCCCTATTAAGCATGCTGTGTCATGGGTTCTGCCTTTGTGGGAAAGGAGCTCCGATATCCAGAGATCTCCTTCAGATCTCAGGTCCTCTGTGTCTCAGTACAGTATGTACTTTTGATCATGTGAGCTGGATTTATATTCTCTGTTTTTCAGTAAGACAATATTTGTCTTGCAAGCTAGTTCTCTCCCTTACCTCTCTTCTGTTAATTTTTACATGATTCTAGTTACCCAGGCTTGAAAAGTAAATTGACTTGAACATTTTTTCCTTTCTCCTTTTCTCCTTCTGTTTTTCTTCTTTCCCCGAGCCCAAGTGATGACTAAATTCTACCAATGTTTCCTCTGCATCATCTGGTTTGTTTCCTCGTTTCCATTCCTAATTCAGGGCTGTAAAGTAGCCTCTCTGCTGGTTACCCCACCTCTAGGCTTTCTCCTCTGTTCTTCATCCTATTCATATGCCAGATGGACATACGTGGTGGCTTTACTAACTTTCCTAAAACACTGCTCTAGCAAACTCACTTTCTTATTCACAATTTCATTGGCTCCATTGACCATAGAAAGCCTTTTTTTTAGAGCCCAATATCCCATTAGTGCCCAAGACTTATTTATGCTTCAGGTCAACTGGTCACTCATTCGTCCTCGGTATTTGCAGTTCCATGATGGAATGCCCTTGACTCTCATTTCTCTCCACTGAAACCTTATCCGTCTTCAAAGCCTAGGTTAAATGTCACTGCTGTACAATGTCCTCACTCCTTTCCTGACTTCTTAACTTGCTGGGACTTCTTTTGCTTCTGAAATTCTAGAATCCTTATTTATTTTTCTTCTACTTAACCTTCTATTGGTAAATGCTATTCTTGTTTTCTCCCACTGGTAGCCTTGAGAACAAAGACTTTGATTTCCTCCTTCTGGGTATAATAGCCTAAGTACAATAGTTGTTTGGTAAATATTGAAGGAAATAATTGCTGATTAAATAAGTGAACAAACATTTAAGGAAAATTGTCTAATAAATAGTTAAGGTAAGTAAACAAATATGCAGGTGATTTTTACTATGAATCATCTTTATAAAAACAATGTGAAAGGGGGCGGTAGTGCCATGGGGGCTCTTGTTTTCTGTGGGATCCTCCAACCATTACTCAGTGGTCTACTTGTCTCATTGCTCATAAAATGACCAGCACAGGAAAGTGGCAATGACTCAGGACAAACTCATCCAGGGAAACAGTTCCAAGCATTTGTTTTACTGAAAACTTGTAGGAGCATAATCCTTTCATATTAAAGGAAGCTCATCATAAACTCCCATGTCCTAAGCACCTTTCTTAACAACAACAACAAAAGCAATCTAGTAACTTAAAACCAAGGACGTTAATAACCTTGTGTTCCCTTATAATAGGCTACAGGTTAGACAGCATCTTAAGCTGTGGGCCCTTTGTGAGAGGTGGTTCTACCATGGAAGCCTCAGGGTCTCCCAGGGCCATTTCAGATTATTGCATTTCTCTCCCCACAGAAGCCCAAGGTGTGCCTAAATAGCAACCTTTTGTATTTTACCCTTGTTCTTTGTAGCACTTGGTGGTAACTGTGCCAGACAGACTGTGCTGATTTGGAATTAACACTAATATAAAGGAGCAAGATATGGAGAGAGAAACTTCTTCAGACAAATCTTTACATACACAAGACTTGTGTTCTCACTGTAAAGCCTAAAGGGGGTAAATTTTTATAAATAGGGTTTCAAATTTGGAATTTTCACCATTCTAGTTCCTGATGATGACGATGAAATATTTTGTGTTCCAGATAAGGCATGGGTTTCTATTCCATTCCCTCAGTTTAAACATACACTAGAACTTTATTTTATATAATATTCTCAGAGAAGCGAGCATTTTTAACAATTTGTCGATATTTCTATGGTTAATCTTTGGTAGAAGGATGGTTCCAGAATCTTTGCTTATTTGCTTTATAAATTGTTAATCACAATGTGATCACTTTTACCTTTAAGGGTGTTTCCAGTGAAACACGTTAGTAATTTTTTCTATTTCTTCCCTATGATAACTTTCAAATTACAGCATAAATATTATGCACATCCAATTTCCTTCTCTGTGGTGTTATTAATTAGAGATATTAAAGAAAAGATTGTGTCAGACTCTTCCAAGTATGTTTTCTCAACCCATCTTTGTTTGTCAGTCGGGTTGGTCACTAGATGGCAGCAGCAGCTAAGCTGGTGAGAGAAAAATCCTTTTGCTAAAATCTGCACTGCCAACCCCTGGCAAGAGTTATCATTATCATCACTCTGATGTTTTAATTTTTAAGAATAACCAATAAACAGAAGGAGAATATTGCTGCCTGAATGTGTTGTAATTATAGGCATATATTTTAAAACAAAATATTTCCAGTTTTAATATTTTTGTGTAGGTAGTTTTTATTGCTTTGGGACAATTTATAAATGATTAGCTGAATCTCTAGCTGTAAAGACTCTATCATCACTGAAAAAGTAGCTGATATGAGTTGCCAAAATAATTCAAGCCCAAAAGTGTTCTCATGTATTGAATTTGTCAAGTAACTCAGTCTTCCTCTTCTTCCTAAATTGGTTCCTCAATCCTGGAGACTACTTGAGTTTTACCCCCCTCTGCAGTCCTCTGGTTGATTGCGGGGAGGAACTGAACTGGGTAGGCCATGTTGACCTGCACATTCGGATGACAGCACAGTGTGCATACACCATGACCCCTCTATTTCCATACAAGCTTTGCTCACTGTGGACCAAAGGGATCTGATTCATCTAAGAGTCCTAGGCTAGAATTAATTACTTCTAGAAATCTATATGAGGACAAACCTTTCCATATTCATGAATGACTTCCCATTTCCCCAAGATTTCCTGTAATTGTCATCTCAGATTTCTCTCTTATTTTAGGCAACCGTGTCCACAGGTGAGGTTAATCAATCACACACCCCAGAGAATATACTTCAACATTGTTTCCCACCAGTCTCCTTCCTTAGCACTTTAATTTTGTCAGTCTGATATCCTCATAATGCCATGCTCAGTCTTTCCTCTTTGCCTTTTGCTTTTGCTTGAGCTCTTCCCCCACCTGGATACCTCATCTCTTCCCTCCACCAATGCAACGTCAGCCATTTCTTCAAGGTTCACCTCCTCATGACACCTGCTCTGCCTCCCTCAATCTGATATTTTATTTTGTCTTGATTCTCATAGAACTTAGATTCTGTATTAGAATACACAATCTAGCACATTGGTCAACAATTCAACACATATTTTACAAGTACCTACTATCTCCAGGTATTATTCTGAGTGATGAGAACAGAGCAGTGAATAAGAGAGACATAGCTCTCTCCTCACAGGGCTGAGGGTCTAGTGGGAAACAGTGTAAAATGTAATTTACATGGAACAGAATAGAGAACCCAGAAATATACCCTCATAACTACAGTTAGTTGATCTTTGACAAAGAAGAGCAGGAAATACAGTGGAACAAAGATAATCTCTTCAACAAATAGTGCTGGATGCAACTAAGAGTTCGTGTGCTGCAACTAAAGTTCACATGCCACAACTAAGGAGCCAGTGAGTCGCAACTAAGGAGACTGCCTGCTGCAACTAAGACCCAGCAAATAAATAAATATTAAAAAAAAAATAGTGCTGGAACCACTGGACTTCCACTTGAAAAAAAGTGAATCTAGATACAGACTTTATACCCTTCACAAAAACAACTCAAAATGGATCGTAAATCCAAAAGTGAAATGCAAAACTATAAACTCTTAGACGATAGCATGAGAGAAAACTTAGGTGATCTTGGGTATGGTGATATCTTTTTTAGAAACAACTCCATGAAAGAAATAATTGATAAGCTGGAGTTCATTAAGTTAAAAATTTCTGCTCTGTGATAGACAATATCAAGAAAATGAGAAGACAAACCACAGACTGGGAGAATGTATTTGCAAAAGACACATCTGATAAAAGACTGGTATCCAAAATATACCAAGAACTCTTAAAATTCAAAACTAAGACAATGAACAACACAATTTAAAAAATGGTCTAGTCTACCTGAACATACACCTCACTAAAGAAGAGATACAGATGGCAAATAAACACATGAAAAGATGTTCCATATCAGGGAAATGCCAACTAAAACAACAAGGAGACAGCAGTACACACCTTCTGAATGGCGAAAATCTGGAACACTGACAACACCAAATGCTGACAAGGATGTGGAGCAACAGGAATTCTCATACACTGCTGGTGGGAATGCAAAATGGCACACAACTTGATGGTTTCTTACAAAACTAAACAGACTTTTACCATAGGACTCAGCAACCATACTCCCTGGCATTGACCCAAAGGATTTGAAAATTTATGTCCACACAAATTCCTGCCCATGGATGTTCATAGCAGCTTTATTCATAAATGCCAAAACTTGGAAGCAACTAAGATGTTCTTCAGTAGATGAATGGATAAATAAGCTGTCATACATTCAGACAATGGAATATTATTTAGCACTGGAAAGAAATGAGCTATCAAGCCATGAAAAAACATGGAGGAAACTTAAATGCAAATCACTGAGTGACAGAAGCCAATCTGAAAATACTACAATACTATATGATTCTAATTATATGACATTCTGGAAAAGGCAAAAGTATGGAGATAATAAAAAGATCAGTGGTTGCTGGGGGTAGGGGAGATAAATAGGCATAGCACAGAAGTTTCTAGGGCAGTAAAAATGAGCTGTATATTACAGTAATGGATATTTGTCATTATGTTCTTGTCCAAACCCATAGAATGTGCAACACCAAGAGTGAACAGTAAGGTAAACTATGGACTTTGGATGATTATGATGTGTCAACATAGGTTCATCCTTGGTAAAAAACGTATCATTCTGGTGAATGATATTGATAATGGGGGAAGCTGTACATGTGTGAAGAGAGGGAATATGTGGGAAATCTTATACCTTCCTCTCAATTTTGTTGTAAACCTAAAACTGCTCTAAAAAATAAAGTCTCGAAAGTAATTTACACATAGCGTAAGTTAGGGGAAATCAAGGCTGCTATGGCTAATCTAGGCCGGAGCTTATAGCAGGCCTCTCTGGGGAAGGTATACAGAGTAGACACTTGAAAGAAAAGTAGAAGGTAGTCAGATGACTGAAATAGTTAAAAAAAAAAAAAAGGAGTAGAGTTCAAGGGAGAGGAAACAGTATGTAGAATGGTCTAGGGGAGGACAGATCAGGACATATCAAATTACTGAAAAGCAGTCAGTATGGGTACAGCATAGTGGGTTTCTTAGGAACGTGGGAGGGCGTAAAAAAAACTGATGAATTTTGAATTTATCCCAAGGCCAGTAGGATGCCTTGGGATTGATATGGTTGCTTTTTGAAGGAAGCCTTTGTCCTAAAGTACAATGAATGACGACAGGCAAATAAGCAATAACAAGACCGATGGGTAGGATTCTGCGGTGGTCCATGCAGAGGATAACGGTGCTCTGTGCTCGTATGTGGGCGATGGAGATGCTGAGGAGTGGAGGGATCGAAGATGCACTGAAAAGGCCAAACGGTACTTCCCTGGTGGCGCAGTGGATAAGAATCTGCCTGCAGTGCAGGGGACACAGGTTCGACCCCTGGTCTGGGAAGATCCCACATGCCGCGGAGCAACTAAGCCCACATGCCACAACTACTGAGCCCGTGCACCACAACTACTGAAGCCCACGCGCCTAGAGCCCGTGCTCTGCAACAAGAGAAGCCCCCGCTCACCTCAACTAGAGAAAGCCCGCGCACAGTAATGAAGACCCAAGGTAGCCAAAAATAAAAAAATTAAATTAAATCTTAAAAAAACCCAAAAAAACAAATTAAAAAAAAAAAAAGGCAAAGTGAACAGAATGTGACAATTGTTTAAATGAGATGGTAAAGGGAAGGAAGGACTCAGAGATAAATGTCAAATTTTGGCTAGACTAGGACTGGATGAATTGTGTTTACATTTACTTACATAGGGATGTGGCTAGAGCAGCAGGTTTGAGAGTGAAAATGATTAGTTCAGTTTTGCTCTTGATAATTTAAAGTATCTGGGAAACATCTGCGTGGAGATAACCTAGTAACCAGTTGGATCTACTGGGATGAATCTCAGAGAAGTCTGGGATGAAGGTACATATTTGGGAATTATTCATATATAAAATATGAACATTGGGGATTTCAGGAAGTCTGTAAACCCCTTGAAATTGCATGCAGTTGTTGTACGCCTGTGTGTGTTTGTGAATTTTTATTCTTGGAAAATGGTTCCTAATTTTCACTAGAAGGGTACCAAGGGAGAGAGAGAATCTGAAACAGCAGAGCTTTGAGGAACAAAGGCTTTAAAAGATAAGTAAGAGAGGCTCACCCAATAGAGGAGATTGAGGGGGCAATCACGGATGGGAAGGAAACCCCAAGGGTATGATCAAGAGAGCAAAAGAAAAGGTTTGAAAAAAGAAAGGAGTGTTCAGGGATATCAGGTGCTGTGGAGAGGTTAAAAATTAGATAAGCACTAAAAATTCTCAATAAAGTTTTGCAAAATGGAGGTCATTTTATGCTTTGGTCAAAGATATTTCAGTGGAGCAGTTGTAGCTAGTGATGAGAATAATAAAAAGAGCGTATCTACTCAATGCTCTGTAATGGCCTATATAGGAAAAGAATCTAAAAAAAAAGAGGGGATATATGTATACATATAGCTGATTCACTTTGTTGTACACCTGAAACTAACACAACACTGTAAATCAACTCTACTCCAATAAAAACTTTTTAAAAAGGGCATAGGCAGCTCTTTCAAGAATTCTCGATGTGGAGGAGAAAGAGGGCAGGAGATGGGGCTAGTAAGGTGAGAGACACTTAACCAAGCATAAACACTGCTGAGAATAAGCCAGAAGAGAGGGCAGAGAGAAGGGATTATTGATCAAGGGAGGTCTCTGAAAAGCTGGCATTCAGAATGAGGGAGGAAGATTATTTATTCTCAAGACCCAGAACTCTTCTACTAAAAGAAAAGAAAGGAAGAAAGGATAGGAATAGGTAAGTACAAGAGACACTTTGACAGCGTAAGTTCCCGCAGCTGGTATTAGGGAACCAGGATTTGAACCTAGTCTCCAGATTCTGCACCGTAACCACGGCGCTGTGCACTCTGTTCTTTCAGACGCTGCCTGTCAGCTCAGCAACACTTGTTACCCAGGCCTGGCAGGGAAGCCACCATTGTTTCTGCAGAGTGCACAGTTCCTTGACTTGACACGCCCTCAGTTCTACGCTGAAATTTCATCCTAATTCTCAGATGAGCTTTTGCTCCAGTTCACTGAGGGAATCTGGCTTATACTTCATTCATTCATTCATTCACTCACTCATTCAACAAATATTTATTGAGATCCTGCTGTGTTCCCACCTCTCGGGATCAGATGGTCATCCTAAGCAGATGAAGCACTTCCCTATTGTTTTATAATGTAATGAAAGAAGTAGACATCCGTCAGTAGTCTCCCAAATAAATGTAAAGCCCCAATGTGATCATCGCTGAGAAAGAAAGGCACGCCAGGCTCTGAAAGCCTCTAACAGGAGGGTTGGATTCAGTCTGAGGGTGAGGAAAGGCTTCCCTGAAAAGATGACTTTTGAGTTGACTAGTCACCGACAGGCGAATGGGTATTCACTGGTGAAAGGGAGGTGGGGAGAGAGGATCCTTGTCAGAGAGAACAGCAGTGCAGAGGCCACAGCAGCAGGAGCGAGAGAAAACCATGGCAGCCGTGACGCACAGTTCGAGGTGAGACAGCCGGTGGGGAGGTGGCTGGAGAGTGCCCGGCCATGGGGGCTGGGTTCAAGGACTGAAGAGTCATAAGTGGGACGGAGAAAGGTCTGGAGGTCCACGATCAGATGTACATTTTAAAAGTTCACCCTGTCTAAAGAGTGGATTTCAAGGGAGGCAGAGACCAGGTAGGAGGTTCCGGTAACAGTTCAGGATAGAGGATGCTCATTTAAGGTAGGAAACTAGAGATGAAGAGAAGAGAACAGAGTTGGGAGATGTCTTAGCTTTAGTATGAGATAGGAGACAACATAAGGGAAAGGGATTTTGAACAACATGGAGAGTTTTGAGGTACTGTTCAACTAAGAACATCCAAATTTCCCATCCAAAGCCAGGGAGATTTATATAAACCATTCCACTCTGGTGACAGGCATTCATTCAAGTATATTGTCTAAAAGTTTACAAACATGTTATACAATGCTCTTCCATTGGAATAGAGCTATATTCCAGCATTTTTTATGTGGTACAGATTTGCGTGTTATTAAACAGAACAGAAATGACCACAGCAGTAAATCTCCATTTGATGGGTTCTTTATAGTTGCGGAGAAAACTTCAGTAAAGATCAGGTTTTGAGAATATTGTCGATCAATTCAGAACTCTATGCAATTTGTAGTCTAATCTGGCTACCAGGAGTTCATTAGTCTGCTGTGAACTAGAACGGGAAAAAGGCCAATGTGCTGCATAAAAGTGAATGATTCAGAGCTAAAGAAGCTTGAATATGAGGATCTCAGACTGAGTGCTGTCCAACAGAACTTTCTGCAAAGTTGGAAAAGTTCTCTATTTGCACTGCCCAATACCATTGTCACTAGCCACATGTAGCTATGGGATAATTTAAAAGTGGCTATGTAACTGAGAAATTAAATTTAGAATTTTTCTGAATTAATGTAAATTTAAATAGCCACATATGACCAGTAGTAGTATATTGGAGAACACACATTTTTTTTTCTAGCATTCTTTTTTTTAATCAGTCATCCATTTTATACACATCAGTGTATACATGTCAATGCCAGTCACCCAATTCAGCACACCACCATCCCCACCCCACCGCGGTTTTCCCCCCTTGGTGTCCATGCGTTTGGAGAACACACATCTTAACGAATACTGAAATAAGAAAACTACACGAGGCTCCCTTGGCTAAAAGTGCCACCAGTAATCCAGTTAATACCAGAACTGCACTCTACATTATGTGTTATTTGACACATATAATTGTGTTTAACTTGACTGCTGATAATTTTACATGACTGCAAACTTCCAGCACCCATCTCCATACCTAACACGTTGTAATTGTTTGGCAAATGTTAAATTGAATGAATTCCGATAAATAATATAATGCTACAAAGCACTTGTCACATACTAAGAGTACAGTAAATATTAGCTCTGATTATTATTTATAATGTCCAAGTAAACTTTTAGTCCCTTTTGTGAAGTTGTGAGTTAGAAGCATCCTTTTTTTTTTTAATTTATTTTTTTTTGGCCATGCCACGCAGCTTGTGGGATCTTAGTTCCCCAACCAGGCATTGAACTTGGGCCCTCAGCAGTGAGAGCACAGAGTCCTAACCACTGGACCTCCAGGGAATTTCCTAGAGGCATCTTTTTTTTTTTTTTTAATTTTATTTTTTTTTGGCTGTGTTGGGTCTTTGTTGCTGTGTGTGGGCTTTCTCTAGTTGTGGCGAGCAGGGGCTAATATTTGTTGTGGTGCACGGGCTTCTGATTGTGGTGGCTTCTCTTGTTGTGGAGCACGGGCTCTAGACGCGCGGGCTTCTGTAGCTGTGGCACGTGGCCTCAGTAGTTGTGGCTTGCAGGCTCTAGAGCGCAGGCTCAGTAGTTGTGGCGCACGGGCTTAGTTGCTCCGCGGCATGTGGGATCTTCCCGGACCAGGGCTCGAACCCGCGTCCCCTGCATTGGCAGGTGGATTCTTAACCACTGCGCCACCAGGGAAGCCCTAGAGGAATCTTAAAAAGAGGAATCTGAACTGGCTAGGTCCCAACAGCCTGTGTGTTGAATACTCTGCCTCCTTTTCCTTGAAAAGCTCCAGAAAAGCCCTCTATCCTGGAGAGTCCAGTCCTGATTTCCACTTAACTGAGAACAGCTTCACTGATAGAGGTGTCTCAATGCATGGTCTTGTCTTTGTTCTTGTTAATTTGAGTTGCATGTTGAGTGTATGAGCAGTACCCCCTATAATTTTATGTACCAGAGGAACATAAGAATGATAGTAAGATGAAACTAACCACCCGCCACTGTATTCAATCTATTCAGCATTACATAAGCACCAGGAATATGGTGTTTGGCATTGAGAGAGCATCCTGAAAAGTGGTCAGGAAGTACTGTGTAATACAGCTTTCTTTTCTGCTCCTCTAATCGTATTGATTATTTTTCAAGTCATAAAATAAATTCCCAGACTCTGCCCAGTGGCTTCCTGTTATAGCAACAGAAAGGATGCCAGGCAAAGATGCTGAGGGCACAGATGTCTTCTCTGCTGGGCTTTGCAAATTCGACTGGACCTACCTTAAATGAGGTTAGTTGGCAAAGGGTGGAGAAGTGACCACCGTTTCTTGAGGACTTGCCTCTGTGCTGGGAGTTGTACTAGGGGCTGAAAGTTTACTGCAGCTGGAGAAACTGAGGACTCGCCATTCTGAGTTTGAGGAATGAACATGGAAATAGAAAGAAGAGGGTTCACCCGAGAAGGATGAGGACGAGAAGCCAAGTTATCGCCCTCCTTGATTTAATTCGGGGCTTCTCAAGAGTGACTGTATCGACACTTGGGTTGGGTACCGCTTTGTTGCTAGACAGGAAGCAAGGTCCCGGTCTGATGCATTGTAGGATGTTTAGCAGCACCCCTAGCCTCTATCCATTAATTCCAATCATAACACTCCTTCCCTCTATCACAGTAATAAAAAAGTGTTTCCACACATTACCAAATGGCTCCTGGTGGGTAAAATTGCCCCCAGTTGAGAATGACTGGCTTCACTGAAGTGTCACTGGGCCTGTAGATTATTTGTGGACCGCTTGCTGAATGACCCAGAATAATAAAATAAGGGCAGAGGCCAAGAGAACATAGCTCTCTTTATGCCTTACTTTTTAAAGTATTTGTATTTGTATTTATTTATTTATTTTGGCCACGCTGTGCGGCATGCAGGATCTTAGTTCCCCGACGAGGGATGGAACCGGTGCCCCCTGCCTTGAGAGCAGGGAGTCCTAAGCACTGGACCGCCACGGAAGTCACATGCCTTACTTTTTTGTTTTTTTTTTTTAATTTTATTTATTTATATATTTATTTTTGGCTGTGTTGGGTCTTCGTTTCTGTGCGAGGGCTTTCTTTAGTTGCGGCAAGCGGGGGCCACTCTTCATCGCGGTGCGCGGGCCTCTCACTATCGCGGCCTCTCTTGTTGCGGAGCACAGGCTCCAGACACGCAGGCTCAGCAGTTGTGGCTCACAGGCCCAGTTGCTCCGCGGCATGTGGAATCTTCCCAGACCAGGGCTCGAACCTGTGTCCCCTGCATTGGCAGGCAGATTCTCAACCAGTGCGCCACCAGGGAAGCCCACATGCCTTACTTTTGATAAAAGAAGAATAAAGGCTCAGAGGCATAGTGAGTACTAAGCTGTGAAGGACATCTTGGAGATGATTTAAATTATTGGGGCTTTCTTTTTACATAGAAAAAGATAGAGAGAGAGAACAACCCCAAGAGAAGACCTGTTGTTAGACCAAGGGCTGGGCCAGGACTTAAAAGGCAAAAGCCCAACTGATTGCTGAGCCCCACGTGTGTTTTTCTCCTGCATTTGTAAGGTTATTCCTTCCAAGAAAAATCCCTAGATAACTT
The DNA here is from genome assembly GCF_028023285.1 of Balaenoptera ricei. Taxonomy (NCBI): domain Eukaryota; kingdom Metazoa; phylum Chordata; class Mammalia; order Artiodactyla; family Balaenopteridae; genus Balaenoptera; species Balaenoptera ricei. Next base: position 72,266,909 of record NC_082655.1, read on the forward strand.
ATAGATAAATATAGTGTCAATTACTGCACATTATATCTCGTAATTTAATGGGAAACCATTCCGAAGCTGGAGCTATTTAGCTCAAGATAAAGCATGGAAAATCCATAGCTTTAAGTTAAAATGTCCAATGACAAGATAGAGAAAGTATTGGGAAGGAATCTACTGTACTTATTTTAAGATGCATATATCTATATATATTTAATTTGACTAATGAAAACACTGTTAGGCAATAGATAAAGTTACGATGCGTTTATTTTCCTTATCTCCATCACTGATCCAGAGAATCCTCTTCACAAAATGTCCAAGAGGCAGTTTTACAGTTATACAGTTATACAGAACCCGGGGAGGAAGGAAACTGAGGCCCTTAGACAATTCTGTCAGCTGGTGGACGACTATGAGTCAAAGCTTGGAAAGCCGGATACCCAGGCCACTCAGGCAAGGAAGAAGAAGCCATGTTTCAGCTTGGTGATTGCTTCTTCTTGAAAAGAATCACTCTTTTTAAATAAATTGAAATCAGAGTTTCATTCCTAGGTTAACCAAAGTCTGAAAATAACGGAAAGAAGGAAATGAAAAAGAATCCCTTTATTACTCCCACAGAGGGGTGTTCTACGATTTCCTTCCCTGGAAATCTTTAAACTCAGGGCAGACAACAAACTCTCCAGGATGGTGTGACTGGGCGCCCGCTTGGAGGAAGGGAAATAAATGGTCAGGCAATTTGGGGATTCCTGTAGCTCTCTGATTTTAGGACATTCTCTGTCTTCCCAAAGGTGTGTGTTATTGAATGAGAATAAAGAACATGAAGAAGAGTTCTCAAGGGGCAGGAAACTCTGGTCACGTGTGCTCCCAAAAAGAAGCAGGAAAGAAATTTTTTAAATGAATACATAAAAAAATCTGTTCTGCAAATCCATATTAAATCCGTACTTATAGATGCTAGTAGATGTTAGGGCATGAGGCTGGGGCAAAATAAAGATGCTTAGAAATGGTCCCGTCCTACCAGAAAAGGTGTTATTAAAACATAGTAATTTAATTTTAATCTAATGCCCTTTTGGCATCTCTTTTGCTGCCTTCTCTAAATTTAGAATGCCCTAGAATAAACATGTTTCTGTGCTCGTTACACTAAAGTTTAACTTCAGATCTCCAGGTCTCACTGGCCCAGGAGCACAATGAAGCCGTTGTTAATGGCAAAGACACAGTCACCTCCTGCCCTTCCAAAAACTCCCATTCCTTTAAATCCCTTCCATCTGCTTAAGGGGACCTTAGGGGGTCTTCTCTGCCCCCCATGAAGAGCATGAAGCTCTCCGAATCTGCCCTATGGAAGGTATTATTCTCCCTTACACTCCTGATACAGTGCTCCCTGATCACTGTGTTGGCTGCCTTCAGATCTAAGTTTCTTTTCTCGGGGCTTTTAACATTTTTATTTCTTTGACCTCAACTTTATTAAAGGCTCTGATTCTAGATAGAGGGCTATGAGCTCCATTGCCAGATTTAGCACATAAAGATACAGGACGCCCCAGTTCAATTTCAATTTCAGATAAACAAGAAATAATTTTTTAGTGAATTATGTCCCATGCAATATTTGAGGTATAAACTAAAAACATTATTCATTGTTTATCTGAAATTGAAATTGAACTGGGTATCCTGTATTTTATCTGACAATCCTAGCCCCGCCCCTAGCTGCCCTCAAAATAGCCTTTGTTGGTTTTTTGTTTTTCAGTGTTGTTGTTTTTTTTTTTTTTGGTACCCAGTGAACATTCTCAACCTTCCTTTCTGGGAGAGTGCATTCCCGTCGGGTCCAGTGGTAATTGTTAAGGCAAGGTCTTTACTCTCATATTGCTTGTAGGGTCTTTGTCCTTGATAAACAGCTTTCACCATAAGTATACCAGTCATCTTGCATAGAAGCAGAATTCCAAACATCTTATTCCCGCTGCTGCTTCAGGTATCTTCACCCATGCTTTAATTCAATGAAACTAATGCTTTTAGTCCGAGATCATTGCTATATAAATAAATGTAAATTCTAAATAAAGTAGTAATCTTTTTATCTAAAAGTAATAACATCAGAAGACAAAATTCATTATCTTAAAATCATAACTGGGGGTTCTTACCTAATTCATACCTTAAGATTTTTTTTATAATTATCCCTCTAATCGTAATAGTGGTTTAACAATATAATGAATATAGGATTCCCCCAAATTGTATCTAATGCATGACTCTGTATTAGGAAAGTAGCATAGGGGTAATATACAATTGTATGAAATTTTTCTATTGGCTAAATTACTTTCACAATTGAAAGAAGGTAAATCCTTATTCTGTTAGAGTTTACATATTTGATTAATCTGCACACTGGTTCTTTTTCACGTAGTAAAGTATGACATATCTTAGAGTGGGAAGTTTTGGGATTAAGATGATAGATTGAGCACATACACCTCATTTTACTCTCTCTAAACATCTTTAGCAATAAAGTTAAGGGATTTTTGAAATCACTTAAACCCATAAGAATGAGAAAAACAGGAGAGACAGCAATAACAACAAACTACAGGGAGCTTGAAAATAGAAAGAAAAGTGGTAACTCACTCAGCAGAGCCCAGAAAGCTGAGTCTTAAGCTAACAGTAGAGAAAACTGAGGATCAGACTAATTTGTACTCAAATTAGAATTCTCAAAAGACTCGTTCAGTTCGGTATCTAGACATGATGAAAGGAGAGGCTTAAATAAGAAAGACTGGGTAAAAGAGCAGTAGATACCTGGAATCCCCACACCAAGCCACTGAGAAACTGCCTGTCCTATCTCAGCATGTTTGCAAGTTGATTCTATGGAGACAACGAAGCTGTCTGCACTTGAGACTTTAGGGCTGCACGTCCTACCAAAAATAAAGAAATCGACTCTACGTATATTGAATAAAATGCCGAGGACCCCCGAGCCCAACCCTTTTGCTCCACTAAGCTTCCATGACACTAGCAGCCTTTCATGTATGTGGGAGATTGAAAAACTCTTCTCTGGCCACCAGCCCAAGAAAGAGATCTAAAGATCTGAAATCAGGAGGTTTCCCCAAAGCAGCCCACACTGATCACACTGTTCTTAACCCCAAAGTCAACAAGCCCCATGTGCTCAGACATTCCAGGTACCTTTCTAACCCCCACCTTGTGACAGAGAGCAGACCACCACAGATGACCAAACATTTCTGAAAAGCCTTTACACAAAAGTCAGAGGACAAAATATACCCACTGAAGAAAAAATAAAATAAGAGCAATTTGGAAGAAACAAATTATTTTAGGGCAAAAAGTAAAACTCTGTTATTAACTATAGAAATATAAATCGAGTATGTAGTATCAGAAAGCAGATCAGTGGTTGCCTACGACCGGGGCGGGGGCAGAAATTGACTGGAATAAAGCACAAGGGAACTTTTGGAGGATGATGGAAATGTTCTACGTTTTGATTATGGTAGTGGGTACACAGGTGTATATATTTATGAAAACTCATTTAGCAGTACACTTAAAGTGGGTGCATTTATTGTATTGTGAATGAAAAGTGTTACTTGCCTTATCAGTAAACAAAGGATGTTGCAGCCATCAAGCCACTACAGCTGCCCCCCTGTGGTGAGCCCTGAGGGGACTCAGGATGGAAAAGAATAGGACACTGGCCCTAGATGGCTAAGGTGCATATCAAAGGGATGATTTCAGTGAGCCCAGACTCTTGCATCTTCCCACACATAGAAAAGCGCTGAAGTCATTAACTTGAGATGTCTGGTTTTCTTTAATTAAACAGTGATCTTTTGATGTTCATGCTCCCTGGTCTTTGTCGCAAAAACCCCGAGGTATCCTGACCTCTTTGGAGCCGTCCCTCTGAGCTGAGAGGCTGCCTCCTGGGCTTGAAGTCCTCAGAAAGACGGCCAAATAAAACATAATTCTCAGCTTTTAGGTTGTGCTTTTTTTTTTTTTCAGTCAACAGTATGTAAATGATATTGGACAGTATGTAATACAGTTGATTTTTTAAATCCCTGTTATTAATAACTAACATCCTAAAAAAGATGAGAAGTTATTGCATCCATGAAACAAGAACAAGATGCTATATAGAGGTGGAGGAGGGGCATTCAGGGGGAAGAAAAAGAACTTTTTGATGTTAAAAAGTCAAAATGAAAAAAGAAAGTTGAAATCTCCCAGAAAGTAGAGCAAGAAATAATGAAATAGAAAATAGGAGGGGAAAAAATAAGACAATTAAAAGACCTAGGAATTCCAATACACAAATAGTAGGAATTCCAGAAAGAGAGAATGCAGAAAACAGTGAGGAGAAAATAATCAATAATTTATGAAGACATTCTAGGCCTGAAAGACATGAATAGACAGTGTCAACTGAAAAAAATGTACAACCTAAAAGTTGAGAGTTATGTTTTATTCAGTGGACAAATCTGAGGACTTAAGCCTGGGACACAGCACACAGATAATTCTGAGAGATTGCTCCGAAGGGGCAAAGGGGGAGATAGGATATATAGGAGTTCTGCAACAAAAGACCAGGTACTCAGAATATTAAAGGTTTACTGTTAATAAAAGAAGACCAGATATCTCAAGTTAAGGAATTTAGAGCTTCTCTATGTGTGGGAAGATGCAAGATTCTGGGCTCTCTGAAATCATTCCTTTGATATGCACCTCAGCTATCTGGGGCCAGCATCCTATGTTTTCTTATCCTGGGTTCCCTCAGGACTCACCATCCGGGTGGCTGTAATGTGATGGCTTGATGGCTGCAACGTCCTTTGTTTACCGATATGGCAAGCAATATTTTAGTTCACAACAGTTTGGAAAAGTCCACCAAGTTCTCAACACAATAAAATGTGAAAAGTTTGAATAAAAATTGACCTACACCAAAGACCATTATTGTGAAATTTCAGAAGGCTAGAGGAAAGAAAGAAGGGTCTACAAGTTGCTAGAGGAAAAAACATACCTTACCAAAAACAAAGGATCTGGGATAAAATGACTTTGAACTTCTCAACAATATTGGAAGCAAGACAACAATGGAACAATACCTACAGAATTTTGTGGGAACCTTATTTTCAACTTAGAATCTATACCCAGCTCAGCAATCAATCAGCATGAGGGTAAACCATAGAAATTTTCAAAGAAGCAAGATCTGATTAAAAACTCCCATCAACCATCTCCCAAGAAATGATAGGATATGCCCCACTAAGAAGAGAGAAACCAAGAGAAAAGAATACAAAGGATACAGAAAACAGGATATCAAAATAGGAATAATGGAAAAATAATCACCAGGAGCATGTGTTGCAAGAAGGGGGACCCTTTTCAGGGCCCGAGAGTGGGCTCTTGTCTAACCCTTGGAAATGAATTGTCCAAAGAGACACACGTACTGATAAAGCAAGAGACTTTATTGGGAAGGGGCACCAGGGTGGAGAGCAGGAGGGTAAGGGAATCCAGGAGGACTGCTGTGCCACGTGGCTCATGGTCTCGGGTTTTATGGTGATGGGATTAGTTTCTGGGTTGTCTCTGGCCAGTCATTCTGACTCAGGGTCCTTCCTGGTGGTGCTCAGCCAAGATGGATTCCAGCGAGGGGGATTCTGGGAGGTTGATAGGACATATGGACTGGCATCTCCTTCTGACCTTTGCTGAATTCTTCTGGTTGGTGGTGGCTTGTTAGTTCCGTGTTCCTTACAAGGACCTCCTGTTGTAAAATAACTCATGCAAATGGTTACTGTGGTGCCTGGCCAGGGGGGGCGGTTTCAGTCAGTGTTTCCCCTAACACATGGAGAAGAGATATTCTAGGATTCCAGGTGTGTACCAGATACGGAGGGCCAGACAGGGTACATATGAGAGCAGTGCAAGCCACTACCCTCACAAGGTACTCCATTCTAGACCTATGGACAGAATGCCCAGGAGCCTGGCTAAGATTCTTGCTTATATTGGGCTTCCCTTGACCATGTCCTAATGAAGTTTCTGCTCTTCCTTATTTGCCTTGCTGCCCTACTTGTGGACATTCACATCACTGAAAAAACAAAAAGTGAAAAGGATAGTGAAAAGAGATAGGCTCTGGTGAGCTCAGAAACATAAAATACTGAGCAGCTTGTTTTCTTTGGTGGGAGTCTTGCCTGATATCTGAACCTGGTCTGCACTTCAGCGCTGCCAGGTGTCCCCACTATGGTGAACCCTGTGTTTCCTGGAGCTCACATGTGACTTTGCCCACTGACTTCCTCAGAAGAGGTTCTTGTAAATTGTCAAAAAATTGAAACCAGACTCACAAACTCAGGACAGTTTATCTGTTTCTGGAAGCTTCTTCCTGACAGGGGCAATATTACTTTTTCCTTACACAGCTAGATTTGAGCTTGTTGCTCACTTTTTCAAAAACAAATAGTTATCATTTAGGGATATATATGTAAGTGAAAGAAATTTAAAGAAAAGCAGAGGAATGAGTAACACAAAAGTCCCCTTTCAAAGTTTTATATATTATTTAAGTTGTACGTATATACGTTTTCATATACATGATACACTTCACGTTTAACAACATATTCTATATCAAATGTATTATGCTTTGAGAACTGAGATTAAAATATCCACCTCTGGCTCTCATCTTTCCAGATACCCTGTGGGCTTCTATAGATGTGAAAGCCTTGACTAGCAGGATCTCTACAAATCAGGTTTCAGACATTTTATCCTTCAGTACGCTGACTGGCAACATTTCAAAGCTGCTAAAGATTTATAACTTGATTTCAGATGATAAATATTCAAGAATACCTTTCCTTCTTTTCCGTCAGGTATTTTGCAACTATAAACAACATAGTAATTTAATTTTAATTGATCAATATACTTTACATTTAAGATGATAAAACCGGTTTGTAGTTTCCAATGACATTTTTTCCCAGAAATTCTTTATGGACTGGTACGACCTAGAAATGTCTCAAGCACTCTCCCCTAGGCAGTGGGAACTGGAGAGAAGACACTGCAGAGGCTATGGGAGAACCTTGATTAGAGACGGATGACATGTGAAGTAGGAGAGACACATGAGATATTATTAGATGATTAGGTTGAATATTGAAGGCCTGGAGAATGGTGAGAAAATGGAGTTCCACATCTCTGTTGAAAAAAATCAGGATTTATTGGTCTGGTTGCTGGACTCATTCAAGTCCCATACTTGTTCAATTTAGAAAATATTTCTCAGAGGATTTCAAGACTATTCCAGGGCTAAAAGGACTATAAATATTGCACAAATTTCTATTTTGATTAAAATGCTTTACCACGCTACCAAAAGAAGTAAGCCCTCACCGAGAGAAAGTATGTGATCGTGCTCTATCTCTATTTCCTAATCTGGAGGATGGAGAGCCCAAGGCAGTGTAATATGAGATTAATCTACTCTAATGTAGACGTTCATTGTGGACTCCTTGCCTAAGAAGACATTGTTAAGAAGTTATTAAATAATAAAGTTATTTGAAAGCTCATTTCCAGTCTTTCATAGAATTCCTATAACTGCAGCTCATCAGGAAGATGACAAGATTTTAAGTCTAAATGAATGCTAAAATGTAATATGCCTCAGATTTCTAATAGAGTGTAGGCTCTTACTCAATGCCGACTTGTATGCAGGAGGACAAGAGCTTAAGCATTCTCCTTGCACCCGCATTAGAAAAATACTTCTCCAGTTAGCCTTGGACCAAAGACTTATTTTGAATAAAGGATAAAAACAAAAAGCAAAGTAAAACTCTTGAGCTACTTTCCTGCCACAATACATACTGACGCTGAGCAGACTAAAATGAACTACAGCTAATTTTCAGGCGAGGGAGGAGTGCTTTTATGTGTCTCTACACAATTTGGTTTCATGATTCTCTTTGTGAGTTCCTCCCAAATTTTAAGTTGCCATTGTATCTGAACCTCTAGAGTCAAAAAACGGCTGTCTCAACAATTGCATGCAGGTGGCCTACAATTTTCTCACAATATTGTCAAGAACATTTTCTGGACCCAAATTTAAAATTCAACTTCTGATTGAATATATTGCTTGTTACAACATTTATTCCATCGTCCTTTATTGAGCTCTTTTTTCCCTCTATAATAAGCTATGCTCTTTGTGTTCATTTAAAAGACTTAGATATTATCTTTGGTTGCTATTCTAATGTTGGGGACTCTATTAGTAATCACAGCTTATACCTTTAGAAGTGTTTATTTAGGGTATCCAAAAAGATACAAAAAGTTAATACAATGAACACCAGTGTACCTGCCACCTGGTTTAAATAAAAAGCATAGTCAGTAGAATGTGTTTGTGCCCTTTTTGGATTATACCTTCTTTCCTTTCCTCACCAAAGATGATCACACTCCAGGATTGTTTTCTGTCATTCCCACAGATTTATTTATACTTTACTACATATAAATGTATTCATAAACACTACAATATAGTTTCACAAGGTACACATCCATATAAGTACTGTATGTAGTCTTCTGTAACTTGCTTTTCACACAGTATTATGTTTTTGAGATTCATGAGTGTTAATATGTGTAGCTATAGTTTCAGTCTTATGTGAATAGTCCACAATTTACTTATTCATGCTTCTGCTTATGGACATTTAGGTAATTTCTAACTTTTTTCTAGCACAAACAGTGCCATATGAACATTCTTGTACATATTTCCTCATGCACATGTAAGAGAATAGGGCATATGTCTAAAACCGGTCACAGGTATTTGCATCTTTACTGTTAGAAATTGACAAAGTGTTCTTTGCAGTGGTTGTAACAATTTATATTCCCTAGATTGTGAATTAACAGTTCTCTTAACATCCTTGAGGATGTTTTTGCTGTAAGACTTTGTAAACTTCATCAACTTGATACATTAGCGATGCTAACTCATGGTGCACATGAGATTGTTAAAAATGCTGTCTGCAGATAATTGAAGCATAGTAAGATTTAAAGGATTTGTTTAAGTAAATAAAAATAGAACGCGAATTATAAACTCTTGCGTTTTGTTCCCCTGCTCACCACATTGTGAAGGAGCAGGGAGTATGGAGAAAATAAATTCCGAAACTTAAAAAAAAAATGCCATCTGTGTTGTGTGAGGGTCTTCAAGTGATGATAATTTTGGCACATTTGTAATTCACCACACGTTTTCTCTGACCACGAGTTATCAATATTTCTTTAACACAGCTAAAGATTGATCCCAGAGGACCCAAAAAGTATAAGATAACATTTCTATCATCTTTACAATTTAATCTCCATCCTTCAGTCCCAATCCTCAAGCCTTGGGAGGAGAGGTAAGAGGGTGTTGTGTGGTCACCCTAGAGCACTCAGGTTGATGTCCCACCATAGGCAGCATGTAGCAGGGATAGTTTGGATGCTGTTATTGCTTCGTCTCCACCTACACTGGGCAAATCATCTGCCCATTCCTAGTAAGAGGTAGAAGGATGTAGACATATGCTAGCACATTAAGTCAGATCTTGTGTTTGAGAGACTGAGAGACTAGATAAAAATAGTTTTGAGAATTGCAGCAACTATGGCAACTTTAAATATGAGTACAGTTTTTTTTTTAAATGGGATTAGGTATGTAGAAATACCACCTAGTTATTCTGATCCTATATTCATTCAATAAGTATTTTAGAGTCAAATCTGTATAAGCTACTGGTGGTACTCCCAACCTAGTGGGAGAGAGACATATACACATATACAAACAAATAATTATAATGCCACAAATCTTTACAAAGGAGATAAAATGTTTAAAAAAAAAATCCCAGATAGACAAGGAAATGGAGAAGAAAAACACTGCCTTATTCATAAAATGATTTCAGTCCATGCTCAAGTGAAAGATGAAGCAAAGTCAAGAAAAAATAAAAGCCAAGGTTGTCCATCAAGTCTAATATTTTGTGACTAACTAGATGCCTGAGTTTAAATCCCAGCCCCACCATTTACAAGATGTGTGATCTTAGACAAGTTAGGTAAACTCTCTAAGCCTCAGTTTCCTAATAAAATAGAAAAAAAGATAACTGTATATACCTCTTAGAGTTACTGTTGTGAATAAATATATGAATATATGTAAAATGTTGAAAGAATGCACTGCCACTCAGTTGACACTCAATAAATATTAGTTACTCTAGGGTCATTCAGTAGTAGTGTATAGAGCAAGGTAAAATTTTCTTCATGCCCAGCATAAGGACTTAACCCTGTATTTTCTAATTTCATCTGAATAATCTAGAGACAAATATCACCTGCAAAATCATGGATTCAGTCACTTTGAGACTCCATGATTTTCTGTATCTATTGAGGATTTTGACTTCAGCTGCATATTTGAATCAGATCTCAAGCCACATTAAACTTTTAATTTTGTTCCTTTTGTAGGATGTCAGAACATTTGTCCACTGTGCATCATGGATGCTTTAATCTCTGCTCCACTTTCTGAGTCTTTTATATCTCATTCTGCCTCTGGAAATGGCATTTTCTCTCTTTCCCTTTCGATATCATTGTTGAAGCTTTGTGTCTAACTGTACTCAAAACTTAATATCTTCACACTGGCTTCTTTGGTTTTGAATGCCATTATTGGGAGGATGAAGGAGATAAATATAGAACCTCTATTTCCTTTTCATGTGGAAGTCTTGAGAGCCTCAACCTTGTGGCAGTTGCTAGCAGCAGGCTTTTTGTAAAGCATTCTCTGTGCTTTTATCAAACCCAGACCACACTGGCATGCGAGTGAAGCAGTCACTGGCAGGGCTCCTAGGAAATCTTTCCACAATCCTCCCTACTCTCTCCCCTTCCTGGGCACACCATTACCCTATTGGAGTGGGATACAGGGTAGGGGAAGAGAGCAGAAGAATAATCTATCTGTGGAATAAAAAGGGAAAGGCTAGGGAAGGAATGTGAGGGAAAAGGAGGAAGGAGGGAGAGTGGAGCAAGAAATCAACATGTATGTAGGATTCATCATACCCCGGGGACTGTGCTACATGCTTTAAACACATGATCTCCTTTCATCCTCTGTGGGTATGCATGTGAGCTGTAGTGTGAGAACCTCCTTAGCAAGTACTTCGTGGGCTCCCTTTGGAAAGTAGATGGGAGAATTCTCTGATGGTCCAGTGGTTAGGACTCCGCGCTTTCACTGCCGAGGGTGCAGGTTCAGTCCCTGGTCAGGAAACTGAGATCCTACAAGTCAGGAGTTGCGGCCAAAAAAAAAAGAAAGTAAATGTAAGATGGGAGAGATGTAATATTATTTCCCAGTTGTTGGCAGGAGTAGTTAATGAAGTTCTTGGATCCTGAAGTAATTGTTTTTAAATAATAGTAGTAGTAGTAGTAGTAATAGATATTTATTCTCACTTCAGATTTAACCGCAAGTAAAAGAGAGACTGAGAATTACCTACACTCATTAATTCATTGTCAGTCTTTGAAAGAATTCGGCGAGTGCCCACAATGTATAAAGAATTGTGCTTGGCACTGCTGTAGGTACACACATTTACAAATGCACAAGTGCCAGAATCCATTTTACTAGACCTAAAATCTGTAGTTCTGAAAATAAAGTTAATTACGTAGTCTGGGAAGTGCAGCATTGAAGAAATGAAATTTGGTCAGGGTGTTGATGGTGGCACATAGGTAGGCAGAGAGGAGAGAAGAAGATCACTCCAGGTAGACAGAGAAAAAATCCAATACCAAAGTCAGTGGAGATGCTTTGGAGAGGCTAGTTTGGAATCAGCTGGGAAGGATGGCTCTGCGTTATAGTCTATGTTTAAAAATATACCAAGTCCCACACATAGCAAGCCCATTATTATTCTCTAAACGTGACTGTATGATAGAGAACCCAGTGTACGTAAATTTTTATTTGCTGTTTATAGAAGGAGCACTCCGAAGCAAAGACTAGTGAGTCATGGGTTAAGTTGTGAGCTTCCTGTGAGTAAGAGTGACTATCAGTGATAAAGAGTATGACTATTGAAAGACAGTGATAGAGGTGTTTATTCTGCTGCTGTCTGATGGCTCTACAATGAAGAGTGTATGTACCTACTCCCTGAAGGTTTCTGAGTCTCTCTTTCACTCCGTCTCAATTTCCTATAACCCAATACTGATCCTTAAAAGAGCAAAGAAAATCTATGCCTATGGCTGAAAGGCATTCTTATGCTGCTCATTAATATTCCGTTGGGAGAAATATTCAGAGAATTTTCTAAAATATAATTATGCTCCAAGGGAACTCAATTATATTTTTGAGAAGTTCTTATGGAGATTACTTTCCATATTAAATATAGCATTTAACACTTGATCAGAACTAAGGGTAATATCTTGCCTCACAAGCACAAAAGCCAAGACACAAGGACAGTTAAGAATATGCTGCTTGATATTCGTTGGCAAGTAGAGGTTTGTGTGCAGCCTGAATGCAAGCCAGTGAGAAACTCCAGGTTGGCTTGGTACAGGGGGACAAAAGAGCAGTGGATTTTGCATCAGAAGACGGTGAGCTCTAGTTCCAACTCTGCCACTGTCCTGTCCTTTGGCTTCTTACTATGTCTTTTCCTGCTTTGGACAATGCGAGAATGATACTTTCCTCACAGCACAGCTTGTAAGGCTTGTAAGCCACATGTGTGAAAATGCTGTGGAAACTATTAAGTGCTAGACAATTGAAGTTTAATGTTATTGTGATTAAAAAGGACTCAAGTGAACTGTACTCAGATTAGCACTTAAGGCAACCCTGACAACTATAGAATTTCTAGCATCTTTAGCCTCTGTCTGATAGACACACTGCTGAGGTCTGAGTATTCGAAACAGCAGGGTTGAAAACTGTTAATGGATTTTGCTACTTTGTAGAGTTTAAAAACTATGCTTGTTAGAGGACACAGTTTATTGACAACTACATTATACCATTATTAATTGATTTGTGAAACATATAGTAGTGATTAGTATGAATTATTTTCAGTCTGAGAGATAATATGCTCATACCCACATGGTTTAGACCCTGGGACGATTCAAGGAGAAAGTGTCCTCAATATGTAAGTTGTCACCAGCCCTCAATGCTTTTAAGCATCATGAAAAAGTGATGATACCAAAAGGCAGAAACATGTAAGAATATACATTTATTGGTCACGTGGAAGCTAGTTTCCTAGTAATTGAATTAATTACCATGTATAATTGAGTTAAATATGTTAATGGATTTGGATCATATCCTCCTTCAGTTTTCTCATATCTTAGTGGAAGTAGGAAAATGAATAGTAAGAAGAATTGTTTGAAAAAACAAAACAATAAAATACGTATGTTCCCTCTATGTCCACTTTCCGGAGAGTTTTCTTTTTTTTTTTAGCATGGATATTGAATTTTGTCAAAAGCTTTTTCTGCATCTATTGAGATGATCATATAATTTTTATTCTTCAATTTGTTAATGTGGTGTATCACATTGATTGATTTGCAAATATTGAAAAATCCTTGCATCCCTGGGATAAATCCCACTTGATCATGGTGTTTGATCCTTTTAATGTACTGTTGGATTCAGTTTGCTAATATTTTGTTGAGGACTTTTGTTTCTATGTTCATCAGTGACATTGGCCTGTAATTTTCTTTTTTTTTTTTTTTTTTTTTAAGTATTGGGGAAAGGTTTTATTTTATTTTATTTTATTTTATTTTTTTAATTTATGGCTGTGTTGGGTCTTTGTTTCTGTGTGAGGGCTTTCTCCAGTTGCGGCAAGTGGGGGCCATTCTTCATCGCGGTGCGCGGGCCTCTCACTATCGCGGCCTCTCTTGTTGCGGAGCACAGGCTCCAGATGCGCAGGCTCAGTAATTGTGGCTCACGGGCCCAGTCGCTCCGCGGCATGTGGGATCTTCCCAGACCAGGGCTCGAACCCGTGTCCCCTGCATTGGCAGGCAGATTCTCAACCACTGCGCCATCAGGGAAGCCCTGTAATTTTCTTTTTTGTGTGATATTTGTGTCTGGTTTTGGTATTAGGGAGATGCTGGCCTCATAGAATGAGTTCAGAAGCATTCCTTCCTCTGCAATTTTTTGGAATAGTTTAAGAAGTATAGGTGTTAACTCTTCTCTAAATGTTTGAAAGAATTCACCTGTGAAGCCACCTGGTCCTAGACTTTTGTTTGTTGGGAGTTTTAAAATTACTGATTCAATTTCATTACTGATAATTTGTCTATTCATATTTTCTATTTCTTCCTGGTTCAGTCTTGGGAGATGTATATTTCTAATGCATGGAGGGGACATACTTCAACATAGTAAAGGCCATATATGACAAACACACAGCTAACATCATAATTAGCAGTGAAAAACTGAATACTTTTCCTCTAAGATCAGGAACAAGACAAGGATGCCCACTTTCACCACTTTTATTCAACATAGTATTGTATGTCCTAGCCACAGCAATCATGCAAGAAAAAAGAAATAAAAAGAATCCAAATTGGAAAGGAAGTAGTAAAACTGCCACTGTCTGCAGATGACATGATACTATACATAGAAAATCCTAAAGATGCCACCAGAAGACTACTAGAGCTCATCAATGAGTTCATTAAAGCTGCAGGATATAAAATTAATGTACAGAAATCTGTTGCATTTCTATACACTAACAGCAAACTATCGAAAAGAGAAATTAAGGAAACAATTCCATTTATCATCACATCAAAAATAATAAAAGACTTAGGAATAAACCTACTTAAGGAGGTGAAAGACCTATACTTGGAAAACTAGAAGACACTGATGAAAGAAATTGAAGATGACACAAACAGATGGAAAGATATACCGTGTTCTTGGATTGGAAGAATTAATATTGTTAAACTGATCATGCTACCCAAGACAATCTACAGATTCAATGTGATTCCTATCAAGATACCAATGACATTTTTCACAGAACTAGAACAGAAAAAATGTTTAATTTATATGGAAACGCAGAAGACCCCAAATAGCCAAAGCAATCTTGAGAAAGACAAACAAAGCTGGAGAAATCACACTCCCTGACTTCAGACTGTACTGCAAAGCTACAGTAATCTAACCAGTATGGTACTGGCACAAAAACAGACATGTAAATCAATGGGACCAAATAGAGAGCCGAAAAATAAACCCACACACCTATGGTCAATTAATCTACTACAAAGGAGACAAGAATGTACAATGGAGAAAAGACAGTCTCTTTAATAAATGGTGCTGGGAAAACTGGATAACTACATGTAAAAGAATGAAATTAGAACATTCTTTAACACCATATACAGAAATAAACTCAAAATGAATTAAAGACCTAAATGTAAGAATGGAAACCATAAAACTCCTAGAGGAAAACATAGGCAGAACACTCTTTGACATAAATCATAACAATATTTTTTTTGAATCTCTCTCCTAAAGCAAAAGAAATAAAAGAAAAAAAAGAAAAAAAAAAGGGACCTAATTAAACTTAAAAGCTTTTGCACAGCAAAGGAAACCATTGACAAAGAGAAAACACAACCTACTGAATGGTAGAAAATACTTGCAGATGATATGGCTTATAAGGGGTCAATATCCAACATATATAAACAGCTAATACAACTCAACATAAAAAAACCCCCCAAACAACCCAATTAAAACATGGACGAAAACCTGAGTAGATATTTTTCCAAAGAGGAAATGCAGATGGCCAACGGGCACATGAACAGATGCGCAACATCACTAATCATCAGGGAAATGCAAATCAAAACCACAATAAGATATCACCTCACATCTGTCACAATGGCTATCATCAAAAAGAACATAAATAACAAATATTTGTGAGGATATGGAGAACAGGGAACCCTCCTACACTGTTGATGGGAATGTAAATTGGTGCAGCTATTGTGGAAAACAGTATGGGAATTTCTCAAAAAGTAAAAATAGAACTACCATATGACCCAGCAATTCCACTCCTGGGTACACAGCCAAAAAAACAAAAACACTAATTCAAAAAGATACATGCACACCAATGTTCATAGCAGCATTATTTATAATTACCAAAATGTGGAAGCAACCTAAGTGTCCATCAGGGATGAATGGATAAAGAAGATGTATATATATATATATATATATATATATAATGGAATACTACTCAGCCATAACGAAGAATCGTATTTTGCCATTTGCAGCAACATGGATGGACATGAAAAGTATTATGCTAAGTGAAATAAGTCAGACAGAGAAAGACAAATACTATATGATATCACTTATGTGTGGAATCTAAAAAATACAACAAACCAGTGAATATAACAAAAAAGAAGCAGAGTCACAGATGTAGAGAACAAACTAGTAGTTACCAGTGGGGAGAGGGAAGAGGGGAGGGGCAATAAGGGCTAAGGGACTAAGAGGTACATGCTATTATGTATAAATAAGCTACAAGGATGTATTGTACAACACAGGGAATATAGCCAATATTTTATAATAACTATAAATGAAATATAACCTTTAAAAATTGTGAATCACTATATTGTACACCTGTAACATATAATATTGTCCATCAACTATAAAATAATTAAATAAAAATAATTAATTAAAAAATAAATAAAGTTAACTACCTCTTTATTTCTGGACTATCAGTTACTACTCTCAGGAAAAAAAAAAACAATAAAATAGTACTTGGCTGTGGGGTTTTCTTGGCTGTTGCTGTTTGTGCATGAGAGTATATTGACAAACTCACATGCAATAGACCTTGAGCAGCCTTCTGAAGAATCCACAGCTCCTTCTGGGTTCAGATACTGCATATTGTGTTAATTAACTCTGAGTAATGGCTGACAATTTTAAATAAAATACAGCTATTTCAATAAGAAATGATTGTGTACTAGTCCTCTTAACGAAGGCTGATAGAACCTTCTATGGAAGCAAGAAGCACATTGTAAAATTTGCTATATATAGATATTTTATTATGCATTAAATTATATAGCATTGAGACTGTGCTTTATAATTAGGTGTAAATCAAATGCTAAAGAAGGACACATACCATTCCAACAAGATTCAATTAATCCTGAATCTGCTGATTATAGTCTCATTTATTAAGAACATATTCCCACTGCGTTAAATAAATGCATTGTTAAAGGCTGTCTCCCCCGATAGATCAAAAATCATTTATCAAGTTTGATGCATATCTAAGTAAATGAAGGCTAATGCACTTGGGATCACTGTTGGGTATCCTACTCTTTCTCAGCATTTTGTGGGTGATGCGTCCCTTTGTGTGCCATCTGAATGTGCTTTACTTTTTCTTATTCCTCAGTGTGGCCTGGATACTTACTGTCAGTGTAGCCCAAATACTCTCTCCTGAAGTCCTGGCACAGCAGCAGCCTGTAACCAGTTTCTGTCTGAGGGTGATCGGGCAGAGAGAACAGGGACCGAGAAGGCCTTAACCTTCATGTTTGGCGGTGTCTCTGCTTGCTTGTGAAGCCCATATATGCTATACCTTAGGACTATTACTTAATTCTCTAATTACTAACATTGGAGTTTAGAGATGTCTATATGTTTTAGGAGGTGTTTAATTCTTTCTCTCACTGATGCACATTATTAGTTATCAACTTAACACATGAAAAGTGTAGAATTGCATCACTGAACTGCAGAAACCTGGAGGCCTTTCAGTGCTTTCTGCCCCCCTACTCTCTGGAGGTGGAAAACGGGATCAGTGTTTTAGAGTTCGTGAGAGTCCTTCGTTGGAGACTTCTGTCTGTACTAGAATCTCCACATTCTCATGAATGAATTCTCATTCTTGCTTCACCTGTGCTGTAGCTGCAGAAGGTCCAGATATTCCTATGAAAAGTCCTTTCTAACTTTCAAAAAGTGGAAACTGACTCGACAGAGGAGTCGTGCCCTGGATCAGGGCTGGCTCTAAAAGCATTTAAGTCCCTTGCCATCTTTGCTCCTATACGCTCTTATCTGACTACTCTGCTGTATTAGCACCCTAAGACAGAAAGCACTGACTAAGGCAAGAGCTTTTACAGGCACGTCATTTATTTTGAGAGTAAAGCCAGGGAATGCAGTGGGATGGGGGCAGATAAGGAGACTGCAACAGGGAAGGAGAAAAAAGCCATCCGAGAGTGATTTGTGAGTTGGCTGTGCTGTGGGCTTGAGACTGCTAGAATCATGTGGGGAGCCGTGCAGAAAGTGTCTCGGAATTACCCATCCAGAGGGTGAGGCTGAAAGGCATGAATGCTGGGCACATGCCGCTAGGTATCCCACGGAGCCCTTTATTCACAAGGTGCCCCTAAATACCTTGAGAAAAACTGATGACCCTCAGTGTCCTGTCTTAGAGCAACACTCCTGATTTCCTACATGTCAAGTAAAAAGGAAGAACTTTCCTTGGCAGTTTGTTGCACACGGATTAGACTATATCACATCTCCATTGCTACTAAGGTTGCTGTTATTAGAATGAATTAAATTCTGGAATATATCTAAGTTATTTAATTCCATCCTTTTGTTTTTCAAGTGAGAAAACAAGGGCCCAGAAAGGTAAGATGAATATCCAAAATCACACAGCATTTCAGAGAAAGACCCTATTTTTACCCTAAAAGGTTACTTGACTCCCTGTGTAAGCCCTCTCCACTGCACCTAGCCACCTTGCAAAATGCAAAAACGCAAAAAATCTAAACACAGCTTCTATTTCAGCCACACGAGATTCTTGAATTCCAGGACTATTAGAGATGAGGTAGTCAGCCGCGATATACAAATGATAGCGTTTGCAGGAAGTCTCATTTTTGTAAGCGTTACTATTCACCAATATCTGTTATCGTCAACTTCCAGATACATGGACAATTTCAATCCTCTGCATGGCCATGTGACCAGTTCTAGCTGATAAAATATGAATGGAAGTGATGTCTACAACTTCTGGGTCAAAACATCTATCTGTACTTGAATCTCCAGCCACCTGTTTCCCTAAAATATTGTTGGAGGAGGTCATGTGTTTGAAATGACACCATCTTTAGATAGTGAAGCCTCCATCAGCTGGACTTCTTGGGACAAAAACATGGACAGAGTTCTTCTGCCAACCTATACTGGGCTTGTAGTATGAGCAAGATACCAACCTTTGTTGTGTTAAACCAGTGAGATTTGGGGGTTATTCATCATCATAGCGTAATCTAGCCCCTTCTATTTAATACATAATGGGTACAAGGTAATTATTCTATGCCTCTTGAATCACCCTCATCTTTGATTGTTGATCCTGTTCATATCAAATATGGATTTTCTTTAATGTTATGGTAGATAAATCTCCATAAGAGTTAGTTTTCCTAGCAACTGACTCATTTTTATTAACAGTGATTTTTGATTAACAATTATTTTTCTTAACAATGACTTGCCTCTCTGTGGCAGCTGTGAGAATATACCTCACACTCCTCCAACTACAGGGAGTGTAATTGACCAAGGGACCCAGCTCGCCTGCTCTAAAATCCATCATTATGTTCAGAGACCAGCAGACTGCTCCAACCTCTGACTAACTATGGTACGGATTCTAGAGCAGGCATGTTCTTGGAAGACCTGGACTCCTCTGACAGCCAGCTAGCTCAGTGACTTCCTGATGACCTTGCTAAACCTTCCTTAGACTGCACCTTACTCTAAGACACTGCAGCCCACCTTCCTTTTTTCTTTTTTCATTGGAGATCAGACCTGCATTGCAGTCTGACAGCTCACCCAACTGTAAGTCTTGCTGCCCCCTATTTTCTCTCACACAGGCATTTTCCCTAATAAAGACATGGTACATTTAATTCCATCTTGGCATTTGCTTCTCAAAGAAGGCAAACTTACTCTCCATGTCAGAGCTAAGATTTCCCCCAAGTATCAATTCTTTCTGAGTCTGCTTATCTAGTGATCAGATTCACTATCTTAGAACTATTAATTTTCTTTAATTCATAGCCAGAAAGTTTAGAGCTACAGAGGTGCTTGGAGAACTGGTCCAGAGTTTCTCAAAATGTAGACCAATCATATTAGAACCAGCTGTGGTGCTAGTTTAAACGTGTCTCAGACCTGCCTGCTGAAACTGAATCTCCGAGGATGGGACCTAAAAACCTAAATTTTTAAAGTAGCTCCTAGGGTATTTTTTACTTCATATTATGGAGAGTCACTGTTCAAGTACACATAATTTGGAAATCCAGTGAAAGAAAGAAAGAAATCCAAATTACCCAACCAATTAAAGTCAGAGTTCAGCCTAAAACATCGGTCTCCAAATTCCAATGTCAGCAAATTAACTATTTACATGGTATACCATATTATGACAACTACATCCCAAAGCTGGAAAATTCCTACGCTCAGAGTCTTTGATGAATTGAGGAATCAGAACTTATAGGAACAGATCTTTGACCTTGTGGTACATGTGACATCTGTTACTGTCTTCAAATATCTGACAAACATCTCTCCATCTTCAAAGACTTGGTCATGGTGATAGCCAATAGTTGTGAGCAAAATACTGGAGAGATAATCATGATCATTTTTCCTGGAGCCATAAATCTAAAAACTTCACAGCTAACAATATGGATTAAAGAAGAGTTTCAAAATTAAATCTGTGGGAGTATTTTGGAATAAACTTTTGAATGATTAGTTGATCTGATGTTTATTTTAAACATTTGAAATAACGAGGTCCTGAAGAAGTTGGTCTAATTATGATGCCCACTTTAATAATTAAATTCGATATGGTTAGTGACATTTATAACCCCTGTAGAAAAACAGCATATAAATTGAAAAGAATCTTGATGATTGAAGAAATAGCTCATTAAAATAAAAGAAAGAAAGCAAAAAACAAACAGAAAAAGAAAAAAATGAACAGGAACAAAGCCACAGCTTATCAGAAACGTACATAAATGAGGGATAAGAACCAAATTACAGAGTTTGGGTACACATATATGTAGTTAAAATGGGAAGTCATTTGACATGGGAAGTCAAAGTCTGTGACAAACTGAGAATAAATATAATCAGTGAACACAAAGGTCATGCATGAGTAGTAAACCACAAGTCAGATGGAAGTTAATAGTTTATCATCAACATTAGATCAGCTTATATTAATAATATTTTGCTCAATTGATCTCCAAATTGGCAATGGGATAGTAAAGGCATTCATTATTACCAATGGTGGAGAGAAGTGGGAATAACAAAAATGTAATTGTATTGGGCTTCTTTTTCCTAGAAAAGTAATGCACAAATCTGCTTTTATCATGAAGAAAATGCTTATTGTTGGAATAGGATTTAAAGATAAAATACTTAAATTATAGAAAGTAAGTTAGTTTATGGGAGTAGAAAATTTAACTTTGGGAATGCTTCTGGATAAGACTATAAGCTTCATAAAGATAGATCACATTTCTTTCATTCACCGTTGAATAACTCAACACATAGAACAGGGCCTGGCACCTAGGAAGCATTCAAACAGCAATGAAATGAATCAACAAATATGTTTTTATCATTGGAAATCCAGGAGATTTTGGGTGTTTACCATGACAAGAAGGAGAGGTTAAAGTAAAAATTAGTTCAAGTCTTTTTATATATCTTATTCTGTGGTATAAGTTTATGTCTATGACTGAAGGCTATGTTCAATGTTATTGGTCTAAAAACTTACTTTGCTGAGTTCTATTATTCAATTCAGATGAGAGGAAGCAGGAAGAGAGAACTGGAAAGATAATGTAGAAAAACTTTATTCATCGAAAGGACATTCATGGATTTAGAAAATGTTAATTACTGCAGAAAGTTATTGCAATAACAACAGCAGGAGTACGGAGAGGATAGTTTGAAAGAACCAACCAATTCTTTAAATGTTTATTAATAGTTGTTGTACCATGGGGTTTTACCATGTCAATTAGCTGATAGTAAAGAGATAATTGCAGGAGAGGTGGGTCCAGGTCACAGCTAAAGTTGATTTTATTTTTTATAAAACTATATTTTAAATGTAACCATAATCTCTAATACAGATATTCATCATGACTAGCTTTTCTCTCTGTACATACGTGTGTATATACACTCTCACCACAGCACTTATTCTCCAATCTCACACACTGCCTGGTGCTTACTGGGCATTTCTGTGCTTTCTGAATTGAAAACGTAAGTAAAAATAATCCTTTCACAGACTCAGAATCCCTTTAAGTATATCCAGTTTGTAAAAATCGTTTATTAAAGAATGTATTCATGGAGTGCTTGTCGCCAGTCTCTTTGATTACCTGATCTTGTCAGAACAATTAAAATGAAAAACTACTGTAGCCTAGTTCTGGGAACTGAGAGAGTCAAGTCAGGCCAAGACATCCAGAGAAGGGGCACGTCCCTCTGATCTGGAAACTTGATGCTACACAGCTCTGGGCAAAAGAACGTCTTTCTCCACTTGACGTTTTCATAGCAGCCCAAACTTCACAACCTTTGACTTGACCTTGGCCAAGGTTTTTAGCATTTAGCATATCAGCCTGGGAATCACTTCTCACGCTAACATCACCCATTGGGAACTCCTGCAAAGGCCCCAATTAAGTATCCTGTCTGTCTAAATATATTGTGACTACTGCTTAGAACACTGAAATCAGCAGGGAACAATTTGCTAAGCCAAGTTTCTTTTTCACCTATCACTGTTTTGTATTTAAACAAATTGACAAGATGAAGATAGTTTGCCCAACATATGCTATATTACAATAGTTCTATTATTATAATTTTAAAAGTTTGACCTACCACTAGGAAAGGAAAAACACAATCCTACCTTTCAGTCCATGGGATATGAGTTGAATAATGAAGAAATATTTTGTTAATTTCATTCCCAGTCTTCTCTGTCTTTCTTTAACACAACAAGAGCCAAATTGCAACACATTCCAATGAAGAAACACTCTTTGAGATAACATCTGGTAATTCCTTAAGAATTTTCTACATAAATATCTTCTACTGAAATATTAAAAACAGAATTGAAGTCAAATATCTTCTTAGTTCTTGCTTCATGCATCTCAAGGACTTAATTTCTTTCCATTTCACCCCATTTTGCCTTGGTAGTATCTTCTGCTTCCAATATTGGATTTTTTTTACTTTCCTGGGTATTTGTTCTTCAGTGTAAATATTTTCCCTGTACTTTGTAACTCCTGATCTTCTAAAGGATAATCAATTGCAATTTCTTGACATTCCAATTTTATTCCATCTTAAAGCACTATATTTTCAATTCCTATTCAGTCATATTTCTACTAGATTGTACCAGTTACTTAATGGTGGCTGATGGAAATTGCAGTGACAGCTGACTCTGAATACTGGATAAAAAATACTGGGTGTGTTAAAGCCTATTCTTTCTAATTTGAAGTCTGGGATTAGGGCTTTTATTTTGTGGTCAACAAGTATGAAATTCTATATTAATTTCACTAAGAGTGGGCATAAAGGAGAGTACAATTATTGATGTGTTTAATCCTTAAAAGTATCAGTAATTAGTTGCTTTTGTTGTATTAGTGCATTCTATAAAATTATCGTTTAGATGCATATTACTCCTTTAGAAGTGAATGTTTCCATGGATTCTAAATAGCCAGAGGAAGTTAGGAGGAGTGTTTCAGTTACAGTATGTTACCCTTGTACAATAAAGAGAGGTTAAAACCCAAATTATATACAAATTTGAATGACAAATATTGGTGCATGCTCTTCATCTTGGGTAGCATCTCTTGGACACTGGACAAGCTCTTTTAGGTAGTTCTCTTCCATTTTTCTTTTAAAGAATAGAGCAAATGATTTTTAAAAGAAAAAAAGGTTTGTTATGTATCATGCATTTATTTACTTCTAGAAGTTGGTTTTAAACTTATAAAACCTATCAGGAATATAGCAAAATTATGTCACTGTGTTTATTCTCTCCTGGGTAAAATATGAATTTATTTAGAAAGAAATGTAAATTAAGCAAAAAGAAAATTAGTATTTTAAGCTTTTAAAAGAATGCTTAGAAAGAAAACATAAAAATTCTAACAATTTTTATACCTCAATTATAATGCCATAATGCATTCTTTGCAGAAGCAGCTTTCAGAAGACAAATGTACCCACAGTAATATGAAATTTTACATATTTGGACAAATATTTAACTTAGTTTAACATTTAATCAAGGCTTTTTTTCTGTTATAGCTAATTATGTAATCATATAATTTTAAACATTTAGCCTAATGTTCTCAGCAACCTTATAGTTTAATATCCTTATAAGAATTTTCATTTAAAAATTAGAATTAAATAAGTGATATTAGATAGCTATTTCATTCTGACACCATAAAATAAACAGAACTTTATTTTTACAATATTTATTTAATAACCACATAATTAATAGAAACATTTTATTACATTAGCACCGATATATTCAACAATAGTCTTTATGGCAAAAATGTGTGTGTGTTTAGAAATAGGCTATAATTTTGAAATTCACAACATTGAATTAATACAGCTGTACATTTATTTTAGTCAATATACACCTATATTACATAAAAATTTTAAAGGATTTTTAACTTTAAAAAAAATCTCCATTTAATTTGAGAAGAGATTTTCCATACTGAAAAACTCATTTTTAATGCAAGTAACACCGATGAATTGCCTATGCTGGGACCATATCTGATGATTTCTGCTCAGAGTGGGTTCTTTTATGAATAAGTCTCTGCAAGCTAAGTATGCTTATAAATTCATTACAAAGATTTCAAGGGTAGAAAGAATGTACATATTAGTGCAAAGAAAAAGTTTCAACCTCTTCATCAAACATAACTCTCTTATTCTGAAAGTAAAAGCCTGAGACAAATCTGGGTTAATTTTCAAAACAAGAAAACAATTATTTATCTCAGTCCTTAATTTTTAAAAGTTTACCTTAAAAAAATTAAACAACCTGTGCTTGATATCTTTAATTATTTTTTCCTTTACTAGATCTTAGTTATTGGAGAAACCAGGAAAAGTCTTCTTTAATCACCTATTCACCACAAAGGTTTCTAATTCGATTTGCAATTTTATATTTCCATATAAAATTTGAGAAAGAAAGGATGTGGAAATGTAACTGCAGAAATAAATTGACAGAAAACTTCAAAACACTGACTTTTTACTACCCTTCAGAATGAAGGAAATTATCCAGGGAGTTCTCAAAATCAAAATCAGGTGGCCCCTTCAAAAGTACAATATGATGAGAGCTTTTAAATTTCACAGATTAAATGTTGCCAAGAGCTTAATATTTTCACCGCTTGTTGCGACTCAGTGCCATCTGGCTTTTGTAACTGATGTCCTGCCTCTTTCGGGCAGCAGAGGGCGCTCTGGCACTGTTGACAACGGATACCTTCTGGCGCACTGCGCTAGCATCTTGTTCCCAGGACGGAAACACACTATTTCCCTGGAGGGTTGTCGTTGAGTATCTCAAAGGGTCAAGCTGTTCCTAAATTATTCTGAGAAGCTGTAATTTGAGACCACTGAATGAAAGTTGCGATTGTCAAAGGGCCCCACCACACGACGCGTCGAAATTCTCCAATTGCGAAGCAGGGATTGTTTTACTGCAAAATGCTGAGCATAGAATTTCAGAGCAGGGAAATTGGCAATGGACATTAAAGCGGATGTTTATTTTTAAGAGAAATAGAAAATAAGTAGTCTTTAAAAATCTAGAAATATTACGGATCGATAACCACTCTAGATTTAATCACGGCAACCAGATTACTGAATTGTGTGTTCCCTTATCTAAGTGGTATTTTACCTTCTCTCTTTCATATCATGTACTTCACTTCTATTTAGAAAGTAATTTTTAAACAGATTAAGCTTTCTGCAGACGAGTTTAGACCGTCCTTAAAAGGAAGGATTAGGGTGAGGGAGATTAAGTGTGTCCCAGTTATGTAATATGAATTATAACACAGCTCAGGCAGGAATATTTTGCAGCCTTGGACCCTTGTGGTTTAGTGAAATATCTGAGGGAATGCGGACGCAGGAGATCAGCTCAGTTGCATGAATACTGGAAGGAAATCAAGGCTTCCACGATAACGTGTAATGCTTTAAACCCACTTCAGTGTCCATTGACTCATCTTAACTGGCACAAAAGGAATATTCCCCAACCCTTTCCTTTTACCATTCGAGTAGCCCTTTTTTCCCTAATGTATTTTAACCTACTCCTTTCCAAATTGTATAAAATAAAATATATACCTAAGTCATCAATGGGTATGAAAGACCAAACTCTCGGAGTTCTAAAATCAGAGGACAAATAAATTCTACCCTGAGGGAGGGGGCGAGGACATCTCCCACTGAGTATACTGAGCTCTGCGGCGATGTTTTCTGAATCATTTCATACATCTCCACCATTCAGGTGTAAAAGAACGACTCTGATGAAATCATGACCCATTTACAGTCCATTTCTGTGTCTGGATCGAAATCGGTGTTGCTGCCTCCATTGCCCTGTCTGGATTGTTTTTATCTAGTCCTAATTTTAACATCGTTTACGTTTGTGAATTTATAAGCAAATGCAAGGAAACGCGCAACAATTTTTTTTTTTTTTGAGAGCCCAGGCTGGCTACAAATTGGTTGATTTTCCGTTTCTTCCTCTCTCTCTCTCTCTCTCTCTCTCGCCTCTTTGATCCATTATTTAGTTAGAGCACTTAAATTTTTATTATTTACATTTAATGCTGTCAATATGTAGGTTAGGACGATAAAATATGCTGAGGGATTAAAAGATCTATTGAATGTATTAATACTGACCCCTACGACCCTCGGCTCTAAAGCGAATCTTCTTTTCCTAGGATTCAGTAAACACCCTGCCCTTTTCCATCTGCCGGATCTAGGAGGATGCTGCCGTTTGGTTTCTTTCCGCAGTGCGGATTTCAGGCCTCCTGGCTCTGCAGTGCCTCCCTCAGGCCGGAAAGCGCGCAGCATGCTCGGCGCCGCTAAGCGGTCTGCGGGGCTCGGCTCTCTGGACCCGCGTCGGAAGGCCGCCCTGCTTGCAGCCCGGCCAGAGGCGGCAGGCTGGGCGAGCTCCTGCTTGGTCTCACCTAGTCAGTCCCCGTCCCGTGCCTTCCTGGTCAGTCTCGAGGCCCACGCTTGAGCCCGTCGCTAATCCCTCTGGTGAGCACACCAGCACCGTTAAGGTGCGGAGCTGAAGACCTTACATTTTGTATGTTTTAAGGAAGAAGACTTAAGAAGAAGAAAAGCCTTCATTCTCCTCATTCTCCTTCTTGCAGGTCCTAGATTCGGTTTTCAGCCTGACTAAATGGAAATTAGGGATCTAGTGGAAATTGTTTCCCAATGTACATAGATTAAGCGCATCTGTATAAGTGAAGACAGAAAAGTACAAGCCAAGGGTGGGGAGAGCGAGAGTGGTCTATTTCGGTAAACTATTAGGTTTCACGGTTTACGGCATCTCCCTGCTTTTAAATTTTCTTTCGCAAGCTACCTAATATCCAGTTATTCTTTGGGGTGGTGATAGGAGGGTCCTATCGCTTTTTTGGTAAAATTGCCTAGAGAAGAGGGCCGCGGTCAGCACCGCGGACAGCGCCGGGAGCCGAGGGTGCGGCCGCTTCACCGAGTCCTGTCTCCGCTCCTCTCCTTTGTTCCCACCCCCTACAGGCCAAGGCAGAACAAAGACATCTATCAAGCCTCGCTTTCTCAGCTGAGTTTGTCTTTGGCTCCAAGGCCGTGGTGCGGAACTACTATTACCTTAACAAAGTCCAGCTCT
This sequence comes from Balaenoptera ricei, assembly GCF_028023285.1. Taxonomy (NCBI): domain Eukaryota; kingdom Metazoa; phylum Chordata; class Mammalia; order Artiodactyla; family Balaenopteridae; genus Balaenoptera; species Balaenoptera ricei. The sequence goes on from NC_082655.1 coordinate 72,294,388, forward strand.
GTGGCTTCCAAATAAATTAATTTGCCCAGTCCTTCTAAAGTTTGTGGCCTGGCCTTTCCCCCCTGTCCTACTCTTTTGACTGATTTGACCATTGCGGCTACATGGAAACAAGGAAATCGTCTTGGTTTTTTGTCGTTTGTTTTCGTTTTAAGCCAGGCAAGGCCAACTCGAGAATGGGAAGAGAAAGGGGACAGGTGGGGGCCGGGGGCGGGTGTTCGGAGCTTCGCGAAGGAGCTGAGCTACTGGAGGTTTCGTGCGCAATGTGGAGAGGGCGGCATTTAATGTTAACATTCTCTCACTTCTGTTTTGTTTCCGCATCTTGGCCCAGGATTGCAAACAATCACACTACCTGCTCTCGAAAGAGCCACTGCTTTCTAAACGCCTCAACTCTGTAGAATATTTGCACAGACGGGAACTACTGTTCTCCTGACAGCTGTCACTGAAGCTCCCTTAAAATCCCCCTGGGGATTTAATGCCTGCGGATTTCCGAGGCTCTTAGTGAAAACTATGACCCTTTTGCTTTCGTAACACTAGGCTGGTTCCGGAATCAGTTTGAGGGTCTTTATGTGGCAAAGGATGGGTTCGTTCTACCACCCCTCAGCGCCCCTTGCAAGTGCCTTTTCCGCTTTCTTATCCTAAGACGCTCTGCTGTCCTTCAAGTGCAGCCGTAGGCTCCGCTCTTGGCATTCACCGCGTGCCTTAATTGTATGACATTAAATCAAGGTCCGCTGTGAACACGGAGGGCAGAGTCTGATCTTGATCCGGAAAGTAACTGAGACACTGCGAATATCACACTTCTCCTCCTGCCCTTTCCCCTGCCCGGAGCTCGAGTCCCTGTGACTCCCTCAGAGTCGTAACTCAAACTCGGCTCCTGTCTCAGCTCGCCTCCTGCCACAGCTGCCAGAGCCGCTGCTAATTAGTCTGTTCCGTGGAAGTGTAGACGATGCATGTGTCTGCGTATACATATGCATATATCTGCATGCCATTTACAGCACACCTAGAAATAAATCTAGTTTTCAAGTGACGGCGTGGATCGAAGTTAATTACCCCTCTGGTACAGAACTAACTTCGTAATCATGTTATTTTACTGAAGGCAATTAACTGAGTTGGTTCGCCCTGCATCTCTTCTAAGTCACTTGTAAGGACCGCGCCATTGCATGTTCTGCTGCAGAAAGCTTTGCCAATCGTTTCCTGCTGTCGGGGATGAGATCTAGCACATAAAAAAGACAATAATCATACGTGTGTGTATGTAAGATAAACACGCAGACATGCCTAGTCTCTGTGTCCTCTGATAACGTTACCGCGGTTTTGGTTGGGAGATTTGGGGAAGAGATGAGAGTCCAAGGGCCGGCTGGGTCATCTTTCTTTGTAATGCGGAAAAATTAACTCAACCGCACCTGCCTAGTCCCGAGAGAGCCGGGCGGCCCATCTGGTCAGGCTACAGCTCTGCTGCAGAGAAAAGGCTGCTCGCTAAGGCTTCCCCGCCGCCGGGGAGCGCGGACCTCGGGTCTGGGCCCGGCTGGGGGTTACGGTTCAGAGCAGCGCAGCGGACGCGCACTCTTCAGACTGCTGCCCGAGTCGGGAGGCTGGCGGAGCCTGGGCCGGGCGGAGGGAGGGCGAGCAGGAGAGAGGAAGGGGTGAGGGGAGTTGACCTCTACGGGCGGAGCCCTCTGCACAGCGGGCAGGAGGCGGCGGGCGCGGCGGCTCTTCTCTCGGCGTCCCCTACGGCGCGGTCCGCGGGAGGGAAAGGCCCACTCCGGCCCCGGTGTCCGAGGAAGGGGGGATGATCCGCCACCGCGGCCCCGGGGCGGCGTCGAGCTCGGCTGTGGCTGCAGAGGCCGCCGGGAGCCGGTCTAGCGCGGAGACCCCAGCACGCGCCCCTGAAAAACAGAATCACAGCGCAGAATTAGAGAGGGGGGCTGCAGGGAGGAGGGGGAGGCTGGGGAGAAGGGACAGGAGGCGGGAGGGAGCAGGCGAGGGAGATCAGGTGACGGCAGGACGGGAGCCCAGCCGGCGGGCCGCGACCTCCGTCCCCAGGCTTCAGGCTGGGCGCGGAGGGGCCGGCGGCGCGCGAAGCCCGAGGCGCGCAGCCCGGGGGGCGGCGCGGTGGAGGTGCGCGCAGGTCCCGGCCGCGGAAGCCGCGAGACCGGGGGCCAGACGCTGCGGCACCGCCGCGGCCCGAGAAGGGATTTCGGCAGCTGCAACGGTCAAAACGCGTCCGCAGAGGGTCCTCCGGTGCAGTCCAGCCGTCCCCGCATCCTGTATCCCCTTTCCCCCCGCTTCACCCCTTCCCTTCCGACCACACTCGGGATCCGCACTCTCCAATCCCCACCCCTTCGTGGCTCAGTACCCTGCGAACTGCAAGACCGGAGAGTCCCAGCAAGAAAATCGAAACGATCGATGCGAGAAAGAATTACATATACACATAGCCCCAGAAAATCCGAAGCAGAAAGACTTGCTAGCCCTGCTCAAACCTGCAGAGGACCAAAGCGTTTTCAGTCGCTGCTGAGCGCGTTCTCGGAGGAAAGAGGAGGCTGAGAGGCTTCCGTGGTATAAGGTGCTTTAGGGTGGGAGGTGGGCGTAGGGAGGGGGTGGATCGGAGCGGTCCGGTCTTTCCCCCTCGCTTGCTGATCCAGAATTAGGGATTAATGGCTCGCTCCAGCCAAACAAATAAGGCATCTGCCTTCAGCGCAAGAGGATTACACGGGCTGCTGACGTCACCAGTCAGACAGATGTTGGCTCCCAAAGTCCTGAGCAGCTCGCTGTGTCCTTGAAACCAAAGAGCCGCAGAAGGCGCTCAGCCCCCAAGAGCTGCGCCTGGGTACAGCAGAGGGCGAGCACCCTGCCCTTGCCTCTACACCCCACTGGCACCGACACAGTGGCCCAAAGACAGCCCCCTAAGACGTCGCGCCCCCAGTCTCTCCAGCCCTTTTCTCACAGCCCTACCGTCAATGCTCAGGCTCGCTCAAGGCAGGTCAAAGTCACCATTCTCGGTTGCCTCTCCCTAAAATGGAGACAAGAGCCCACACTTTCTGGACATCTCATCTAGATCCCTAATTCTAAGCTTTTGGGCTCTTGTTCCCTCGCACATAGACGGCCAAGTAGCAGCAAAATAAGCACCTTAGGCCGGACAGAGCCCACGCTCCAGATGAGGGGCGGCTTCTTAATTAGGTGCGCAAGCAGCAGAAGCAGGGCTTATCTGCATCTCCTCTTCTCACCCCGCCGCCAACCTTTCTCCAGGCCAAGGTTTAGGTTTATGTTTAATCTTATCACGAATGCCATTTGGGACTAATGTGCCTTTCTAAACAATGACCCTCTCCCAACCGAGGTCCGCGTCCCGAGCAGAGCCCTGGGCCACCACTCGGTGTGCCAAGGGGACCTCACCATGGTCCTGATCATTGCATTTTCTTTGCAAGTACTTTGAAGACATTGTCAAAAAAAAAAAAAAGTGTGTGTGTGTGTGTGTGTGTGTGTGTGTGTCCAAAATATGTCTAGCACCTAATTTTAAGAATCTATACATTCAGGTAACTGCAGCTTTATTCTATAGTCAAATCCAATGAGTAAAGATCAAAAATTAATTAATTTGTAAAGCCTAAACTCTCTTGAATTTGATGTCGTTTTAAAATTTAAATTTAATTAACTATAAACTATTTTATTTTTTCACACCTGCGTATTATTTTTGCTTTATATGATTTCCCAGGCCTCTACAAGTCACACTGAAGTCAGGTTATGAAATAAGCCAAAAGACACATGGAACTGGAAATTTAAATGAGCAATTTTGAATGTGTTATGTAATCCACAAATGAAATGGCTTTAAATGAAGTTCAATTCTGGAAAGGAATAAAGGCAATTCATACAATGTAGGAAACAAAATAAATTGATCTCCAACACAGAGCCACACTGAACCAACCCTGTGCCCCAAACCAAATGAATATATATGGAAAAGATCTGCGATTTTCTTAGAAAAAGATTTGCCGACAACACTGCATTGACGATTATATATTACAATCCTAAACAGGAGTAGAGGAGTAGCTGGATTATATCTCCATTCATATCATTCCTGTCTATCAAAGTGGCATTTAATTTTTCCAATTCTATGCATTTAGAAATTCAGTCGCTGATAAAAATCAATTGAATTTATTCCAGTGTCATTCAGCTAATGCCAGCCTAAAAGAGTAACATTTCTGTATCCTCACTCTGTTTCAAGGCCTTGTAAGAAACAGCCCAAGTCTTAAAAGGACAGATTTGAACTTGTTATTTACCAGTAACAAAAGGTAGACCTCCTCTTATCTTAATTGGATAAATAACATATACTATTTGAGCAGGGTATATAAGTCATTGTTTCTTTGAAACTTGGTAGAATAAGTTTGAAATGCCACAATCTAAAGGAATCTAATTCCTTCTAAAAATCATAAAGATTGCTTTTGTCTCCCAACATGTTTTGAATGTAAACCTCCATTCTGCTTCCACAGAATTTTACAAGAGTTCTTTTATGCTCAGTGATTTCATATTAGTTCGCTGTCCATGGTCTTGATCCACATGAAGGGAGGTGCTAGTGGTGCATTTTGAAAAATGTAAATCACAATGCTTCTGCACCAATTTGATGCTGTAACATTTTAAGATAATGTCAAGAGGGGAACATCTATAGGCTTTAAGTTCTCTCTTCCATTCCAGTTGTTTTCATTTTTCTATATTTGCCACCAAATTTAGAGTACAGGAAGCAGATGGGGAAAGTTTGCATCTTGAGCTGATAAAATCACCACAACTTTTAGGGGTCCAAAGAATGGTAGTAAATAGGAAATAGTATTTTTCAACCTGCAATTTTGTTTTGTTTTGGTTTTGATTTCAAAAATGTAAGGCATCCTTGTATAGGCATCCTTGTCCACTTTTACACATGGTTTAACAAGTGCAGAAAATTTTACAAAAATGACAAATTAAGAAAAAAGGCCAAACAACAACCTTCTCAGTTCTCTCTATAGATAGATATCGATATAATCACACACATATGCACATACAGAAGCACTAAGAGTATTACCCTAAATCCCTTCTTTAACACCCTATAATTTTTTTCTTGTGAAGCAAAGGAGGCATATGGTCTAGTAGTTAAGGCTGCGTAATAATTCCTTCTGTCCAAAATAACGTTTCACCTTCGGTTTAAAAAACAAAAGATTGACCTGGCAGAGTAACATTTAACCTCTCCTGGGGGTTCCTTGAGGGGGTGAAAGAATAAAGAAAAAACTTTCCTCCTTCCTCCAAACACTTAAGTGTCTTTTGTCCTTTATCTTTCCCTTCAGATTATCAGGAAAAGTATGTTATTTATATATATATATATGTATATAAACACACATAAACAGACACTTATTTTCCGAATCCCTGAGAGCCACTGCGGATCTTTGAAGGGCATCGACCTGCACAAACTGGTCATATTTTTGTTTTGATACAAGTATCCCAACGGTAAGAAAACAGGCTCCTGCCCAATCTGAGGTCGGTACCCACCCCAGGCCACGGGGCCGAACTACAGCGATTCACACTTTTCCGGGCAAGAGAAGGCTACTTTCCGAAGAAGTCTTTAGAACTTGGAAAAATCCTTGTACCGGAAGAAAATGGCCTAAACACAATAGGACTCGCCATTTTCTCCTTGTGAAGCACAAAGCGCTTGGCGCTGCCCGACACACAAAGAAAGCGTGAGCCCGCGGAATTCTTGCACATTTCCAAGAGGCCAAAAAAATACCTCCCCCAGAACCACAAATTCTCCCGCCTGGGCGCTCTGAGACACACTCTCCCACCCTCACTCAGCCCCTGTCACCAGAGGATCCTTTATTTGAGGTGTAGAGAGAAGACCCATCTACCTACGAAGGCGCGATGTTAGCTAGCCAGCTAACCCCGGCAAGACTAAGTCCCACAAACCGAGGGCCCGGGCCAGCGGCGGCCCCAGACTCCATTCCAGGCCGGGGGCGCTGGCATTCCCTTCCTCCTCCTCCTCCTCCGCCTCAGATCTCGCCTTCCAATTCCATCCCGTCCCCCCGGCACGTCTGGTAGTCCGGGAGCTTAAAGATCTCGGTGACCTGATTTCCATCCCCTGCCAGGAACCAACCTTGCAGCCCGGAGCCGGGCGCGAGGCTCTCGAGGATGCTCGCTACGCGGGAAGCCCTCGGCTCGGCGCCCCCCGCCGTCCCCCGCCCGCCGCTCCAAGTCGCCGCATCCAAGACAGCCCAGTGCCTTGCTCTGCACGCCCACCACGGGCGGAACACTTATCCCGCTCACGTGCGGAAAGTGCAAGCTTCGAAGACAGCCCTGGGAATAAAACCACCAAAACACAACCGGCGCCCCCGACTCACAAAGCGAACCCTCTCCATCCCGCCGGCGACGCGGAGCCGGGCTACCGCAGGAAAAGATCGTACTTACAGCCGGCGCGCGTTTGGGTAATCCGCGTCTCAGCCTGTTTGGTTTGTTTGTTTGTTTGTTTTCAAAATATATACACATCTCTAGGTACTTGATTTTCCACATCTTCCGCCGTTGAGAAGGAACGAAAACAAAAATCTTGTAGCCTAGCGGGGATGGGGGAGGGGGATGGAGATTTTCATTGTCTACGCTCTGCACATGCAGCCCAAGGAAAGACGCTCATTGCCATGTGGGGCTGCTTCTACTTTCTGCTTGAAATTCAGAAGCTTTCAGTGCAGGAAAGCGGGGGTTTGGTCTCCCTGCCTCCCTCCCTCTGCGTCCCCTTCTCTCCCTCTCGCTCTCTCTCTCCCTCTCGCTCTCTCTCTCCCTCTCTCTCTCTCTCCTTCTTTTCCCTCCTCTCCCCTCCCTCTCTCTTCTCCAGCTCGAAGTCTCAGTCTCTGTCTCCCTCTCTCTCTCTCTCTCCCTCTCTCTCTCTCTTTTTTTCAAAAGAGGGCAGGTCGCTTCCTGCATCCCAATGAGTTAAATCACTCACTTACTTCTCATGCATCAGCAGCCTCTTTAACAACCCGAGGGCTGCAGGCACAAAAGAGCATTTAGCTGCCTCCAATTTGTGTAGAAGGCCTGTCCTTAATTTGTTTTTGGAATATAATTAAATCATGTATTTCACGTAATATGAAAATACCAAGTTCCCAACTTTAGCGAATGAACTGTTAATGGTAACCTTTGAAAATATACCCACCCCCCCTTCTCGTTGGTGCCCTTAGAAAGGGCCTAGGACGCCCCAGAAATGGAGAGGCCAAGGGTTTGGGCCCAAATCTACCCGCCCCTCCCCCATTTCACACGTCAAGGTCACAGTCGTCTGATTTCTCCCCATTGATTTAAAATGGAGCCTTTTTAAAATCAACCCTTTGCCTTGGAAAGGAATTAAGTCTTTTTGTGGTGTGGGAAGAGCTGAAGGATTAAATAAATAAATAAATACATCCTTAATCTGAAATACACACGTAAGCAGAATCAACTGTGATCAGACGTGGGGATGCGGTGGGAGGGAGGAGGAGGGGGGAGGCTGACACCATGCGAGGGTGTGTGGTTTTCACTCTCCCCTCCACCCGGCCTGGAGACTTCTGAGGGTCTCTCCGTTTTGCTCGGGTTTCTTCCGGAGGTTGAGTGGGCCTTACCAGGCGACAGGGCCGGCGCCTCTATCTTTCCTCTCTCTCTCTCCTTTCTTTCTTTTTTAAAAGCCCTCAGAGAGTCTCTGAGGGGTCCAGATCTTGTGGACACCGCCCAATGGTCGGGGGGGGGGTCGTGTGTATGGCTCCCCCATCTCTAAAGGGCTGGGACACAAAGAGCAACTCTGCCTTCCTGCAGTTTCTCTTTCAGAAAAAACCCCAGGCCCGGCTATTGTTCATCCTCAATGAAGGGGGTCGAGGGTGACAACAGAGAGCCCTCCTCTTACCCCCCACTCACCACCCACCTCCTCCCTCACCCCACCCACGGCCACTGCTCAGGAGACATCTGGGCATATTTTCTTACTCCTGAGATCCCTGTCTGGGAGATCATGAGATCCAACATCACTAATATCTCGGGTTATCTTCTTTGTATTTTCTTCAGCAATATTCCCTTAAGTCGTCAGCCCCCGCCTCCCGGCCCCTCATTTTCTGGTTCTAACAGCGCTTGTTCGGAAACATTGCACTCGGATACCGGAGAGGTTCGGGCTGCAGATAACAGGGCGCGCCGTTCCATCGAAAGGGAATGGAACACTCTAACTCGTCACCTCCCGCCTCTGAATATTCACCCTTATACCTTAAATCACCCTGGGGTTTTGAGTAAGGCCATGTTTCACCCTGAACATTTATCAGACCGGACTCTGCGGCCTCTGCTGTCGCAGGAGGACGCAAAGGCCTCCAGCACCCGGCTGACATCTGCTTGGGAAAAATTCAACAATACCCCCCAACGGGGTCTCTTGCAAAAAGTGAAAACCAAAAATGAAAGATGATTTTTAGAAGACGGAATATATATACTAAAAATGCTGGGTTTGGGGGCTCAGATTACCTAAGATAGAACATCTCTTCGGTTGAGCCCAGACCGAAGGCCTCGCTGTACGGGTGTTTTACTAGCGGCGAGAGACGACGTTCTCTTTGGAGACACTAGAAGGAACGCGCTTCGTCCCCCCGCCCTTTATCTTGCACCGGATGATGCTCATTCTATGCGTTTCCACTTTATTGACCTGGGATGTGGGGCTGTTAAAAGATCGGCAACTTCTTGCCAAAGCTTGAAGGAGGCAGGGTCACGCGGCGCGCACAGCATCCGGCCCCTGGGAAGATGCGGCTCTGTCCTCTGCTTAGCCAGAAGGGTGTGCTCTGTGGGGTGACCGCCTCAGACGATGCCGGTGGGCCCCGAATCCGGCAAATCCCCCACCCCCGCCCCGGCTCTAGCGATGCCAACTTTGCCTCATCTTTCCGGGTCCTGGAATTTCAGCCTTGTCGGTGGGGAGGCCTTAGGAAGAGACCCAGGCTGCGGGGGCCTTTCCTACTCATGGGCCGCTCCTTTGCCCGCGGGTTATTCTAAGTAGAGGCCGCAAAGAAAAAAAGCTAAAGAGATCAGAGGAGAATGCTGGAACATTCGCCCGGGCCTTTCACCCTCACCCCAGATGGCTGGGCCGGGACACCTGCAAAGCAGCCCGCAGCCGCCGCCTCCGCGCAGCTCTCCCGACGCGGGCCACAGTGCCGGATCAAATAAGGTCATCTAACATCCTGGGCCCAGGGATCGCTCAGTCCCCCGCCCAAAGAACCTTCCTCTGGGCACATTTCGGTCCCTTCGGAGAAGAGAGCTTCCGATCCCCGCCTCCCGCCATCGGCCCAGAATTTGAGCGGGCGACTCCTTTCCGGCCCCGGGTTTTTTTTTTCGCGTTTGCCAGGCGCGCAATCCTCCTCCTGCCCTGCGCATCTCGTCGTCCGGGCTCGGAGCATATGAAAATGTAACCCAACTCGTTGCCAGAAGTTGTTGCTAATTAGTGGATAATAAACTTCTGTAGCCAGGGCACAAAAGTCTTTTAAAAGTGCAAAGGTGTTCTTTGTTATGGCATCAGAAGAGGGATTAGCATATCAATTGGACTGGGGGGACCGGACAATGAGCCCTCCTCCCCCCGCGCTGCCCTGAGCTCGTCGCCCGCCGCCGCCGCCGCCGCCTCCTCCACCTTCTCCTCTTCCTCCTCCTCGTCTTCCTCTCCCAGCTCGGGGAGCTGTCAAGGAGCGACTGGCGAGCGCAGGGCGGCGGGCCGGGGCCGAACGGGCAGGCGCAGTGCGAGCTTCCCGCCGCCCACCAGGCCGCGCAGCCTGCGCGGCCCCTCGCCCTCGCCCTCGCCCTCGCCCCGCGCCCAGGCGCGCGCCGGGGCGTGCGGGGGCGCGGAACCCGAGCGGGGCAGGTCCCGGCGGCCGCGAGGGCGGGACCCGGCCTGTCCCGGGAGGCCGGCCTCGCGCAGCCCCACGCGGCGCCCCCTCCCCGCCCTCGGCTCGGGTCCCGCGAGCCCGCGCCCTCTGCCGCCCACGGGCCGCGCGACCCCCCAGCGGACTTTCCACTCCTTTGGCAACGGGGAGCCGCCAGCTCCCCACCCTCCTCCGGCGTTATCTCGGCCGACCCGCTGACCTCCCGACCTCGCCTGCACGCGTCGGGCGGTGCGCGAGCATTCGCGACGAGCCCAGGCCCGCGGTCTCGACGCAGCCGTGGCTTCGGGGGCGGCGGGTTCGCGCGGCCCGTCCCGGGGTCGGGGTCGGGCCGCCCGCCCGCTCGGGGGCCGCCCAGGCGAGGCGGCGGCAGGGGCTCCGGCCCAAGCAGGCCCGGCGAGTCTCCGCGCTGCCTGGCCTGGCCCCGCGCCCCCGCCCCGAGCCGACGGGAAGCTTAGGAAGGCGGCCCCGGGCCGGGTGCAGGAGAGCAGAGCAGAAGTAAGTCTCTCGGAGACGGAGACGCGGCCCCGGCCCCCTGTGCCGTCGCGCCCTCGCCCGGCCTCGTCGGCCCCGGAGCGCGCCCGGGCAGGGAGGGTCGCCCGGGCCTGCGGGGCCGCCCGGCTCTCGGGAGCGGAGGCGCGGAGCGTGGCGCGGGGAAGAAAGGCGAGAGGGGGGAAGGCGCAGCGACGGCGCGCCTTGCTGGCCGGCCTGGAGGGGCCGCGGGCCCGGCCGCCTGCCCGGCCGCCTCTCCGCCCCGAAACCCCCGCCGCCCGGGCTACCCCGGCGAGGAAACGTCTTCTTCTCCCCTCCCCCCCTCTCGCCTGTCTCCCTAGAGGCGGCTTCCGTCCTCTAAATGCGTTTCAAAAAAAAAAAAAAAAAAAAAAATCTCCGGGGCTCTCCTCTTTCCACCCCGTCTCGCCTCCCCGGACACTGGTGTTTGGCGAACAAGCGCCAAACTCACACAAGTTTCCCCGAAAAGCAACGGCTCTAACTGCCGTGAGGAAAGATGTCGGGGAAAAACGTGGAGGTCGGTGTTTCCCTAAATGCAAAACATCAGAGAGGGATCTGAAAGGAGCTTTACTTTCCCTGCGAAATCTCCATTGTTGCTTGGCGAACAATGGGAGCCTGGGCGACTGTAGGGCTGTGAGGCTGAATAGGCGATCCGCGGGATGTGTGCGGGTCAGTGCTTGGGGTCCCGGGCCGAAAGCCCCTTTCTCAGCTTGCCACAATGAACCAGAGCAAGCTTTAGTCTTTACTGGGTCACCGGCCATCCTCTATTATTCAACACTTCACAACAAAAAACACTTATTAATCAGCGCTGACCAGCGGCCCCTTCTGAAACAAGAGAAGAGGGGAGAGAGGGAGAGAGAGGGGTGAAAAGAAGATTGAGAAGCCCTGGACAGATCTTTCTAAAGCCAGAGCAACCATAGGGTACTTTCCTCCAGTGGCCAAAGTTTCTCTGACACAACAAAGTTTCTAAGCAGGCCACGGAGACCTAGATTTCTCCTCGTCTGCCTTCCTCCCCGTCTCTTCCTCTGAAGAGGTTGGAGACTTTGTTGCGAGGAAGGATGGCTTTAGGTCAGATTACTAAAGCCTGATCTTAAAGATCTAGTCGCTCTTGGAAGATAAGCTTGTTTCCCAGCTGGGCCTCCGCTCTGGGGATGGCGCAAGGAAGACGGTCCAGCTCTGCTCTGGGCACCCTGCTGATGGATGAGGTGTCAGGCCAGTAGTCATGTGAGGACTGGTTTCCAAATGGTATGAGCAATAGTCAAATGTGGTACTTTTTGGTGATACTGAATGCAATCTGTAGATTTTCTACTTCATCATGTTTCAGTCCGGATGTCTGAAAAGACTAAACTTGCTTGCTAGAATGAAGAGGAACTGATGATTCCCGTGCTTAGACAGGGATTTAAGGGAAAGAATGTGATGAGTAGTTTTAGGGAAGAAAATGGTTCAAAATGTTCCATACCACGAAAATCAGTGGGTTCTTTGTTCAACTTTGATAATTTTTACAGAGCTTATTTGATGTTTGTAAGCTAATTGTATTTCTTTCATTTATCTGGTTACGGGCTTATTATGAACACATGCTCAGGCATATATGGACACATATACATCAAAGTGAAATGCTACCTACATCAGCTTTATGGATGAATTTAATCCATTTGGAACTCAGCTAGACATTTTTGATGGCAAAATTTTGTCGCCTTTTGATTTGGGGTTGGAAGCCAATAGTTCTTGGTGTTTCTGTCTGTTTTACATTACTCAGGTTGTAATTTAGCCAAGTGAGCAAAGCTCTTTTGTAATGGCTGATGTGTATAACTGAACAGAGGCAGCAGATATTGAATCTTGGTGGTCAAAAGACATAAGACAATTATTCTCCTAAAGAAATAGGAGTGAATGTCAAAGCAGTATTCTTTTTAAGTTTAAAATTTCGTTTGTGTGCACTTTTGGATTCCTGAGTGACATAACTAACCATTTCCCTTGTTATGATTCAAAGAAGACTTTAAACCCAGAAAATGTATGGATGGGGGATTGTGTCTTCAGCAAATTAAGCTGTAGAACTAGATGGCTTGGTAATGGAAGCAAGAATGCAGAATTACTTTGTAGGAAACTACAGTGGTATTTACCAGAGTTTATGCAGTAAATGCAAAAAAATGGGTTGCAAGGTTTGGTCTCAGGAAGTGTTTTACTTAGATGCCTACTGTTTGAGATTGGCTTTTTTATGTAGAAAATATTGTGTTACTCAGATTTTGCAGAGCTCAACGCTTCTTGCAATGGAGTAATCAACTGTTATCTGAATAATTTAAAGCCTGGGATTAAAGGCCTTGGAGTTGAATGCTGACAAGCTCTCACATGTAGGCAGGGGAAAGTTTAGTATTCTTCTCTTTCTGTATACTTTGAAAATAATTTGGTCATGTGTGGTGAATTATTTTTAAAATGTATGCATAAGAACAATGAATAATTCTTTCACAAATTGTTTTCCAAATGAGCAAATAAGATTGTTCAGGAAAAGAGTGGGAATCTTTCTAATACCTAACTGTGTCACCTAAAATGGAATGTTTTAAAAGGACTATTCTATAAAAAACATATTTGCCAAAGAAAGCTCCACTCTCTCAGAAAAGTGTTTAGAGGGTGTGGATACAGAGAATATATTCATTCCACAAATCCATTCGCGGGACATGACAATTTTATGTCATATTTTTCCTTTCAGTATTTTGGTTGACTTCCTAATTTGCTTAAGGGAAGCATTGTTATATGTGTGTGTGTATTTTTATTTGTAAACTGAAGGTATGTACTAAATGGGACTGATCATTCACAGATTATCTTCTGAGTGAGTTCTGTTGAATAAGCAGATAGTAGAGAAAAGCTCTAATCTTAATATATAATACGTTGAGTGTGCATATATATCATCACACAGCACATCATGTTAAAACATATTTATAGACTCCAAATACTTTTCTTTTCTTTCTTTCTTTCATTTTTTTTTGGCGGGGGGCGGGGGTGCTAAGAAATTAACTAAATAGCTTTGTAATGACATCCCCTTAAACATACCAGTGAATTTGTATGGAAATTGGAATAGCTTCCACATTTGTCAAAGGAGAAAAGAATAATACATAAACATTATTTTCAGCAAATGTTTAAATAGAGAAATGTTATTTGTTGGTATTATTTACCACGGAAGCAATAGTTATTAAATTTAATATATCTCTATGAAATCATTATTCCAAAGTACAGTTATTCAGTAGTGTATACATATTGTTGCATTATTTTAAAAAAGAAAATACATCTGTAAGAAGAACCTGAAGATTGGATCATAGATTTAACACATCATAAAAATTACTTTGTAGGTAGCTAAGTCATCTCTATCCTGGAAATTGTTTTTGCCTTAAAAAATCCATCTGGACATTAAAAAAATGCCACATTTAAAAAACTCTCAGGCTCCAAAGGAAACAAATATCTTGATAGAACTTGTGTATCTTTATCGAAATGAAGGTTAGGTGGCAAAGCCTGTGGTTATAAAATGAAAAGTATATGCAATCTGAAATGTTTATTTTGAAACATATTTCAGTTTTGCATTTGTTCTTCCTGACAGATGCATATAATTCAGACACTTTTACATCTTAACAGAATTTGTCAAGTTCAGTTCAAATTTATATCCACATGATCCGATAAAGTATAGTATCAATAGATTATCATGAAGTGTAAATGTAAACTCTACCAAATGTTGCTTTGATACATGCTACTTTTTCTTTTATCTAAAAATCAATCAATGCAGTTTTTCATGATAGAAGGTAAAAAGGAGCTGATAGAAATTTGACTTGCCCCCTATGATTTGCCCCGTTGCCAGAGAATCCTGGTTAGTTGTATAGATCTGACTTCTGTGGGGAGACTCAACCTGGTACTTATTTATTTATAAACTTCCACCTCACTAGAGATTCCAAGTTATATTTAGGAAACTAGAACCTCACATGATATGTGTTTATTTGATTCTTCGATTTAAATACTTCATGAGTACCCCAAAAGTAATTTTTAATGGAAAATTTTCATTAGGTTTACATGTATTACATCTAAACATCCCTGATGTATTTCTGTACATACCAAGACATGACATCTCACTTTTTGGAAACAAAAGAAAATCAAGCTTCTGAATGAAACCCCCCCCCCCCAATTATTTCCACAGTTCTTCTTAGTTTAATATTTCCTTCAACTAATTGCATTTTGATACATATGCTATAAACTCCATTTTGACTTACACAATTTTTCATCCAGAAATCTATCTGCTTATATAACCATTTGTGACAAAGCAGAGTATTCTAGAGAATTTCAGAAAAGACACCTAAGATATGTGTGTGTGTGTGTTTAAACCACTTTAATTTCAATGGGTTATGGATGTTTATGATAAGTTTGAAAGGAATTATTCAGCACTCTCTTCCTTTATGGTAGTTTTTAAAAAATGAAAGCTAAATTTTAGAAATACCTACAAGATAAAAAACACAAAATGAAACACTTCTATATTTGGATTTTTTGCCCTGGTAATCAGAGACCGAGACTATAAGTTTGATACAAGTTTTCTTTCAATTAAGGAGGCTCTTTGGAGATGCTATAGGACACTAGCTATGTTGAGATTATGGGAAAGAGCTAAGATGCTTTTGTTTGTTGTGTTTTGTGTTTTGTGTTTTTATGGATCAGAATGGAGCTCCACATCCTTGCACTCCTCCAGCGCCCCTTGTTATGTTTTATTGCTTTTTGTGGGAAAACTAGTGGGAGCAGGGGTGTGAGACAGGAGGAGGTGTGGGCAGCTGAGTCTGCGCATCAGGTAGACTTGGTGTGGTGCTGCTCATGGTACTGAACCAGTCTCGTGTGCCAGGAAAGGATCCATTTTTCAAGCTTTTCTCTCTCTGTCATTCTCCTGCCTCTCCACTCAAAGTGCCTAAGAGATCCTAGGAAAATTAAGCTCTCACAAAAATCATCTGTTCTGTACCTGACGACATTGGTATCAAGAGGCAGGAGAGTGACTCAGGTCTCACATCAGGATTGGCCCTTTGGAGTTCATGCTAGTCTGCAGCCATATAATGTTATGTTTTGTGTATGTGCACGATGTTTTAGTTCCCAGTAGTTTACATGTACATTGCAGATGCATGGATTCCATATTTAAAATTAAAACCCTAAAAACGAGAACATTTGCTTGAACATATTTTGTAAGAAAAAAAGCATTAGAAGAGAAAAGGTCTTAGCTATGGGGAGGGAAAAAATACATAGCCATGAAAAGAGATAATTGCACTGCATTGCAACTAGCTTTAATCAAACTCCCGTTTTCTGAAGACCACAGTTAACTGATGTTTATGAACATCTCAAGAGTTTTTCTAGATACTCTGGCTTCTTCTAAAAGGTAGCTTTTATAAAACCAGCCAGCTGAAACTCAGTAATATCTCAGCTGCTTTTTATCCCAAGGTGGTCTCAGTGATCCCCTGAGACTCAGGGATGAACAGGTTTCTTTGTGCATATACATCGCTGCAGAGTCTAGCCGGGACGAGTCGCTCAGGGGCCACCTGGGAGGAATTGAGATTGTGCCTCTGGGCCTGGGTCAGAAGGGCTGCTAGGCTTCACGTGACAGATTCCTTGGGCTTTTGTGAAGGACCTTGTCCTCAGGAGCAGAGCCACAATTTCTCCAGCTGTAGAGTAATAACAATTTCATGCTTTGGTGAGGACCTGGGTTTGTTGGCATCAATCCTAATGATTCCTACAGCTTTAAAGAAAACGAGCTTTGTGATTAAGCTTTCATTCTCTCTTCCTTTCCCTCCTCTTCTGTCTCTCCTCCTTCTCCATCACTCTCTTCCCTTCTCTTCCCTCCCTCTCCTCTCAGACTTTAGTGCCACTGAATCAGCCCTGTGGACAGATGCATACTCTGCTATAGGTTTGCTTGCTTTGTTAGTTACTCTTTAAAACCTCTCAGGTGAGGGCTTAGATGAAGAGACTTTACTCAATTTTGGTCTATTTCTTTTTTCTGAACGTTCCACTCTTCTAAGAAGCTGAATGTCTTAGACTAGCGTCCTTGCTGAGCACAAGCCTCCCTCTGGTGTCTGGAGGTCAGGCCACAGGCACGGAGAATACCAAACTGCAGGTATCATGTTCATCTAGGGTGGGCTTAAGGTGGCCTGAGGTTACTGATCTGAACCATACCTCTGCCTAAGCACAGTCTCAAACCTTCAGGAACTCTCTAGGTTTTTGAAGTTTTCTGGATCTGGAAAGAAAGGGAATGAGCTGCCCTCCCTCGATAATTTTATTTTGATCATGTTCGCTTCCCTTTCTAAAGAGTGTGTGTGTGGGTGTGTGTGTGTGTGTGTATGTAAGGGGAGAGAGAGAGAGATGACAAATGATTGTAGGCATAGTTGCTGAGATATGAGAATGGCCTTAGTTTAAAGTTGGAATGCAGACACACATAAACATGGTTATCAAGGACTTTTTAGAACATCAAAAGAAGTCAAACAAACGAGGACAAATAATTCTGCAGTTTTACAATGTCTCTAGTTAGGAAATATACTTGTATAGGTGGATCAAGAGATTAAGGGGACTCAAAAATCTGAACTGCCTGGGAGATGACAGAATTGTTGGATTGTAAGAGAGGTTGTCTGTTGTGTCCCCTGATCTTTAAGACCAAGGGAAGGTGGGAAGAAGAGGGAACTGACATTTAGTCTGGTTTACTATATGTTGAACGTCCTACCAGGCTCTTTTATAGCACATTATTTCATATATTCTCACCAGAACCCATCAAGGTAAGTATTAATTTTTCTTCATTTTAGAAATGAGAAAACTCTGGAGAGTTATATAACCTGACCAGGGTCACACAGCTAACACATTTTGGAATCCAGATTAGAATTCAGATAAGCTTGTTTCCAGAATCTGTAGTCTTTTTCTTAAACCAGGAATATCTCACATGATTTATTTTCCTCATAATCATTCATGGCAGAAGTAAAGATTTAATCACCATGGATTTCCCCAGACTTATCTTTCTTTATATTCTCCTCCCTGTGGTTACGTTAGGCTTCTGTCACAGGGGCAAAAGCCCCTATGCTTTGCCATATACTCCTCTCGAAGGCTCTATTCTTTGGCTCAGACTGTTCATTTCGCCCCCAGTGCCTTCACCAGGATGTTGACTTGGGCTGCCTTTTATTCACATGGGTGTGTGAACTGATGGGCTTGGGACCAAACCTACTTATACACCAATCTATACATGAAATGGCATTTTATGTTGCATTGTACTGTGAAACAGAGAAATTGGGCAAAGGCAGTAGCAAAGGCAGTTGCTTCTCAGATATTTAATTTGGGGATTTGATGATTCTTTTTCCTTCTTTTCCCAGTTCTTTAATATTTATTTTAAGAAAGCTTTTTTTTTTTTTGCTATCCTATTTCACATCCTAATGCACAATCAAGCCAATTAAATCATGAATCTGAACCTTCAAGGGCTTGGGCTAGTTCTTTATTGAGGTTAGGCATCATTCTGTAGCAGAATTAACTCTTTCAAGCCCTTGATTCATTATATTGCATTTGTTAAATGTTTGATATTTAGTGCTTAATTCTCAAAGAAAGGAAAAATAAGCGTATGTTGGTAATTTATCTATATTGCATGGAGTATTCTAGATATGAGTATACTGAATATAATTCTCTGCTTCAGTTTTCTTATCATGAGAGTGGTAATCCTTATTTTAATTGGAACTGTAAAAGTTTATTAATACTGATGAACACCTTGAAAATTATAAATAATATCAAGTACAAAAATCAAAATATAAGTGGTAAGTTAGAAAACATTTAACTTCCAGTTAAATTAATCCTTCTATTTTCTTATAGTTTCTTGTTGAAACATTAATTTTCTTTCAAGAGTCTTATGTTAAAATCTTTAAATGACTATTGCTCATATAAAAGGCTATTTCTGAAAAAGTAAAGACCTTAATGTAAGTAATCTAAGAATTCTTTTCATTGAGCTAAAAACTCAGAGGAAATTAGGTTTAAAAAGATAGAGTAGTACTTTAAAATTTGCAGTATTTTGGTGATTAAAATGATCTGGTAAATGATGAAAATATGAAAGATAGAATATTAAAGTTTAATATAGTGGCTTTTGGATTGGAATTAAACATTGGAGATCACACCAGGTATTTGCTTCAAAGATACAAATGACCTTGGAAGTTATGCTTTTGGATGTACGTTACTGTTTGTAGTACTGCTCAAAATCAAGGATTGAGGGTCACTGTGGGGAACAAAGGGAAAGAAACAATAAGGGCACTTATATGAATTCTTTCAGATTAGTACTATGATGTCAGCGGCCAAAATATTAGCCGAATAATCATTAGATCTTGAGTTTTATTTGGAGCTAAATCTCAGGTGAGCCAGTATAGTTCTTTTGACTTTGATTTAATTTCTTCATCTTCATCCCCCAAATGGAGATAAAATTGCTTACTTGCAAAAGAGATAGTGAATACTAATTAATTAATGGGTTTGAACATTGCTAATAAATTCCGTTTTCTTAATTTAGTTTTCAAGGCTACGAATTCAGAAATGCTGAAGATGCAGAAGTTCTGTGTTCATATATAATGTATCTCAATATTTGGGTTGTTCAAATGTGTATCTAGCAGACGCAAAACACAGATGAATTTCTTGGAGAGCTTAAAGCTCATTTTACCTAGCCGAATAACAATGGAACTCTTGGTAGAAAACGCTGAATTCTACTGGTTTTACCTATAAAGCTTAAGATGTGTGTGTGTGTGTGTGTGTGTGTGTGTGTGTGTGTACTTATATATTCAGTTACTTTTGTCTTTTAGGTAGAAATCTAGAAAAATATATTTGGGAAAATAAACCGCCGAATCACAATGAATCCAAACTATCTCTTATGTCCAGTTTCTGATATGTATGCAGTGTCTGAAGGCATGACAGCATCTGCCTGTGAATTAGCAGGTATGAGTTTATACTGAGCTGGTCTATCTGACCTGCTTGACCTCATTTTAAGGAATTGTTTGAGGTTTTCAGGAAGTAACTTACCACAGTAGTATCAACTGTCCAGCGAAGTAAGTTAGACCACGTGGTAGCCTTCCAGGGTGATTGGGTCTCATATGTATGTGGTGTCTTGGAAAAGGCACTGGTCAAGGAGTCAGGAGCCCCTACTTCTAGGGCTGGCTCCACCTCTAACCAACCGAATAAGGCAGGGAGCGCTACCAGTTTCCGCAAATGTGAAGTGAGTGCAGTGGGTTAACATCATGCCCGCCTTGTGCTGCAAACCAGTTCTCCCAATTCCTAGGCTGATTCCTTCCCTATTGTTTTATGCTGTGTTTCCAAAGAGTGTTTCTGCGGGCCAGGGAGCAACTCCAGGCAAACTACGTGGCAGAGAGTAACGCCTGCAGAGAGCTGTGTACATATTCAACAAATACATATTGCTTGAAATACTTGATGATTAATTAACCATCTAGAGAAAGCCTGTGATCAGTGCTGATGACTAAGCCTTCATGGCAAAATAGTTAAAATTTATTGAGTAGCTCTGAAGTGCCAGGCACTCTGCAGTTTGCAGGTGATATCTCATTTAAGCGATCATCCAGGAAACGCATCTAAATCTTCCTGGAGAGTTTTGACGTTATGGTATTATTGGCCCTTCTCAGGAAAAGTCTTTTCTGCTGGACTTGTTTGGAGTCTCCCTCATGATGTCATTTGAAGAAATTCAGTAAAGGAAAATGGATTTGCATTGGGAGAAAGCAGGGCTAAATATCCATGGAAAACTCAAACTAAAGCATTGAATGTATAAATTGCATCTTGAAAGCTATAGCCAAGATCATATTGGAGCCAGAATCTTTCTCATCGTGCATGGTTTCTCCCCCTTTTCTGAATATTTAAATAGGCAGAAATATAGGCAGGAAGTGGTCTTTTAAAAATTTTTTTACCATGTAAATATCTCAAGAATCCATCTTCTCCCGTCCATCCCTGGGATAATTGTTTTAGTTCAGACATCATCACCATCTCTCTCATGGAATGTTATAATAGCCTCTACCTGGTCTCCCTTCTCACCCTTTTCCAATCTATTCTCTTTTCTTGCTGCCACTGTATTTCCTAACATTCAAACTGATCATATTTAAAATTCTTTAATGGCTCTCCTTCACATCCTGTAGGGGACATTGCCTCTTTGTCACCTCCTTCCCAGGAGGAGGGAGCTACCCTATCCTCTGGGTTTCTGTGCACTTCGATACACACTTCTTTTTGCAAGTACATCTTGTGAATGTCTCTCCTATTGGTCTGTGAGTTTTCTATAATAAAACATCTTTGAAACATATTGGTGATTGGCACATTGTTAATAATTGCTGAAGGAATAAAGAATCTGGGGTTCTTGAGCTATTCTGGGTTCAACAGAGGAGACATAACATCACAGTTCATTAAAATTGCTTTTCTAATCATCATCTTGTTTGAGTCTCATAGAAAAACCCAACCCTGTAATTCTGATCCATGCAAACGGCTTGGTTCAGCGCCTTAGAATTCCTGAGAGGCAACCTGTTTGGCCAGGTGATAGTTGGGCAGGGCCCAGAGATAACTGTTTCAGGATTACTTCCCAAAGGTCTGATCCTCCTTCCTGAGAGTAGGAGTAAAGTCTTAGCACCAACGTTACCCTGAGAGTCAAAACTGAATCCCTAGTCCTCAAAGGAAACGTTTCCAGGGCTGAGCATAGGATGGTATAGGAGGGCTGCAGGAAGTGAGGGAGAGAAAACATTTCTAGAATGATCTGAATGAACATGAGTGGAGAAGGGGACAGAGAAGGAACTCTATTAGGGGCCCTGCAGAAGCTTCTCAGATCTGAAAAACCCAGAATTCTGAGACAGGATTGCCAAGTTCTGGCAAATAAAGCTAATGGCTGTGGTATTCAGAAAACTTTTATACTTAGAAGAGAGCCTTTTAGCATCAAGGTATTTCTTCAGCTTTCTTACCAAATTCCTTCACTTTGCCATACTTCCTGACATGCCATGAAATAGGGACTTGTCTTTGTTAATAAGCCTCTTTTAACAGACAAATGTGCAAAAGGCATCTCAAATTTAACGTGTCCAGAACAGAGCTTTTGATTTCCTACCCCTCCCCAAACCTATCCCCTGCCAAATCCTCCCAGTTTTTCCTGTCTCAGTAAATGATATACCCATTCCCTAGAAACAAACAAACAAACAAACTAGAAGCCATCCTGGATTCCCCTTTCTCTCTCACCCCGTACCCATCCATCAGCAAACCCTATCAGCTCCACCTTTCCTAAGTCAGACCACATTTCTCTATCTTTACCACTGCCCTCTTACCCTGAGCCACCGTCATTTCCCTCTTGATCTACTGCAGTCGTTTTCGGACTGGTGTCCTTATTTCTACTCTTGACTCTCCTGCTCCCCGGGATAGTCCGTCCCCCACAGAGCTGCCACAGTAAACTGTTAACCTGGAAATAAGTCACTTCGCTCCACAGCTCGAAACCACACAGAACTTTCTATCTCACTCAGCATAAAATCCGGAGTCACACCATCTACCTACCACCTACTCTTCTAGTTCCTTCTCTTCTTTTTTCTCCCCACTTTTTCCTTTCTAGCCATTCTGGCCTTCTTGTTCATGGACCTTGTGCCTTAAGAAACTAGCGGATTTTCCTGCTTTTCATTGGTTTCTTATAAGTTCAGAGCTAAACTTTTGGTCTATCTCCAGTAAGACTATGATAATATACATTTAAAAACATAGCAAGAGATTTCTGGCTCAGCCTTACTTTCTTACTATTATTTTCCCTTTCTTTTTATTAATTCCAACTTAAATTTACTCCTTACTGACTTTCTTGTTGTAAAATCAATATACATGTTTATGATGAGAAAATCAGAAAATATAATAAAAATGTATAACAATATTCTTTTTTTTTTTTTTTTTTTGGCTGTGTTGAGTCTTCGTTGCTGCACGTGGGCTTTCTCTAGTTGCGGCGAGCGGGGGCTACTCTTCGTTGCGGTGCGCAGGCTTCTCACTGCGGTGGCTTTTCTTGTTGTGGAGCATGGGCTCTAGGCGCACGGGCTTCAGTAGTTGTGGCACGTGGGCTCAGTAGTTGTGGCTCGCGGGCTCTAGAGCACAGGCTCAGTAGTTGTGGCGCACGGGCTTAGTTGCTCTGTGGCATGTGGGATCTTCCCAGACCAGGGCTCAAACCCGTGTCCCCTGCATTGGCAGGCGGATTCTTAACCGCTGAGCCACCAGGGAAATCCCTAGAACAATATTCTTATCAGACTGCCCCCACCCCAATTCTCCAGTGACCTTCCCGCCATTACTTCTATTATAAAGGTTAAAGGCTTTAGCATGAGTTAAAAATCCTGGTTTCTTCTTACCTCCAGCCTCATCTCTCAACTTTCCCCTTTCACTTGGCTACCTTCTGTTCATTCTTCAGGTTTCAGTGAAAACGTTAGGCTTTCTCAGATACCTCATTGGTGAGCCCTCCGTCCTTACCGACTCCTAGCACTCTATTGTAAGGTGATGCCATTGCCCCTATTGGAGGACGGGGACAGTGTCTTTCTTATTCTTCACTGTATCCACAACTTTAGCTTAGTATCTGGCCCATAGGAAGCTCTTAATGAATATTGATGAGTGAATGAATAAATGAATGGATGAGAAGCTCTCACTCAGGGAGGGTTTTTGAAAGTATCTGTCCAGGGTTTACTCTGTACAACAGATATAGTATGAGAGGTGGGCAGGGAGTAGATGTGAATTATAAAACACTTTGAATAGGTACACTTTAGGGGGTAGTATTGTCAGAATCTTTTCCGTTGGTGGACGTCCAATAAGATTCAAGATTGCCAACGCCCTCCTTCAGTAGGGGGTCTCTTCATCTTCACCTTAGTGCTCTTTGTGGGAACTGTTGAGTTTAAATGCTTGAACACAATAGAATCAAACAAGAAGTTGGAGAACCAGTATGTGACCTTTGTCATCATTCTAATTTTATTGACCCTCAGTATTCATTTTATTGATCATAAAATCAATGGTGTTTTCTTTGTGTCCGTAGCTGGGTAGCAAGCACTGTGAGTGTGCAGCAGATCTGTGGCTGTGTTTTCAAGCTCAGTCTCTCATCAGGATGGCAGAGATTTGGCTCAAAAGTAATCTATTTTCTGAATTAATGAAATAGCTTTTATTTGGCCCTGCCATCTTTATGGAGCAGTTAAATCTTTGCTCTAGGCAGAAGTGATGGTAACACCGCTATTTACAGAGACACAGCAATGTGCAGGGCTCAGAAATGCAGACAGTTTCAGCAAATAGTTCATTCTAGGCTCCCTGGTCTTTCATAAAATGGTCCAAATAGGCTCTTCATATGCAGAAGGTTTTTATAAAAATGAAAAATAAAGCATCTCACATTCAGACAAATGTTATTGAAGGTGTTGGATTTGGAGGCCACTATGATGAAACTGATTTTAAATATCATTTTTTTTCCGTCAGACTTCCTATGAACACAAATTGAGTATCCCCATCCAATAAGTGGAGATTTGCTTTTTCTTTACTAAAAATAGTTATCATTTATTGAGTGCCTACCATGTATCATATAATCTTTTTGAGCCTTCAGAACAACATGATAGTTAGGTGTTTTTACTCCAAATTTACTGAGGCACTGAAGGTGCCTCAATAATAAATACCTTAAGACCAAGATCACAAAGCTGGGGTTCCACTTGTATTTCTTTGATTCCAAACTCCCTGCTCCTACCATGACAAGAATCTAGGAAGAATGGTGGAATTGTCAATGTAGAATCTAATGTATTTTAAAATGCTTAAAGGAAGCAGTTAAGAGATTTTTTTCCCTAACATGCAAATTTACACCATAAATGTATGAATGAGGCTATTGTGAAGGTAGGAGATAGTTCTTTTGCAGGTGAGGGCAGGTGCTCTGGAGAGAGAATAAGGTGGGATAAAGTTGTGAAATGCTCGTTGACTCTTAGAGCTGAAAACATTTATAAGAGTAATAAAAAAGAAGTGAGAATAGACTATAGATTCTTTGAGTCCTGTGGTCGATTAAGGAAACATGAAAAGACAGGAAGCAAAAAGCTGGGTATTCTAGCTGGCAGATCCTAAAAGCAGGCTTAGCAACAGACGCTGGTGGAGCAGCCAAAGGAAACAAGACAGAGAAGCCACAAAGAACACAGGATGCTTTGATCAGGAGAGTATGGCCCAAGTCAGAAGACATATACCAATCACGGTTCTTAAGAAGGAGATATCAAGGGTGACACTTACAAAGTGGTTATAGATACTACTCTGTAACCAGAAGCAAGAAGGCATTTTTCTCCAAGGATCATAAGGGGGAGGAGCAAAGGCAACAAGTACTGAAGTTTGATCTGGAACTGGTTAGCAGAAGTTCAGGTAGACTAGACACAGGCTGGGGTTCCATTGCCCTTCCAACCCCAAGGGCAGTGACAACATTTAGTCTCTTGGAAGTCTTTGCTTGCTGACCGAATGGCAGATGCCAAGATAAATTAACTACAATCTCTGTCCTGGTCTCAACAAGATCACCTTGTGAGGGTAGATGGAAGAGGGAGGAAAAGAGACAGATGTGAAAGCAGATAAATCACAGCACAGCGAGTTATGTTACACCGACGTATACATAGAAGGCACTTTGGAAGCACAGAAACAGTGATGACTAATTATTAGAATAGGAACACACACAAACTATTATGCAAAGTCTTAAGTGTTTTAATATCATGTGCAAAGTGCTATATACTAGCATAGTTACAGAAGAATTAATTCTTCCCACAGGCTTTAAGGAAAACTTCATTGAACAAGGGATATTTGAGAGATTTTGAAGGGTGGGATTTTCTCCAGGTGGAGAATGAAGTTAACTACCAAGAACGAGAAGGAGGATTCTGTACGCTTGTTCTTTCACAGAAAGATTCTAGGGATAGAACTATAATCTATTCAATCAACCAGGGAGAGACACTCAAACTGTAGACTCAACCATATTCTTCTCTTTCTTTTTTTTTTTTTTCTTAAAAACTTAAAGAGACATTTATTAAAAGTAGATTATTATAGTAGATCAAGTACTGAGTACATAAATATAATGTATATAATTTTTATAAACATGTTTTGTATATGATCTAAAGGATCTTATAAAATAATTATTAATGCTATAATTATTTTATATGATCTAAAGGATCTTATAAAATAATTATTCATGCTATAATTATTTTTATGGCTGAGTAGTATTCCATTGTATATATGTGCCACATCTTCTTTTTTAAAAATGTTTTAAAATTTTAACGTCTTTATTGGAGTACAATTGCTTTACAATGGTGTGCTAGTTTCTGCTTTATAACAAAGTGAATCAGCTATACATATACATATATCCCCATATCTCCTCCCTCTTGCATATCCCTCCCACCCTCCCTATCCCACCCCTCTAGGTGGACACAAAGCACCGAGCTGATCTCCCTGTGCTATGCAGCTGCTTCCCACTAGCTATCTATTTTACATTTGGTAGTGTATATGTGTCCATGCCACTCTCTCACTTTGTCCCAGCTTACCCTTCCCCCTCTTGTCTTTCAATTATCACTAAAATGTAAGCAGTTGCCCAGCTCCTGTGACAGTTAAGCTTATAATGATGGATTTCTTTATTGCAGAAGTGTGTTTTGTTGTGGATGTCTGTGTTTACAGGTAAAGCATAGAGGAAAACTATTGGAGCTCTGACTTCTGCAGTGGTTGTTGGAGAAAAGTGTGTGCCTCTGGTAGACGAGAGGGTCAAACATGGAGTGTGTGAATGTGTGTCTGTATGAGGGGTGAGGCAGAGCCATGGCAATGCTGGGATACTGGGAAGAGGCTGTGACTCCTTCTACTGCCTTTGGGCTTTGGATGCCTCCTGCTTGGGCACCTGTAGGAAGAATGTGCTGTCCTGGCATTTGGCTGATGGCCTTTGCGTCAGGTCCACCTCTTGTCAATAAAAGACCACGTTTTGTATGTGATGATATTCTGGCTCCCATAGAAAGGGTTAAAGGAGAGAGTCTCTTCTTTCAGAGATAGTATGAGTCTTCAAATTATTTTCTCTGGTCTAGGATATTGTGTAGAACACGTCTAGGTGGTTTACCATTGCTTCTCAACAGCTGTCCTGGGGTGGGAAAAGTCAGGCACAGTATGTACCCGAAAACTGTAGAAATGTCAGCATGTGCTACGCTGATATATTAATTCCAATAGTGGTGATTCAGAAACACATATTGCATATACACCATATGGGCCTTAAATATTTATGAAACCTAAAAGTCAGAAAAACCATTCTTTAAATGTAAAAGTTAAAAGTCTATATAGTTTTTCATGAACTAAGTTTTAAGCATTTAATTTTTAAATTTACATGTTACTGAAAGGACACATAATTAAAAATAAAATTAATTCTTATTGATTACCTACTTTGCAAAAGACACTCTATTAGGCACTATGGAGGAATAAAAAGGATGCCCAGAATTTGTCAGATTCTTATCCTGTTCTTCTGACTTTCTATTTTTACCACCCATTGAGTGGTAATTTCTCATTGTAGGATAAGAACTGAAAAGGAGAATAGGGAAATCTCAAATCAGTCTACTCTTTGTCTTTTCCAAGCGACATGGCATCTAGGGAAAAGCAGAGCTTAGGAGGAGGTTGTAAAGCAGTGATTGTAAAGAAGGAGTCTTAGAATTATGAAAACAACACTTTTTTTTTTAAACATCTCTTCCAAGCTTGGTATGGTACTGAGTGATTTGGCATAATTTAGTCTAACAGCTCTGGGCTGGTAACACAGAAACCTGGCTTCTAGCTGTGGCTCTGAAACTACTTAGTTATATCTTAGTTTACTAATTTATAAATGAGAGACCGATTGGTTTAACCTTAAATTTGATGTTATACAGATTATCTCGCTAGCCTTTTACATGTTTACAATGAAGACTTTAGGCTACTGAGTACTAGAATCGTATCTGTTTTGACCACTATTGTATACCATGTACCTAGGACAGTTCCTGGCACGTGTGTTCCAGGAATATTTAGAATGAAGGAAGGAATAAGATGATTAAAATCTAATCTTAATAAAGAATTTCCTGACACCATCATGTCCCCCTTTTAGGAAATGTGGCTTCTATATTTATTGCATTTGGAAGAGGAGTTGCATTGACACTTGCTTTGTGACATAATTTTAATATAAATAACCCTTTACTATATTTTGGACACCCTTTATCCATTTTACTTGCTTCTTTCTATCCTCATTGTTATTCATCAACTACTTTCTATCACTCTCATCCATCTTGATAATTTCAGCTTATAGTTTGCCTTTCTACTTTAGCTCCTGTCAACATCCTTAAAATTTTTTACTTAATTATTGGATACTTGATTTTTTTTCTTAACTTCCTCATCTTCACCTTCACTTTATGATTATTCCCATGAGATCGCATCCCCACCTAGAATGGTTTATCTCTAATATCTTAAGATCCATTATAATAATTATTATATCAGTAGGATTATTGTCAGTGTTTCCTTCTCTCACCAATCTTTATAAGTTGTCCCTTGAATATCCTTTCACACCAAATAACCTGATATTTACTTTTTATTTTTAAAACTCCTTTTCCCTGGGGCTATTGATTTACTTTTGAAATTTTTTGAATCCCTATCTACTCTAGGTCCCATGACCCCTGATGAAACCTCGACGTTTTGAGAGGGCAGTCATCTTGTGTGTTCTCAGTCTTGCAGTGGACCTGGTGTGCCAGTTCTGGGATCTAATGCAGCCTGACTATGCATTACCAGCTCTTGTCCTGCCAATTGGAGAGAAGGTCATAAAAGCATACTAATTGGGTCCTATAGAAATTGATTCAGTCTATCCTCAGTCTTGTTTTTTGTGATGTTACATCACATTTGGATGCAACAGTTCCAATCCATTTCTCTACTTCTTATGTCCTCAGTCTTATTCTTACTTCTTTTACACTTGAGAGAGAAGCTTTCCTGATTTACTTAGAACATTGAGGGCCTCTGTGGCAATAATACTGTCAACTTCTTTCTCTTCAATTCAGAAAATCTCTTGTACCTCCACTCCCTGTTCTCCTGACTGCTGTTCCTTTCTTCCATGGTTAATTCCATTAACTTGTGCTTGATCCTATCACTACCTGATTCCTCCAGGAATTTGTTTATTTCTTGCAAGTTTATGTTTCAGGACCTCCCACTTACTTGTATGTTTCTTTTGAGTAGTTTAAGTTTCCAGATCTCCCACTTACTTCTGTGTTTCTTTGGAGTAGTTCATTGACGTTGTGGCTCGGTTTTCTCATCTGTAAAACAGAAAAATTATACTCATCTCATTGGATTGCAGAAAGAGCAAATGAGATAAAGGATTCTTATGTGTCTTTCCACCTGCTTCTTTGTGGTGATATAGTCTTAGCTACTTGGAGCAGAATTGTAAAATTTTTCCTCCCAAGTCATTACCTTTGCTCTAAGTAGGACCAGACTTCCAGTAAGCAGCCTCCTCTAACTGCAGAATGTGTAAACATATTTGTGATAAAAAAAAAATCAGGCTAGAACTAGAGATGTACTGCTACCCCAAGGGGAGTTTTTTTTCTAGAAATGTGGAGCCTTGCTTATTAAGAAAAATGAGAACAGTCAATTTTGAAAATAAAAGTAACAGGCAACTTGGGTATTAACATGGCTTTTAAGAGCTCACTGTTTTACCTACAAAATAATGGGGTTCGACCGGGTGATCTCTAAGGTTCCTTGCGGCTGCAGTCTGTGATATTATGGCCTGAGTCTGAGCTCCACTTATGGGTATGAAATTCATAGGCTGAACTCCTGTGTCTCCAGAATTATAAGGCAGCAGCTCAGGGATGGTACTATTTCATCAGACAAAGAAGAATTTCTTGTTGCAAATGATTGTACTATTAGTTTTCGAGAGAAAAACTCAATGATCTGCTCAGTGTACAAGAAGCAGTATTGAGTGTTTCCTAGCAGAGAGATAGCTGGCAGGCTTAAAATGAGTATTGATGTGTTTATGTGGAGATAAGGATACACGTTAGCTTTTCTCAGAATTCCATTTTCAATTACTCTTGAACTAGTTTGAAAATTCATCGTCTTCACACCAAATATCTTTTAGTGCGCCACGTACGCTGCGTAGCAGACCCTGACATCTCAACAGGGCTCCCCTAAGTATGCTCAGGCAAAAATTGAATGGCATCGGGGAATGCAGCTTTCTGGTGCTGCTCTGCTAGTCAGGAATCAAGGATTTTTGTCCATTCGATGATGTACCTGTATCTCTTACCTTTTCATTCTTGTTTTGCTTCTCACTTCTCTCCCTCTCTTCCTTCCTATTTTTCTCTTTTCTTTTTGTCTGTCTTTCCTTTCACATAAAATCCATGGCTTTTTAAAAAAGAATGAGCAAATGAATGAATACAGGTCTCTCCACCTTCAGCTGCTCTTGCTAGTTAAAAGCAGAGAGAATATCACAGAGAACTAGGACTGGAGCGGGTATTGGGAGGTCATTCAGGCCACCCCACACTATACCTAGGTAGCATAGATGAGAAAATTCCATCACCTTTTCTTGTCTCTCTTCCAATATTGACCAACTTTCAGAAATGCTGCAATATTAAACCTGCTGCTAAATTGTCTTTAATGCCGGCAATGGTGAATGTGTTGACAAGTTAGAAGAAAAAGGGGGGCCATTGAGGCATGGTCCCAGAAAAGTTTGATTTTTCTAAACGTGATGCTTTATAGGATGGCTATAGGTATATGCAACCTAGGATCGAATGGATCCTCTTGAAATATAATAAGACTATAAAACTCAGCTACTTTAAATCCTGTCTTGGTCCCATATGAGGCCACAGCTGTGAGGTCCACAGTATGGTTATTTTAAATCAAACTGTTTTTCTAAAGATAGACAATTAATAATGTTAGCAAACTTGTGGGATACATATTTTTACAACTTAAAATTTTACTTATTTCATAGAATTTCATGGATTGTTAGATTAGAAATGGACCTTAGTTCTCTATCAGATGCTTAAATCCCCTTTAGAATATCCAAATGACCATCTATCTTCTATCTGAATATGTCTTGGGGATAGAGTGTATTTATGAAGCCTCTTCCATTTTTAAAGCACTCAAATTATTAAAAAGTTCTACCTTATATGAGAAGATTTAGGCGTAGTCTAAGTATTAATCTAACCAACCCTTTTTCATTCAGGATTTGTAGCTTGCTTGCAAAAAAAAAAAAAAAATACTTCGTCTTATTCCAATAAAATGAAGCAAAGCAAAAACCAACCTGAATGTAATTTATAAAGCTAAATAGATTAGTGAGAAATGATTAAATTTATTTAAAATTTAGGTTCTTGGTAGTAATGCAAAGAGGTGATTTGTTAAAGCAGGCACACATACAAGGTTTTTAAAAATAACTCATTATATATATATTTTCCTTTGGGGAATCCAATCTTTTATTGCCTAAACTATTGATGACTTCAGCTGTTATATTTGTCTTATAAGACTTAGGATCTGTCCTTTGTTTTGCCTTTGTCAAAAACATGATCTTAAATACATATTAACTTATTTTCGTTTTATAAAAGCAAAATCTTTGCTATAAAATTGTCTCAAAGCACAGTGCAAAAGTAAAACATTCTATTAGCTAAAATGAGAGTCAGCTGACCTAAAAATGGAACCTATTAAGAATACAGTATTTTAACACTACAGAGTTATTCCTTTTAGTTTGCTGTTGGCATGAAAAACAGGCAAGTGCGGGGGAAGAAAGAGCCATTTGACTAGATAGTGGGGGATTGGGGTAGGTGTGTTGGCACTCAGAGGTGTGCTGTGGTGAAACATACCTCCCTCTGCCTCTGATGCTTGGCTTCTTTACACAAAAAGTGGCCTGATATAGAGGGTTGTTGAAGAGATTAAAAATAAAATACACAAAGTATCTGATAATCAATAAAAGACAGCCATGTTTATGACTCATATACCTAATATCCATGTTAATAATGAATCTGTAAATTGAGAAGGATCTCAGGGTAGTTCCCAGAGTTAATGACTAAATTGTTGCTTCAAGAGTTTGGAAGGTAGCTATAGTTGAAAGATCATGAACTTTGGAGTCTGAAAGGCTTGGTTTTGAATCCTGGGTTTGCCACCTGTCGGAAGAGTGACTTTAGGCAAGTTATTGATGTAGGCTCTCTCTGCACCTACATTTTCTTATTATAAATATCACATGAATAAAGCATATAGCGAAGATGGGTGTTTAGCAGGAGCTAATGCTCCCCTCCCCCAGTATGGCTAATCTGTTGCAGACACTCCTGAGTTGAGAGTGATCATAGCCAGGCAAGCACTATCCGGTTACTTTCAGAGTCTAAGGATTCAGATTGCCAGGCAGGTTTTGAAGTTTTGACATTGTAACATGCTAGCAGGATCCCTACTGCTCCTGGAATGCAGATTTGTTATTGTTCTGTGTAGGAGTGAGGCATTTCTCCCAGTCTTCACTGGATACCTTATATCCTGAGATACAGAGCCCCATGGCACCTCTGAGACAAGGCTATTGTCATAGACTCAATGTCTTCACTTCAACCTATTTTTCTTACAAGTGACATTTATCCAAAACTCATATGGTTTCTTTTCTTCTTCTCAGAAGAGAGGGTTGTGCAAGTTTCTGAAATTTGGGCATTACAGTAAAAATAGAGACCTGGAATCCAAATACCTGGGTCTGGTTCTTAGCTCTGCTACTTACAAGCTGTGTGACTTTGGGCAAATCACACACCTAATTTTAGCCTCAGTTTCCTTATTTATAACATGAGAATAGTAATAATAGGTTGATATCTTCACAGAATTGTTTTGAGTATCAAGAGAGATGATAAAGTTGCTGGAAACTGAAACTATGTTATATAAATGTGAAGCTTATTATCTTACCAGACCTGACCCAGTCAAGGAAAACACCACCTTTGGAATCTCCCATAAGACAGAGATGGTCTCCCAAGACAGCCTAAGGCACTGCGCTTCTCAGCACAAGATGGTCCTCTGGGGGACAAAGCCGGGGGAACATTGTGCTGAGACTCTAACTGCAGTAGACTTCTTTCTGGGCTAGATGGCTTCATAAGGAGACTGGTCCGCAATACAGATTCTACCTCTAACTCTGGCCTGTCATAGAAAGACTAGACAGTGTGGGTGACTCTAGTTGAACCAACACTGTCGCCAGATAAATAGCTCGAAGTGCATGTCGTTCTTAAGGATTACCATCATAGATGAAGGCTCATTCATTTATAATAATATCTGATAATTATATCACCCTGCATGTTACAGAGTGCTTTTATAGACATTGTTTGCTCTGATCTGCATGTAAAACCTCATGATGTCCATAAATCAAGTATCATCATGATTTCCATTTTACAGATTTGCTTCAAATTGGTTCCCAATATCACCTAGATATTTAGTGATTGAGGTGAGACATAAATTGAGGCATTCAAATTGGATTGGATTCGTGACCCATTTTTTTTCTCCCACTCTCAATATCTTAAGGTATTGTAAGTAATGAACCCAAGCATTGGGAAAAGAAAGCTGCAGTGTGTTCAGAGACTTTAAAAGTCTGCATGAGATCATTTCTGTTTTACTATGCACACAGGTAATAAGCAAGTTTTCCATCCTGAGGGCCAGCAGGATCTCACTTCTTTTTTAGATGTTCTTCTTCTGATTTTGGATGATTAGGGAAAAGAGAATGCTAAATGTTAAGAAGAAAACACGAGGAAGTTAAAAAACCGGTAAAATGCTGGTAACAGAAGTTGTGAATATGGAAATTTAAAGAAGTACCTAAGTTTGTGCACAACCTCTTGAATAAACTGATGTGTTGTGCTTGAAATGTTGTCTTCATGTTCTGTATGAGACTGACTTTTAACGTCTGTGGCTGGATATAAGGGAATGCACATGTATAAAAGCATCTTCTGCCATGATACTGTTTGTTTAAAAAACGGCAACAAGAGTTTGCTTGCCTTCCTGTAAATTGACATAGCTTTGGATTAGGATAAAGTAAAATCTCCTTGGCACGGCAAACCTCCGGCATCTTCTCCCCTCCTTCTTCCAAAAGAGGTATCCACCTTCATACCAACCACACCAGGGTGCTGCCAGTCTCTGGAGAAGTCAGTTTAAGCGTTGGGTTGGTTTCCCTTCTCACCACCACCTTTTGATGGTAGATTATTACTTGTTGCTGTTACCATTCATACGACTGAGATATCAGGTTAAAATGTTTTATCAACTTTCCCAAGGGTTACGTTCTTTTCAAAATATGGCGCTGAGAGGAGATTTTTCTTTTTCCTTTCTCCTACTTTTACCTCTGATAAACTTTTTCCAGCTAAAAGGATATGTCACATCCACTCACTTGTAAGGAAAATTTGAGGAACTCCTCTTCAGAGTAATTTATTTCTGGTTTCATTGGACAAACTTTGTTCTTCCCTCATCCCTATATCATTCCTTCCTTCCAAGGAAAGAATTTTCAAGCATGTCAGACTCATAATTTAAGTAAGAGCCAGTATCTGGAGTTTATTTTTATTTCTGTATTTACTGGAGTTTAGGGAAGGAATAAACTAGCGCATAGTTTATAGACAAAACACATTGTTGAATCTGTAATGTATGATATCCGTGCTCCAAACAACAATTTATATTACATTAGTACATTTACGAGTTATCAATGTATCTGACTAGTTTATTAGTTGAAGAAACATAAAACAACAAGGAGACTGCATCTTAGTATATGCAGTACAATATTTCATTGGATTAGACATAGTTTAGGGTATTAAAACTGACTAGTGTTAAGTGCTGGATTTAGAAAGGTAGAGTAATATAGATGTACGCCTTTAAGAAAGCTGTTATTTTTCCTTTTGGTTTTTAGTAGGTAGCTGAGTCTCACTGGACCAGACAGACAACTAGAGGGTATAGGAGGCTGAAAGGAGGGCTAGGGGAGCGGCGCGAAGACCTGCCCGCGGACTCTCATCTTGCTCGTGCACTTGGGAGCCAGAGGCGCCCCTACACTTGTCTCTCCTTTCAGGCATTATACGCCCACCCCCAGCCCCCAAAAGAGTGATCTTTCTTAGCTCATTTTTCCTAACACCTTCCACTTTCTAATAATTTTTTTCTCCAAAAAGCAAAACAGATTGGCAATTTAGGCTATGCAGAATGTATTTCTTAATGTATACGTTTCAAGATGTAAGGGTCATATGTTGTAAGGGTTTTGCATAGTATATTTGTAGCGATACGTTGTAAGTCAATGGATTAATAGTTGGTGAAATATTTTTGTGAACTCCAGTGAACTAATAGATGGTAGTTACTTTTTGTTGTGACAACCATTAGATATACAATTAACCCCATAACTGCTCCTCTGCCCTGCCCCCCCATCTCTCTATTTATACTTCTTGGTTCAGCCAAGTCACACCTTAGATATATTACAACCATAGATTAAAATGCTATGCACATAAAAGTGGGATATATATATATAATCATATATATGTATATATGTATATATTTGTGACTTGGCTGAACCAAGAGATATTTTGTCTTATGCCCACTATCTAATTTTCTGACTTGCTAAATAGCTAAAGAGCCTAAAAAAACTCCCTTGTATGACTCCCTTGTCTCGGCGACTTCAGTCTTTTACTAGTGGAGGTTTCACCTCCCAGAGTATAATGTGGAGCCTCCTTAGTCCCCTCTTTATTTGCTATTTGCTTCCTGAGAGAGGTACTCTCCTCCTGGGTTCTAAATGGAGAGGCACTGATAATGGGCAAGGAAGAGGCAAACAGCACTCTGGCTGCTGCAAAAGGTGCAAAAGGCCATACAGGAGAGGTCCACCTGCACCACTGTCCAGCTTTGCAACCAGGGGCAGCAGTGGGATGTGAGGAGGACATGTTCCTAAGCTCTTTCAAGTGGCCCAGCGTGGTTTAGCCAGTGCCTGCGCAGCTTAGTTCATTTCCATTTGACTTTATATTTTTTAAAATTATTGATAGTTCATAAACGTTTCTTTTTTAAAAAAAATTTATTGGCGTATAGGTGATTTACAAAGTTGTGTTAGTTTCAGGTGTACAGCAAAGTGAATCAGTTATGCGTATAAATATATCCACTCTTCTTTAGATTCTTTTCCCACATAGGTCATTACAGGGTATTGAGAAGAGTTCCTTGTGCTATACCGTAGGTCCTTACTAGTTATCTATTTTATATATAGTAGTGTGTATATGTCAATCCCAATCTCCCCATTTATCCCCCCCTCACTTTCCCCCTGGTAACCGTAAGTTTGTTTTCTACATCTGTGACTCTATTTCTGTTTTGTAAAAAAGTTCATTTGTATCATTTTTTTAGATTCCACATATAAGCGATATCATGTGATATTTCCATTCAACTTTATATTAATGGTCAAGCCATTGGTCCTAGTTTTCAGAGTTATAATTTTTCATCTGTTCACTGCGTCCAAAGAGTCTTTCTAAAATGCAGATCTGATTATATTACTCTCTTGCTTTAAAACTTTTAAAGATACCCCATTGCTCTAAGGATAAAAAACAAACCTATATTCCTTCAAAAGACCTAAAATGCACTGTATTATCTGGTTCTTTCATCCCTAGCCTGCCTTATTTCCCTCCATGCCCCACTACACATTCTACAATCCAGCCAGACTGAATTTATTTGTTCAAAAAAAAAAGTCTCCTCCATCTCTTGGAACATGCTAACTGGTCTTCCACTTTCCTTACCATCTTTTCTATTTCTTGTACCTTGTTTTCCCAAATAATTCTCACTCAATTTTTGGATTTTCTCTTGGAATTCCTCCAGGAAGCCTCCCATACTAGCTTTAGTCTGGGTGATGTGCCCCGCTGGTGTGCCCCTGGCACCCTGTTCTACCCCTATTATTAAACTTAGCTATTATTTGTTTCGAGTGGGTTATATTTCCCACCAGAAGATAAGATCCTCAAAGGTAAAGACCTTATCTCTTTTGCTTTCCATGATATTCCCAGTGTCTTGTGTGGTGTCTGTCATGTTATTGTTGTGGAATAAACACTTGATAACTGGCAAAAATATTTTTTTCTATGTCCTCAGAGTCTTCGAGCATTCATCACTTTAAACCATAAGATGCATTCATAATGGAGGAGGAGCATAGACCAGTGTTAAAGAGCCCAGAATCCACCTTATGAGCCAATGTTTGGAAGCTTGCTCCAACATTTACTACCTGTATGACTTTGAGCAAGTTATTTAACTTCTCTGTGCCTCAGTTTCCACATCTTTTAAATGGAGATAATAATAGTACATACCTCACAGGGTTGTTACGAGGATTAAATAAGTTACCTTTGTAAAGCATTTAGAATCTACATGGCACACAATAAACATATATTTTGAGTGCTTAAATAAATAAACAATCCCTCTAATAGCCTTTTGAATTGAGAATTATAAAATACTTTAAGCGTATTTTTAACTGACTTTCAGGCCCATTAACATACCTCAAAGTGTGGTTGCTTAAACTAACTTGAACTTTTAAAAAATATTTTGGTGTTTTATTCCATTGGCAATAGGGAACAAGTAGCGCATAGCACTATTTTTATTCACCATAATCAGCTGTATTATTTATGGGACATCCTTATGTTCTTCAAAAACTTACTTCACGAACTAAACCTCTTTAATATCTGCCAGCCACCGTAATGTGCAGAGAGTGGGTGTGGTTCCTCTCTTTTCCTAGTACTTCTTCACTGCAACTACGGCTGTTGCCTAATATTATATCCTAATATCATGATTTTGGATGATTTTCAGTAGTAACCTAGTCAGTGTACTTTGGGATGACACTGCAGAATAGTTCATTGAAGAGGACTTTGGTGGCAACTTTGCCTATAATATGAATTGCCAAAGTGACTCCCTCTATCAGATGTGTTCACGCCCCACCGGTTTCCACTGCAGCAGGGGCCAAAGCAAAGATCAAGTACTATTGGTGCCATCTGGGTTATAGGCATCTCTTACGTTCCCTGCATCCCTAAATGCGGAAGCTCTCTAGAGTATATGAAGCCCTAGCACTACTCTGGAACCATACATTTAAACTAAGATATGTTAGGGAACCCAGAAAGAACAGAGAAAATATTCTATAGAAATCTGTAAGTTTGTAATAACAAACAAGGAAAGGTAAGTTTTAGAATTATGTTGAATGGTGATTGGGAGTATCTCAATAAATCTTATTTCAGCTGATTTGAAACACTGGGAAAGGATGTAAATGGCATTGTAAATGCACTTTAAAAACTCATTAAATTCATTCATCAATATTTATTGGACGATTGCTATCAGGTTTACTTGTGAAGTGTTCTAGGATTTCACAATAGTGTTAGTAGCGTGGAGGAGGGTCTTGGGATTTGGGTTGACCCACTCATGACGGTGTGGTTTCAGCCGTGTTTTGAAGAAATCAATTTAAATGCAGAACTTAGCTCTAGTCAGGGGAAATGGGAAGTCCAAGTCATAGGAGGCAAAAGGCTAGTAGGTTCAGGTGTGATTTGGCATCTCTCTTTACAAAATTTGCTTCTTCATGAAGCGGGGAAGAGTACCTGAGATGGAGCCCATTCAGGAGTAAACAGGACTGATGTCCATGTTATGAGAACTGTTCTCATCTATTCTCAATCTTCTCTGGAAATACTTGAATTTGAGGGGAAAAAACTTGTCATGTTGGGTTTTATGTTTTCCAAATTTTGTACTGGACACTCAAGAAACCATGCCAGACAGATGACCTTTCCCAAGATGTATATTCTATAGATCCTCAAAGTATTTAACAGTGGTTATAGGTGAGGACTCTGGAAACAGACAGCTTTTCTTCTTATACAGACTTTGAGCAAGTTACTCAGCTATAAATGGAAATAAAAATAGTACCTGCCCATTAGGTTGTTGTGAGGATTAAATGAAATTTAGCAGTGTCTGGCATGGACTATGCAATCAATAATCATTAATCATTATAATTTTTATGTAATATGAGAACAGCATTGCTGAAATGTTTCTGGCTTTGGCATACCCAAATATGAGGTGACTGCAAAACTACCCACTGAAATTCCCCTTCTCTTCTGTAAAATAGGGATAAAAATATTATGCTGTAGGGCTGTTATGAGAATTAAATGAGATAATGCATGTAAAGCACTTGGCACGTACCAAATTGTTATTGTTGCCTTTGATTCAATTTTCCAAAGACAATGAAACCAGCTGTCAGCATCCAGCATAAATATTAGAGACAGATTGTGTCTATGGCTTTCCTCCTCTCTGAAATGAGACCTTACTGTCTGATGGGAATAACTCTTATTTATGGCTTTCTGCATTGTGCAGTTCACAGCCGATGGGTTACTTTGTCTGACTAATAGAAGGGGCAGAGGAACTCAAAAGTGGGATTGAAGGAAGGAGAACATTGATATAATTTATTACCTTCTGTATCAGTCTTTGAGCAGTAATCTCAGCTCTGAGTCTCTTCTCTAGGATCTGGTATGTTAGTATATTTGCCTTGGAAAGATGCTTACGTACATCTGGAATGGAAGAACTCACTTCTATTATGACTATTTTATCTCTATGTTGATTTTACTAGTGGGTAGGTATGAAGTATTATTCCTGATGAGTCTCAAACGCCAATTATAGAGACCTGAAATGGGCTTTTAGGAAACTGTCACTGTAAGGTATGAGATCAGAACGGGATCTGAGATTTCTATTTCTAAGGTATTGGAAAAAGACGGAGAATTATCCATATTCGCTAGTATATCTTGGGGAATCATTGTTGGTTCCATTTCACTGGAGCATCCTGATGGTTCACTACCTTCATCTCCTCGTCTGTCAGGCAGGGGAATTTCCAGCCTATTTTCAGGCAACTTCTAAAATAAATTCATATGTAATATATAATGTATTGATATAATATGTAGTATATAATTACCTGATCAACTACTTACGGGCTTCTTTAAAGATTCAGTACATGCAACGTACAATGAAAACTTGAAAGATGAACAAACTTTTTTTGAGGGAATGAAAGAAACTTGATTAAGTGTCTAGGCATGGGATAAAAAGTATGTGAGGAGGGAGACAATGAAAATGCAATAAAGGGGAGATGGCAGATAGAACAAATCTCAGAGAAAGATTGATAGGCAAGGATAGAGGGAACTGGGGTGGAAGAGTTAACGTGTGTTTCTCTGGGATGGGGGTTAGGGAGAGTGGTTGATGAGGCTGTGGAGAATCTTTAACTGGATAGTCTCCACCTTCTACGTGAAGTGACAATGTCATCAGCCCAGTGTGGCTGGGGATGAAGTCCTAAGATAATTGCAAAGGTTTTAATACAGTTGCAGTGTAATATGAAATAGGGAGTGGAAAATTAAAATGATTTCTGAGCAATGTGCAGGGAGTGGTTGATATGAGGTCTCATAATTTGCGGTGAGTCCAGTTGACATAATTCTGTGGTTTTCTCTGGCAATGTTAAGTCGCCTGGGGGTATACACAGAAAGTTATGAAACTGAATGCCGGTCCACCACAGTATCAGTCTCTCAAGTCAGGATTATTTTTCCCCAAGGAAAGAAGTTTTCCTTCTTTTGCTTAATCTGATGTCGTGTTGTCACCTATCAACTCATCAGCATTTTTTTTGGGGGGGTATAAACCTTGATTACGTGCAACAATTGATCATATATTCCTTTTTCTTTTTGCAAGGCTCTCCTTATCATAACATAAATTCATAAAAATAAATTTACTAATCATACTTGCAGTGTTAATGGTTACCTAGTGTCTGGAGCATGCTCTTTCTACATCACTGTTGTCTTCTCAGATAACCTTTTCCATCTATGCTGTTGTAATATTGCAGTGTCACTTAAATTTTTTTCACCTTTCAGGAGACTCATAGTGAACAATATCAACCTTTGGGCACTATATTATGCATTGGGTGTTGCTAACCAACTTTTAGAACTTTGGAGTCTACCAAATAATACTATGTTCAGTTCTTTTTATCCCACTTAACTATAGTAGGCAAAATTTCTTTCTTATTTCAAACAGTGATACATTCAAAGATCTTAGATACATGCATCATCTTTTCCTTCTTGAGCAAGCCAAAGACAGTATTATTATGAGCTTGGCAGTTTTCCCAGCAAGAGTTGGAGTAGGTGTTGACCTTTCCAATATTTCGAGTTCTATTGACTTTTCTTCATTACTTTGTAAAGGCTCAACATGTTACCTGCTTGGATGCAATGTCATCACTCATGGGAAGCCAATATCCAGCTGAGAGAGGCAGATTGCTCCATTAAAATATGTAGGCTTAGGGATGTTTTGGGCATAGTGGATACATGTTATTATATACTCATCAAAATCGTGGAATGTACAATACAAAGAGTGAACCCTAATGCAAACTATGGACTTTAGCTAATAATAATGTAACAATATTGGCTTATCAATTTTAACAAATGTACCACACTAATGCAAGGTGTTGATAAAAGGGGAAACGTGTGTGTGAGTGGGATGGGTGAGGGCATATGTGGAAACTCTGTACTTTCCACTCTAATTTTCTGTAAATTAGAAATGCTCTAAAAAATAATATCCATTAATTAAAACATGCAGGCTTCCAAAGAGGAGAGGAAGATTCATAGCTAAAAGAAACAATGTAAATGATAAAGAATGCTATATTGGGAATTCCCTGGCAGTCCAGTTGTTGAGACTTTGCCTTCCAATGCAGTGGGGTGCAGGTTCGATCCCTGGTCGGGGAGGTAGGATACCACATGCCTCGCGGCCAAAAAACCAAAACATAAAGTGGAAGCGATATTGTAACAAATTCAATAAAGACTTTAAAAATGGTCCACATCAAAAAAAAATCTTTTTTTTTTTTTTTAAAAGGAATGCTACATTGAGCAATACAGAAAGGAACAGAATATGTGTTAATTTAAAGTTTATAGGTTGCAATTAAAGCATTCTAGTTATCTGGCTATACATGCATTTAAAAAACCATGTCCTTGCTGACTTAGTCATGCATATAAAAGTAAATTCCTATATATTCATGAAGTACTATTATTTATATACGCATAGGCATA
The DNA here is from genome assembly GCF_028023285.1 of Balaenoptera ricei. NCBI lineage: Eukaryota > Metazoa > Chordata > Mammalia > Artiodactyla > Balaenopteridae > Balaenoptera > Balaenoptera ricei. The sequence goes on from NC_082655.1 coordinate 72,335,711, forward strand.
AATGAGTATGAGAACTGCTGCACTGGACCCGAGCCATGCTCATCAGTTTTATTTCTGGCAATAGCATTGAAAACCGTGTTGAAGGAAGAGGTGGCTGCCCTCAACTTCTGAGTTTCAAAATTCCTCCAAAGTTTTATTTACCCTTAATCTGATATATAATTATGTACTATCGTATCACAGTTATTTTTGAGACTATTTATATTTGATTCTCCTTCAAATAGTTCCAAATACACTTAGCAGTAATAGTTTTATGACTTAAAGCTATCTCTGTAGAATGTTCCTGGGGTAATCCATTGTTCTAGTGTTCTGGCAAATGAGCTTGTTCTCACTTTGCTCGAATCCTCCCTAATTTTAAAAATTAAAAAAGCATATCTCATTTCATGTTTTCCCCCGATCACAGCATTATAAGTGATTTTCCTATCTGTTGAAAAGAGAACCCATGGTATTCTAAGGAAGAACATGAGGCTACCTAAATTATGTGAGTTCAGGAATTGCAATAACATTTGCTTTCCTCTAGTACCTTGCCGATTAACTGGCTGCTGCCTGAGATTTCACCGTTGAACACCTATTCCTTTAGAATAACTGTCTGACTACTGTTAAAACTTGACTGCTCAAGTTTTAACAGTGGACATAGGGATGGACATAGAGAATGAAGAGGTTGGGAGTTGAGAAAATAAACTTCCTCAAACTTTGCATCTGTGCCTAGAGGAGCTGGAAATTTGTGAGTGGTTTCCATCGGTGAATGCCCAAGGGTGTGAAATGATGGTCTATTACATTCAGACACAGAAAATGTCGACATTAGCAGCGTGTTAGCCCAGGGCTAACTGGGACTGGACACTCCAGTGACCCCGGGGACCCTTGTTGGCTTGTAATTGGTTGGTACAGTAACTGGCTTTGAAATATTTCCCCTGAAGTTGGGAAAATTTCCCCTGAAATGAAACCATTCTGGGAGGCAGCCTATTATGATGCAAAGAACATGACAGGAGAGGGAGATAGATCTGAATTCAAATTCTGCACCTGCCAATAAGATCTCTGTGACTTTAGGCAAATTTCTTATTTTCTTTTCTGCCTCAACCTACTCCTCTAGAAAACAAGGAGAAATAAACTCATAGGATTGTCTTGAGTAATGAGGCAACAAAAGTAAAGTACAAGTTCAGTGCCTGTTGCATTGTTGGCACCCAACACATGGTACCTATTACGGTTGTCTCAAATGAAGTTTATCTTCCTGTGCTTTCAGGATCTTCTTAAAACTTCTCTTCAGCGGCTAATTCACTGTTAGGAAAAACTGAGTTTCCTCAATTAACAGAGACTTTCCTCTGTACTCTTTCTTTCAGATCATTTGGAATCTCGGAATAATAAAACTAGAAAGAAATTGGAGAGAACCTATTTCCAAAGCTTTATAATGCACACCAAATAAATCTGACGCCAAAGGATTAGCTGAAGAACCAGCTCCGTACTGCTCCCTTCCACAGAGTAAGACTAAGCGTGATTTTCTTTCACTTTTATGAAGAAATAGCATGATAATGCAGCAGACACCAAAAGCACATAGTGTTTTTTCAATATCACCCTTGCAAAAATCAAATTTTCTTTCTGGTTCTTTTCCATATAGCCTAAGTTGCACAGAAATGTAATGATAGTATAGATATTGTGATAAATCTTGCCTTTTACTCTTAATCACATGCCTATCATTTTTTCATATTGCTGTATGATCTTTTAAATTATACTTTTTAATGGCTAAATAATATTTAATTGAATGGAAGTATTATATGAAAACAGTTGGCTATCATTGGAAATTTTAATTGTTACTTATATGGCAATGAACGTCAATGCGAATAGCCTTTCCATTATTATTTCATTAGGATACACTCTGATATTTGGGATTCCTAGGTCAAAGAATAAGGAAAAATAATGGATCTTAATATGTATTGCCAAATAAGTTCCAAAAATATTGCATTAATTTGCAATATCACCAACAATGTGCATTTGATTCACAGTAGGCAAACCATTACTAAATATGGTTTTTGAAATATTGTTTTATAACTTAACAGGTGTAAAATGGTACTTCATTGTTTTAACATAAATTTAGTTGGAATTAGCGTGATCAAATATTTTTCTATGTGTTTACTTATATGTCAGATATTTTCTTGTGTCAGTTGAGTGTTCTTAGCCTTTGTCTGTTTATATATTAGGATCTTTAAACAGTTACTTTCTTAGAAATGTTTCCTGCAATGGTTTAAATGATTTTTAAATTTCTATTTTAAAAGGAAATTCACATTTCTAATAAGTCATTTACTAAGTTCTAAGACTATCATAATCATCTGTCAGTGCTGTCAAATCAACTTACATTAAAAAAAGATGCTAGGAAATCCCTTTATATGTCAAAAATGTACGTATGAACTGTATTTATTTAAGGTCCTAAGTATGTGATATACCAAGAGTCAAGTGAGCTAAAAGTACTTTAGTTTGAATTGCAGTCCTAAGCATTCTGTTTTCATGTTATGAAAAATAATGATATAATAGAAGAAAGAAACTTTCACAGATTTTTTTTTGATTTGAATTTTATTTTATTTTTTTATACAGCAGGTTCTTATTAGTTATCTATTTTATACATATTACTGTATATATGTCAATCCCAATCTCCCAATTCATCCCACCACCTTTGGTGTCCATACGTTTGTTCTCTACAGCTGTGAGAACAAGATCCCCCTTGGTGTCTATACGTTTGTTCTCTACATCTGTGTCTCTATTTCTGCCTTGCAAACCAGTTCATCCGTACCATTTTTTAGATTCCACATATATGCGTTAATATATGATATTTGTTTTTCTCTTTCTGACTTAGTTCACTCTGTATGAAACTTTCACAGATTTGATAAAGCATTTAAAAAGTGATTTTTGAAATGGATATTCATGGAATGTGCTATTATCTATATATTTATATAATTTATATTTAAGGGATAGATTATTATTTATATAATAGAGGATTTCAATTTAAAAAATTAAGATACATCTCTATCCTCTTGGTTCACTCCCAACTTTATATGTTTGTTGTCTGGGTGAATTCTTTTTATTCTCATGTTGGGGAGTTGAGAGGTAGTGGATTTAAAACAAAAAAACGGGCTTTATTTTCTTGGCAGATTCAAATTACCGATATATGACAAATTATAAGTTGGGTTTCTAAAGTGACTTTAGAAACATAAATTTAAAAAAAATCACAGGCTTGTAAGGTACTATTATTGACCATCTGGTCCAATTCATCTATCTTTTCTACCACATTTTCTAAGAGTCTTTTCCGAATCTATGCTTGACATAACAATGACAGGGCATGTACTATCTTCCGAGGCAGCCCAATATTAGGACAACTCTGAATGTCTGAAAATTCTTTTCAGAGCTAAAAGCTGTCTTTTATATCTTTCAGTCATTAGGCTTGGTTCTGCTCTGGAGATCTGTAGAACAAGTTTAATCTCTCTTCCTCATGGCAAGCTTTCAAATATTTGAAGCCAGCTCGTGAACAAAAACTATAATGCAAAGTACAAAAGAGACGCCATAACTGTGGTATAGAGATAGATCTTCTTGAGGGGCTTCAAAGTGGGTAGAGATCACATCAGTTTAGGGAATCAAGAGTTTGTGACAAGATGGACTGAGGTGAGTCGATAAAATCTTAACAGGGACGTCAAGGGAGGTGACTTTTCCAAGTGGAGTGGACTGCAGAAGCAAAGACACAAAGGAAAACACAGAGTATGTCTTGGAAACAGTTCAGTTTAATGCATAGGAGAAATGTGAACGCTTAGGAAGATGGGGAAGTTATGAAAAGTCTCATATGCAAGCTTTTTTTAAAAAAAATAATTAATTTATTTATTTTTAACATCTTTATTGGAGTGTAATTGCTTTACAATGGTGTGTTAGTTTCTGCTTTATAACAAAGTGAACTAGCTATACATATACATATATCCCCATATCTCTTCCCTCTTGCATCTCCCTCCCTGCCACTCTCCCTATCCCACCCCTCTAGGTGGTCACAAAGCACCGAGCTGATCTCCCTGTGCTATGCAGCTGCTTCCCACTAGCTATCTGTTTTACATTTGGTAGTGCATATATGTCCATGCCACTCTCTCACTTTGTCCCAGTTTACCCTTCCCCCTCCCCGTGTCGTCAAGTCCATTCTCTAGTAGGTCTGCATCTTTATTCCTGTCCTGCCCCTAGGTTCTTCATGACTATTTTTTTTTTTTAGATTCCATACATATGTGTTAGCATACAGTATTTGTTTTTCTCTTTCTGACTTACTTCACTCCGTATGACAGAGTCTAGGTCCATCCACCTCACTACAAATAACTCAATTTCATTTCTTTTTATGGCTGAGTAATATTCCATTGTATATATGTGCCACATCTTCTTTATCCATTCATCTGTTGATGGACACTTAGCTTGCTTCCATGTCCTGGCTATTGTAAATAGAGATTCAGTGAACATGGTGGCACATGACTCTTTTTGAATTATGGTTTTCTCAGGGTATATGCCCAGTAGTGGGATTGCTGGGTCGTATGGTAGTTCTATTTTTAGTTTTTTAAGGAAGCTCCATACTGTTCTCCATAGTGGCTGTATCAATTTACATTCCCACCAACAGTGCAAGAGTGTTCCCTTTTCTCCACACCCTTTCCAGCATTTATTGTTTGTAGATTTTTTGATGATGGCCATTCTGACTGGTGTGAGGTGATACCTCATTATAGTTTTGATTTGCATTTCTCTAATGATTAATGATGTTGAGCATTCTTTCATGTGTTTGTTGGCAATCTGTATATCTTCTTTGGAGAAATGTCTATTTAGGTCTTCTGCCAATTTTTGGAATGGGTTTTTTGTTTTTTTGATATTGAGCTGCATGAGCTGCTTATAAATTTTGGAGATTAATCCTTTGTTCGTTGCTTCATTTGCAAATATTTTCTCCCATTCTGCGGGTTGTCTTTTCATCTTGTTTATGGTTTCCTTTGCTGTGCAAAAGCTTTTGAGTTTCATTAGGTCCCATTTGTTTGTTTTTATTTCCATTTCTCTAGGAGGTGGGTCACAAAGGATCTTGCTGTGATTTATGTCATAGAGTGTTCTGTCTATGTTTTCCTCTAAGAGTTTTATAGTGTCTGGCCTTACATTTAGGTCTTTAATCCATTTTGAGTTTATTTTTGTGTATGGTGTTAGGGAGTGTTCTAATTTCATTCTTTTACATGTAGCTGTCCAGTTTTCCCAGCACCACTTATTGAAGAGGCTGTCTTTCCTCCATTGTATATTCTTGCCTCCTTTATCAAAAATAAGGTGACCACATGTGCGTGGGTTTATCTCTGGGCTTTCTATCCTGTTCCATTTATCCACATTTCTGTTTTTGTGCCAGTACCATACTGTCTTGATTACTGTAGCTTTGTAGTATAGTCTGAAGTCAGGGAGCCTGATTCCTCCAGCTTCATTCATATGCAAGCTTTTACTGAAAGTTTTAGAAATAGAAGGAGTCATGTTTGGATCAGAGCTTTGGGAGAGTTAATTGACCACAGAACTAATAGGAATGATGGAAGTGTGGAAAAATAGGAGGCGAGGAGATCAGTTAGTATTCTCTTATAAAAGTGTAGTGGGAGCAATGGGGGTCTGAATGTGTGACAGAGTTTGGAATGGAAAGGAGGAGATGGATGTGGAGTAGAATGTATATAACTTTGAAACCAATTTAATGGAGTGGGAGGAAGAGGAAAGAAAACAATGGAAAGGAAGAAACAAGAGGTGACTCCAAGATTTCACTTTATAGCCCTGGGAGAGTGATGGTGCCAGAAACAGAAGCAGCAAAATGAGTAGTTCATTATAGGAGAAAGACAGTGAGTCGCTTTTGAACAAGTAACAAGGAGTTTGTATGGGCTGTGACCAGTAGTCATCTGGAAATGCAACTTTAGAGTTCTATCTGGCTCTCCAAAAGGGCCGGAATCAGATCTCTGGATAGCCAGGAGTCCAGCAGACAAGGCCAGTCAAGCAGGGAAGAGTGGGAGTGGAGAAGAGACCAAGTGAGATGGAAGTTGGGAAAAGGCACCGTAAGTGTTGTGCAGAGTCAGCTAGTGCAGGAAAGGGCTGAGAGGTGAAAAACAAACAAAAGGACAAGTAAACAAAAAAATCCATATTGGTTGAGGATTTAAGTCCAGGCAGGTCTACAAAGCCACGGGAAACTGATTGGGTTAGGCAGGCTAGAATAGACTCTGGGTTGTGACTCAGTTTCCTTATCTGTGAGAGAAGGTTAACTAACAATGTGCCTGTCTGAATGGATTGTTGTGACAATAAGAAAAAATATATATATGTAGAAATTTATCACAGTACCTGGAATAGACAAGCATTTCATAAATAACTATTGATGTTAATACTATATATTTGTACATAATAAATTGTCATTCAGCTTTTTATAAGTACTTATTAATGTTATAAGATAGCATCAGCTGAGAGATAAACTCATAATTCTTCATACTACATAAACATTTTAAAATGTTATTCAAAATATCTCATCACTTGCATTGTTAAAATTATAACCTTCCCCAAACCACAGTATTGTGTAAGACAAAGAACATTTGACCAGGGATAAGGCCATCAGATTCCTAGTGTCAGCTGCCTGTAACCAGCTTTGTGACCTTAGTAAAGTTCCTAATCTCCTCTTGGCATCTTCATCTTTCTATGAAGGGAGTAGGGCCTTAAGATCTCTAGAATATCTTTTATCTGTAAATGCAGATTCTATGAGATACGGGGTTGGAAGACTGAAATTTCTCAAGGCACTACTTATCTTTGTGCTCTGAAAGCAAGAAGAAGCTGGATCTTGGCTTCTCTGTGTAAGACAGCTCCTGCCCTGAAGGGGTTGGATATATGTTTGGTCCTATCAAGAATCTTCCTCTCTTGTTCACCTCCCCCCTGCCCTATTCTGTCACATCACCGCCCACCACCTTGAGAGGATCAGAACCAGTTTCATTATGGACTTCAATTCTGTTTAAGTCAGTCACTCCAAGAAAATCCAGACTCTGAGGTCATCTCTCATCCCACAGACTTCCCTATATTTCTGTACGTTCCCTTTTCTGACCACATCTGGCACCCACCCCCAATTCCTGAAACCCTTCCACTGAAACTCACAGTCAGTTATTAACAAACTCTTTCCTTTATATTCTTTCTTTGATTGAACCTGGCTTTTTCTGAGGACACTGCTTCTTTATAAGCCCTCTCAAGTTTTGGTTATTTTTCTTGCATAACCTTTCACCACCAGGCATGGAGGTAAGGAGAGCATTCTTCTTGCTCTTCAATGTCACTTCCAGTCCGTTCTGTCTCCCTCCTTCTCAAACTTCTGCAGCTTTAAATCCCATGTTATCAAATTACCCACCACTCCTTGCCACTGTCATCTGCAAACCCTCAAGTCACTTCTCATTCATGGAAGTGTTTAAATCCAGGCTTATTGTTGCTATTTCCAGTGCTATGTCTGTCATAATTCTTGGTGATTGCAATATCCCTGTAATGATCCTCCTGGTGGCCTGGTTTTTCAAGCTTCTTCTCTCCAATGATTTTGTCCTGCACCCCATCTCAGTCACTTGCTCACATGATTTTGCCCTATATCTTGTAACTGCCAACATCTAACACCTCTCCATAATCACAACTTCAGGAATTCTACTCTTCAGGTCTCAGCTCTTATTCTTCTAGCTTTCTCCCTCTCATACCCAACTCTAACATTTATCAATTCAATAGGGATCTATATCCATGGATCCTTCTACCCTTTTTTCACAACTTCTCGCCCCCACTCAGTCCCTCACTTTCTTTCTTACCCACAGTAGTTTCCCCTAGTAATCGTTATAATCACTCCCTTGCATATTCCCTAAATTCCCTTGCTACTCTCTCACTTCGCCAGGCAAAACCTCAACTCGTTATATCCAAATATCTCCCTACCCTATGCTTGTATCTGCAAAATTGAATGGGCCAAAGAGAAATGCACAGCTAGTGACCACTAACATCAAATGTGATCCTGCTCTTAATTTTGTCTTTTCCCTTTATCCTCAGACCACCAAGATATCCTTCTATATGCTCACTCTTAGCAGTGACTTCTCTAACACGCTGAGAAAATAGCAGCGAACAAAGCTTCTACCACCCATCTATCTTCCCACCTGCCCACTTGCTCAATATACTCAGCCTTCTTAGCTTATTATTGAAAATCAGCTGTGTGCTCCGATCTAAAGCCAATCCCCCTTCCTGTGTACTAGATTCCATCCCCTCTTTCTGACTCAGGTCTTTGCTCAAATATTATTATCAGTGAGTCCTTCATTGACAACCCTCTTTAAAATTTCACTCCCTTTGGTATTCTTTATTTCCCTCCCATGACATTTATTTTTCTCCATATCATTTGCCACCATCTCACATAGTCTATATTGTGATTATTTACTATATGTATCACCTTACCTCCCCTCTGTAATGGAGGCTTCATGGGCTCAGGGGATCTTGCCTGTTTATTGACTAATATATCCCTAGTGCCTAAAAGAGCTCTTAGAACATAGTATCTGCTCAATAAATATTGTTGCATGGAAGAATAAATGAATAAGTTCAGTTTTGGGCAATGAGTTCGGTGTAGCCATGGGCTACACATTTGGGAATTTCCAACAGGAAATTAGAAGGAGATTTTAGGGTAACTGTGTAGATTTGGGATTTATTTTACACAAAGTTGAAGTAGCACTAATGAATAAGAATGCAAAGAAAACAGATTAGAGAGAGTAGATACATTTGGTGGGATGCTTACATGGAGTTATGGAAACTTCTGAGTCTATAATAATAGCTCTGTTCCCATAATGGTCCTGTATTTAACAAGTTGTGGATATTTTTATTAAATCCTATTAGCATATAATTTTCCAAGCCCAGAAGCACGCTTATTACCTTTGGACATTGAAAAACAGAAGTTAAAATACAATTATAAAACAGAAAGATACAGCCACTAGAGGTAGCAAAGGTAAGAAAAAGTTCATAACAAGCTCCACAGATCCAGTCAGCCTCACATTCTGCAAGGTCATTTATGGTGATGCTCTTTACACTGAAATGGTCATTTGAATCTTGGCCCCCTAAGGTTAGAATGTTATTACATTAAATTCTATAAAATAAAGCAGATATTTAATTACTGAAGTATTTTAATGTGTATATATTGTATTGTAATGCAAGTGTGTGTGTATTTCATACATTTTAAATAACATTCTATTAGATTTTATCTCAAAGCCACTGAACTTACGTATTTGAGCTCAGTGCACGATAGATTCAACTAGTGCTTTTTATTTCAGATCAGTTGATAGTACTGATCTGATCTTTTTAGCGACATTTTGGTGAAAGGTTTCCACCACATAAGTGTATTTTGTTCTTTAATATATTGCTCATCTAAAAATGCCACTTAAAAATATTTTTACAGGTAGCATGATTCTGACTTGACCCTCTTGCATACTGTCTAGGGATTTATGTAGTGATGGTAACATCATACATCGATGTAAGGGATTCCATAATCACCAGCTAATGACAGGCCTGAGTGAACCTGCCATGATTGGCCTTAAATCAACCAGTCTTTGCTTGTCTACCTCCACAGTCTCAACAAAGGCAAAGATTTTGGGTGAAAAACATCATTTTCTAGTTTCTTGGTTCTATTCATCCTCAAAAAAACTTATTTGGGGAAGTTTCATGACAGAGCAAGTTCTGGCTAACTGCTCTTGCCCTCTTTCATTGTCTTGATTTAATTTAAGCCATCAGCTCATTTTAGGATGAGGGAGAAAATCCGCAGGGTTCTTGAATTACTGTGCTGGCTCCCATGAATATTCCAGGACACAACCATGTTTTATGGTTTTAAACATGTATATCTCATGTTATAAGCAATAAAGCAAAACAATATTTTGATTTTCTAAAATCCAACATAAATGGTTGCTTGTATTATGAAGATAAATATCAATTTTAGATTTTAAGTAGAAGAATTACTAATGATATATGATAAACCTTCCAATCTAGTTTATTTTTTTTTCCCCTTAACAAAACAGAGAGCAGAAATTCACAATGTAAAACAGAATAGATTGGCGTCTGAAGAGATGAAAAATTTTATAACCTATAGAATCCATGGATTCTTAGTGACTTAGCCCAATAAATAAAGAAGAACTTTATTCAGTATTAATCAAAACTTGTTTGCTTATTGATATTGGGAAATTAAAATATTAGTTAGCTTATGTCTTTGAATACTTTGTGAAACATGGTGGTGTTTGTATTCTGACATTTTGAGTTGGTACCACAAGTTCAACTAAATTAGATGAATTTTCAAACTTTAATATACATAACTTGGGAGTCTTGTTCAATCGAAGATTCTGATTCTGTAGATCTGTAGTGGGGCCTGAGATTCTAATAAACTCCCTGGTGAGGCAGATGCATGGATCATGCTTTGAGTAATAAGGATTTAGGGGACAATCAGGGTAATCTTATTTAGGTTATTCATTTTTACTATCATTTTATTAAATTAAGATGTTTCATTATTTAACAGCTAATGCTAAATTTCTTTGTAAAAATAATTTAAATAGTTTGTTGCAACAAAATTATTGTCATCTACAATGCCTCATTATTAAGTATAATTTTCCAGTTATATAACTTGATTCATCCTTTTTACACGAGTCATAACATAAGGTAATAAGAAATCTAAAGTAAGATTGTCATCTTTACGAGTTGATGTTGTCAATGTTTCAGAGAAAAACAAGTTTAATTTCTTCATTTAAAAACAAAATTGGCATTTTTATTCTGGCTGAGACTGTCAAAAGCTGGTATACCACTTGAGTGGGTAGCTCTATTAAGTTTTTACATGTTCAGTCTCTTTGATGGGCTATCAGTGGGAAATGATTAATTAAGAAAAAATTAAAAGGAATCAAAATTGAAGATAGAGATATGCAGAGTTATATTTGGAAGTGCTGCAGTTGAGCAGAAATATTGCTTGATTTTGTTCAAAAATAAAAAAGTTAAAGACTGTTTTTAGTTAGGGAAATGTCACAGTATTGTTTGTGTCTTGCTTAAGAGCGGTGTCTCATCCTGGTGACATACTTAATTAGATTTTGTTTTCCTATCCAAAATGCACTAAAGACCCAAATTAGAGATCTCTTAGGGAATTTACTCATCCACAGTAAATTGCAAACCAGTGATACAAGTTGACTTGAAGAAAAACCCAATGCTATAAATGCTTGTTATGAGAAGGGAAAATTTGAGCTTATTTTATTGAAGGGCATATCCTATGGATGTACAGCAAAGCACTGTAGATCTGCAAATTTATCAAATCCACATAACTTTTATCTTCTCTTGGGGTTGATTTTGGCCTGATGGAAGATGTATTGTACTACAGGACACTGGTGATTAGAGCAAGAAGGCAGAAAATGTTACTGAAGCAGAGAATATGTGCTGGGATAAGGAATGGAAAGCACTGAATGGAATAAGTATATACGTGGTCAGCACGGAAAGAGATGTGGACAACGTCAGGGTCAAAAGGATAAACACAAACAAATAAGCTGTTTTGCAAACACTGGGGAGGAGGGTTTAGGATAAACATTAATGGATGAAGTATATTTATTTAGACTTATAATGCATTTAAACTCTAAATGCATACATTCTCCAACTCAGTCATTCTGAGATCTCACAGTAACTTCTCAGAGTTATCCCAGATGAAAAGAACATGGGTAGTTAGTCTTCCAAGGCTGATACAAAGTAAAAGAAACATGGGTGGTGTGTGGCTTCATTTTAATGTAAAATCTTCCTTACAATTTTCTCTTGCAGAGTTCTTTAAATTAGCTATTCTAGCATTTTTTCCCTTCATTTTGCTGCTATGTTCTATTCTCTTGTTTTCCTGATTTTTACTGCATCTTGAACATTGGCATTTGCTTTGATTGATATTCTGTCCTACAAACAGGTTATCTTTTGAACGTGATTTATGTTGATGCAAGCTCAGGCCACCTAGCATGCAGAAATTGTTTGGTTTCAGAGAATATGTTCTATAGATTTCTTCAGCACTTTGTCATCTCTTCCCATTCTCATGGTTAACTTCAGCCCTTCACACTAACATTTATACTACTATTTCTCAGGCATCTTTGTGCCGGACTGGATTTACTGGGTTTGAGCTTAGGGAAAAAAAATCTTTTTATGTGTCTATATCATGACTATTCCATTATATTGGAGGAAGGAAAAACAGTAATGTGGAAAAGGTTACTAACACCCATTGACCATCCACTTTATTTTAGAAATTCTAAAAACACTGTACTATTTTTTTTCTACATAAAAACTCTTTAGAGTGAAAAAAAATCAGAAATTTAAAAACTTTCTCCAAATTGTCCAGCAAGTAAGAAGCTAACAAAGATGAGTGCAGGTCTGCCTGACTCCCAGAGTCACAGAATTTTAAATTAATCCAGTGTGTAACATCATACCACAATTTAGTTAATCTTAATGGCATAATAGCTTTACAATGCAACCACTCAGTCACAGTATCTTACAAGATATCAGGGGGAAAAGCATGATGGTTATGGTGGGAACAGTCAATCCAAAAACCAATGTATGGCTTATTATATTTATAAACTCAGGTATACCATCTGTATCAATCTAAAGTGTGTATATTTTTATTTTCAAAAGATTATGTGTTTTTGATTTTTGGCTAAACAAATACACAAGCATCTATCTATATCTCTTAGGATGGTTGTGAGCAATAAAAATAGTAAATGAATTTTGTGTCATGTATGGTGCTGATCCTGACCACAAATGTGTTCGTAAGGGTTATTACAACTCAGTTTTTTTTTTTTTTAATGTATTTTGTCCAGTTTTCTAATTATTTATCATTGGAGGGCAAGTAACATTGTTGAAAGTACAAATCAGGAGCAGAGTTTTTCTTCAGCCATTCTGAAGAAAATTCAATTCTTTTTTTCAATTCTTCAAAAAAAATCAAGTTATTATTTGCCTTAAGGCCTTTGCACTTTTTTTTTCTACTTGGAAGAGTCTTCTCATGTGTCTCCAGAAGCTGTCTCCTTCTCATTCTTTATCTTCTAAAAGAAGCCTTTCTTGACCACACTATTTAAAGTCACTATTTGTCATATTAATTCTTTCCTCCTTTTTTTATGCAGTTCATCCCTGTCTGTAATTATCTTTAAAAAAATTTTTACATGTATAATATCTCTCCTCCCCTTGCTATGTAAGCTCTACAAAGAGAGAAACTTGTTGACTGTGCTCCTATATTCCTTAGTCTTTTGAATGATTTGGTACCTCATCCGTAGGAGGGAGCCAACAAACATTTCCTCAATGAAAGTTTGAATAAAGGTAGTATATAAATCATATTTTCTGAAATTGTAATGTAGAGAGGTGCTAAGCAACATGGTACCAGAGGCCTGTACATTAAAGTAGGTTATGTTTATGTGTTCCTGTAGAATCTTCTTTTTCATGCATAGTAAAGAGAATTAAATCCATAATGTTCATGGGAAAAAAAATGTGACTTTAAATTCTAGATATTCAGCAATGTTTGCTATTGGTCTCTACTTCTCCATATGTAATCTAATTATACTTTACCCCTATTGGTTGCACTCTGTGTATGGTCTGTGACAGTTCATTGAAATAGATGCTTAATTATTTTCTCAACATTAACCTGTTTCAGTGAAATATATTGGCATGGTGATGTCTTAGTTTGGGCTGCTATAACAAAAATACCATAGACTGGGTGGCTTCAACAATAAACATTTATCTCACACAGCTCTGGAGGCTGGGAAGTCCAAGATCAGGGTGCCAGCAGATCCTGATGAGTGGTGAGGACACTATTCCTGGTTTGCAGATGGCCATCTTCTCATCTCCCTGAAGTATCCTCATGTGGGAGGAGCTAATCTCTCTTATGTCTCTTCTTATAAGGATGCTAATCCCATTCATGAGGGCTCATTCTCACGACCTAATTACCTTCCAAAGGCCCCACCTCAAATATCATCACTTTCGTGATTAGTCTTCCACGTGTGAATTTTGGGTGGGGGGTAGGCGGGAGCACAAACATTCAGTCCATAGCTGGTGGAGAAAATAATATTTTGTATAATGGTATTTATAAATACTATGTGCTAGTTTAAAATTTGGTTGACAATGAAGGGGCTCGCCTGTGTTAGCATGAAATAATTGTGTTCATGTTACTGATTTTAATTCTGAAGTAGGTAGAAAAATAGCTGACCTAAATAGTCATGCTGTACTTAGTTTTACACTCTCTTAGGTACATGGTTTTTATTAATCATCCACTTCACTAAAATGTAGGTCTGCATTTTCCTGCATTAAAAAAAATATTTCTGTCCAAGATCTTGGGATTTGATATTCTCTCAGTATTATTGGCCTACATGATGGAGGTCTAATTCTTTCCCCAGTTGGGAATTGGTATTTGAGAGCATAGAAGAATTTGTGACAGGTTATGGGCCATACTTGGTTATAGGAATCTTCTTTGAATCTGTAGGGTAACTTTTTTTGTTTTTTTCTTTGAAATTTTCCCCAGAACTTTGTTATTGGGGTTATGTTTATGAATTATTCTTCTTCATCAGGTATTGGTAGCTTTTAGTATTTCATTTAGAATCATAAGTAATACATTTTGATACAAACTAAGACATATTTAATTTTTAAAAGTTGTACCTCATGACAATAGTACCACTTTAATAATAAACATTCTTAAATTCATCTGTGCTATATTGTCCTAAGTCAGTATAAAACTACAAACTTAAACATCAGTTTAATTTACACAGTCAGGTAAATAAATGGTATAATTTATAGTTACACAGTTTTTAAAATATTTTTCAAAATATTGAGGGAGCATGCCTTCCCTGCCTAGATGATAACAGCCCAACATGAATATTTAAAGGTAAAAATAAAATCCTTGTGATGTGGTTAGGGGCAGCTATTTATTTATCCATTATACTTTGCTTATAATTTTTCAGATGTGAAAGTGAAGGATCAGTTTTATCCCCTCAAAATTTCCTGAACATTAAAACTTTCAGGCTCTCATATAAACACTGCCAAGGTGGTAATGGATGCCACTAGTAGCTTTTCTGTGGAAGTGGGAGTGGCTCTCAAGGTGTCATGTAACAGAGGTCCAAGAGTAACTTATGTCTAAGTCTCTAATTTACTTGGCCTCACTTAGCTGTCATCATTATTGAGAACACTTGCTCTCAAGCCCACTTTATCCAGAGTCCTAAAGATCTCTGATGATAAATTATAAGTCTCTTCCCCACATGGAAGTGATATGGAAATAAATACGTTGTCCAACGTTTCAGCCGTTTTGCTTATTAAATGTATCATGGGTCCCCCTCAATCTCCTCCCCCAGCTTGACTTTCTTAAAGCATTAAGATTTCATTCTATTGTGATTATTCTTTCCTTTTAGATTGTTTGGGCTGGTTCCCCTTTTTATTGCCCCCAAAATTGAGAGAAATGATACTTACGCTACTTTTGGGGAGATTCATAAGATTGAACAGAAAGGAATAATACATTAGGAATATTATACCTGATCATTCTTTGTAGGTATTTCTGCCCTTCTGCATAGCTGCTGCCCGTAAACATTTGTTGAATAAATGAGTGGATTAGCGAATAAATCAACCATGTAAAGATATATTTAAAATTCTTATAGAAAGAGGATTATTTTTTCAGATAGTCGAAAACTCAAAATGCAGAGAGCTAGATACACAAATCTATTCTTTTGTTAGTTTATGTAGTAGTAAACATTTAACAAATAATGAAAACTTCTTTTTGTGGCTAATGTAGTTTACCCAAACCAATCACCCATGGTTACACTTTCTCTTCAATAGTCATTGTAAAGGGAGTAGGTGTGTCTCTGGTAAGAGATACCTAGGCATGTATATACCTAAAACTGTAATTTGTCATTGTATTCTGTAGTTTGTAAACTGAAGAAGGTCAATCTGTTGTTAACATGTTGCAAATAGTTTATTTTTATTTAATAGTTTTTATGTTCAAAAGTCTGGACAGAAATTTGCTGATAACAAGGCAATTGTTCATAAGCATCACCATATTGTCTGACCTTTTTATAAGATGTCCTACCTCAGACACCCACTTTCTTACAAAGTTTCAAATTCCCCATTTGCTTTTTGTACTTGAATTCTTTTTCTCCCATGAGTTTAAGAGGCTTTTCTAAGAGGAAACATGTATCAATAAGTTCTTCAGCATTGCTAAAATTATCAATGAACATCTTGTCAGACAGTGATGTGTGAATCTGTTTTGTATGCCTCTATCCAGGGCCAGGTTTGTTGACGGAAGGAAACTTTCTCATTTTTAAACCCAAACCCCACCCTGTGTGGAACACATTCATATAATGCAGAGACTGTGAGAGGAGATAACATTTGAATTTGTTTTCTGGCTTTCTTATTTGTCTGTGTTTCCCTAAACATTAGGTTTAAAACCATGGACTCTACTATTTGCTCTTAATATTCTTTGGATGCTTTCATAGATCCTTTATTTGCTTTAGTTCAGGCAGAATTACACTGTAGTTCTAAGCATCTGTGAGTTAGGAGTGGAGCTTTCTTTGTTATGTTTCTTAATGTCCTTTGATCCAGTCCAGCACACATCAGCCACTGCAGCTCTCCCAGAATAATTTACTTATCCACTAATGCCATCTAAGAAAGAGGAAATAAACCAGGATTGTATAAATATAGGATCCTAATGTGATCGCTAACTTTAAGTCGCTAATGCAACCCTCTCATTAGCTATTACTTTCAATTAGGTGTTCTCAAACAATTAGCTTTTGAGCTACAGAATCTTATTGATAGCATATACATTCCCTGATGAGAGAAGAAATTACTTCTGGGAAAACCGAGTTGCAAACTTTTAATTTAGGTAGTAAATTCAGGTACATTACCTCAGTTGGACTTTCTTTTTGTGGAATTACTAAACTCATTTCTCTTGGCCAAGTGATTCTCTAGGCATCATGAGCTGCTTAAGAACACAACTACTAAAATTCATGGGTGCTCAGAGCACACAGGGAGATAAATGCAGCACAGACCCATTCGTTGCAAATAGCATTAAAAGTTTTCAGATTTTCAAAGCATTCTCAGAAAAAAATCCTCACATCTTAATAATAGTATTTAAAGCCGTATATTCAAAGGGTCCTATTCCTATGGGCAGATTTGTCAGAAGTTTCCATTGTTGCTTATTTTTACTTGATTTTCTACTGTGAAAACTGAGACCATAGAGTCACTTTAAATGATAGTCCTGATAGAATTTTCAAAATCTATAACATTTATTGCATCTGTAGTCATGTGGTAGTATCCAGGATGCCATCTCAAATTCTCTCCAAATAAGACATGGTCTTTGCCTGCAAAGAATTTACTATAAATGTAAAGTCATACAATAAATATTAAAT
The DNA here is from genome assembly GCF_028023285.1 of Balaenoptera ricei. Lineage (NCBI taxonomy): Eukaryota > Metazoa > Chordata > Mammalia > Artiodactyla > Balaenopteridae > Balaenoptera > Balaenoptera ricei. The sequence continues at coordinate 72,353,098 of NC_082655.1, forward strand.
ATACATTCATCCATTCTTTCAAGAAATCCATATTGGGTACCTAATATTTTCTAGACTCTGGAGAGACAGTGTGTATGTAAAGATAGATGAAGTCCTGCCCTCATACGACTTTCATTTCATTGTATGTGGAAGATTGGGGTAGGAAAGACTTTCATTTCATTGTATGTGGAAGATTGGGGTAGGAAAAAGACAGATAGTAACAATAAAACCAATAAACAAGATAATTAGAGATTGTAAAAAGTGCTATGGAGAAAATAAACAAGGTGATGTGATAACTAGGTAGAGAATAGAAACAGTTGTCAAGGAAAGGCTCTCAGTAGAGGTGACATTTTATCTGAGATTTGAAGGATGGAGAGGAGCTAGAAATGGAAGAGCTGCCAAGGCAGAGAGAAAAACAAGTTCAAAGGCCCAAGGTAGGAACAAGCTTGACCTTTTGAGGAACAGAAAGGTCAATGTGTCTGGAGCATAGTGAATGGATGAGGAAAATGTAGGGGATGAGGTTGGTTTGGGAAGTAAGAGTCAGATCATGGACGCTAGATTGGATTTTATTTTCAGGGCAGTGGAAAGTTACTGAAGCATTTTAAGAAGGGTAGTAATTATTAGACTTTAAAAAGGATGTCCCTAGCTGCTGTATGGAGACTGGATTATAAAGGCTACAGTAGAATCTGGGAAACACATTAGAAGCCTAATTTCAGTGTCCTCATGTCTTACTATCCACCTAAGAGATGATGGTGGATAGTACTAGAATGGGATCAGTAGTGATAGAGAACATCGGATATATTTGATATATTTTGATGATGGGTTGGCTGTAGTGAATAAGGGAAATAGAGAAGTAACGGATAATTTATTGATTTTTGGCTTGAAAAATTGAGTATCATTTGCTGAAAAATAGGAAATAATGGAAATAAACGGAAAGATCATAAGCAAGTATAGAGGAAGCAAACTTGTAACAAGTCATGCATTCATGGTGGTTGTTTTTCCTTTGTTTATATGTTTTGTGTATGTCATATTGAACAAATATAATTATGTGCAAAGTTCTGTATTAAGTGCTATATGCAAGAAGAGATATAATTTTTGAATCAGTCGCTCACATTTTATTGAGGGACTATTATGTTCTAAGCACTCTGCTAAATCCACCATAGTAATAATTCTTGCTTTCCAGGAAGGAAAATTGACACTCTAAAAGCAAATAAGACATGATGTGATGACGCTGTCATGGAGATCTATATACAGGACTATGGGAACAGAGAGTGGGAGACATAGTCACCCAGGAAGTTAGGACAAGGACACCTGGAAACAGTGATCATCCTAGCATTCCTAAATGAGAAGGGCTGAGGCTTGTAGGATGCCTGGAGTTAGGGCAGAGGGCCCAGTGAGTTTATCCTGATACTGAGAGCTAGAGGGAGACTGAGAAGATTGTGGGGAGGCCAAGTTCTCATAGCATGCCGACTGACTACCAGCCTTAACATTGACATGATAGATGGAGCGCATCATAAATTCTCAGTGAAGACTTGATAATCAAGAGACTGATGTCTTTGCTGAGTTTCATATTAAGGGTGTTGGGATTTGTGTTTCACATCATTCAAGAAGGAGTCAGCAGCATCCAGGTAGGAGCCAGGAGGAACGATGTGGAGGAATGATTGAGAATCTTCTAGTTTAAATTTTAGGACTAGCTCCCTTTCTCAAGTTCTATTTTTCTTTTCTGTTATAGGCTTTAAGGAGTGATCCCACCTTCCTTTCCTCTTTAAAGCTACTATCTTCCACTTTATGTCTTGGCTTTCTTCTACTATTAAAAAGCTTCAAAATATATGGCAATCCTGCCAACTCCCAGCTTCTAGGACAGTACTCACTTGGGCAGTAAATTGGTTGAGAGTTTGACCAGAGGGATCAGATTTGAATTTTGACTCTGTCATGTATTAACTCTGTAAACTTGGACAAGTTTCTTAAACTCTCTCAACCTCATTTTTCCCTTTATAATTTATAAACTTAAGACAGTACTAATGCCTACCTCATAGGGTTGTAAAGCACAAATGAGATAATGCATATGAACTTCGTATAGTGCCCAAAGTACAACGGGCAGCCATACCTCAGCAGTTGAAAACAACCATTCTGTAGGTACTCTATAAATGTTGGCCTCTATAATTATTAACTGTCACCAAGAATAATAAAACAATGACAAGCCTTGAGTAAATCAGGTAACCTATGTTTACAATGGCCATACTACCATACAAACAAAGATAGAGTCATGCTCAAACAAACTACTTTTTCTGGCTCTATTTCCTTTTACTCTGTGAAAACAACGTATTTCACCCATTCTTCCCACCTGGCTTGAGAGCATCTGGAAGTATCTCTTGTGCTGTGGAGAACGGGCCTTTTGGGTCACTGCTTCGTTGCCTGCATCTCCTCTGGCTCACTGTGGTCCTAGCGCCTCTTGCTACTTTCCCGGTATCTGCTGCCATCATTGCTCCTGATGTGTAGACCCTGCTGAAGCCTCCTGCCCTCCCCAGTACAGGTAGATCTGGGGGAGTCTAGCTTTTGCTTATTCCGTTACAGGCTCTGTCTTGGATTCAAATGGAGAAACAGCCCTTCCCCCATTGGTGGGATCCTCTGAGACACAGGCCACTTTTTAGCGCTGCCTCACGCTCCTGGTGTGTAACTGAGAGCTCGTGGAACAGTTATTTCAACTTTTATTAGCTACTTTTCTGCATCCGATTCTTTCTAAAGTTAAGAAATGATTCCTTGGGAATTATTTTGGAAAACACTGAGTGTGGAGGAGATCATGATGGTCTTACGAAGCATGCTTGCAGTCTTGACTCTGTTGCTGAGATGGGTATTGGAAGCTACTCTAGACTTTTGTTTCGTACTTTTATTCTAGAAGAAAAAAAATCTCCTATGTCCTTCCAACTTTCCTTAGGAAAAGCATATGCTGACTGTGTCTCCCTAAGAAGGTCCTTTTAAATATCTGTGGAGATCTGGCTTAGAATTGTCTTACCAGATATTAACACTAAAAGAAAAGAAAGGATTCTTATCCCATGTTCAACAACAAAAGAAGGGAGAAAAAAAAAACCTATAAGAAAGCTCTGTAATTACAGATATATGTAAAATACAAACAGAAAATATTTTGTATATATCCCCCAAATTTTATTTTCTTGCTGTTTCATTTAATTTTATTTTGAAGGTTAGGGGGAAAATAGAAAGAAAAGCAGGATTTTAAGAATGATTAGGGAAAATCACTCAGAGGAATGAAGAACAGTAATAAAGAAAAGATATGACAAAAAAGCAAACACATTGAAAGAAAAAGCGATTTTTTTTTTCCTTTTGAGTAACTTACACCTGATAAAAAGAAGCCATGCCCTCTCTCTGGCTTCTTCTCTGCTTTTATTTAATAATATTTCTTGCTCTTAATTTAAATATTATCATCTTTCATATCAAACTCTAAACAGTTACAGGATCTAAATAAAGTATGAGAATCCCATTTTAAAGGTTTTAAATATAGCTTCATGGTAAGGTAGAGGTAGTTATATATATATTTTTTGTCTAATGGCTACTAAAAACACCATAAGTAAGATATTGAATTAAAACTCACAAATAACTATGTTTGTCACCTTTCTATTGGCAAGTAACTTGGCACCAGATGGGATTCCTTAAATAAATATTCTGGTTTACCACCTCAAGAGAAGATTTTTGTTATTTCAAATAATCAATAAAATTTGTAAAAGTAAAGCAAAAAGATAGGCAAAAGGAAGTTCCTTATTTCATAAAGACAAAGTAAAAAAGGTACAATATATTACCAAGTGTTGGATTTTGGAAAGGAATCTCAAGAAAGTACTATTTATTTTCCAAAGTGTCTCAGGTAGATGGGCCAGGTGGCAAAAATTTGAGGGCACTGGTGAGGAAATACGGTTGATTTATTTATATTCTGCAACTGTTTGGAATAGGCCCTGTTTAGGCAGGGCCATTCGGGGTCCACTCAGCTCGGTTGTTCCTTCAGTGGAATACCCATGACCTTGGTTCCTACAACTGGCCTCACAAAAGCCCACGCAGTTCTCAGCTGGCCCAGACCAATCCTCCCGTAAATGGATGGAGGAGGCTGGGGAGAGGATGTACAAAAACATATTAAACTTTACTGTCAAATATTGCTATAACACTAAGTGGAAGCTATTCCTTCTTTTATCCCCAAATCACAGAGGTGGAAGTAGGTGTTAATATTCGCTCATTTTTCCTTTTGCTGTTTTCACTTGTGCATACTTCTGTTAAAACCCATGCAATTTTGACAATTTTGCCATTTAATTATGGCAAACATTTTCTTCCTTTTATTGCTGTCATCTCTAATTTTCCTGACTCACTACATTTTTGGGGAAGCCTTCCTTGACTTCATGACTGGAGTAATTCTTGTATGTACTATTGGAGCACATATTTGATTATAACCAATTATAATACTTTTTACACTATTCTCTGGAGTTAATAACCCACACCAAAGGAGCCAGGCAGGTAACATGAATTTCTGAAGCTTCTGGGTATAAGAAAATAGGAAATAAATCGCTTGTATTGTGACAAAGCTATATTTATGCCCTGGTCTTAGTGCATTAAACTCCATGAAGATAGGAAGCATTCTTATTTTGTTTATTTTTGTGTCTCCACCAGTAAGTACAGGCTCTGGTGCTTAGTTGATACTCATTGCATTAAATGATTGAATAATCAGTTAATACAATCTGGGCTTTCCTCCTATTGCTCCACGAAAGAAAGTGTCTCCCTTTTAGGTGATCAGTGACCCTTAGAATTACAAAATTTAACACTATAATATCAAATCATTACACTGTATGCTTCAAACTTATACAGTGCTATATGACAATTATATCTTGATAAAACTGGGAAAAATTTAGAAAAAAAATTGAAAAATCAACACTATATATTCATTCATTCACTATATACTTATCACTTGATTTCTTTCAAAGGAAAAAAAAAGGTATTTTACATGACTATGTTTTTCTTACTAGACAGTTTTCTTACCTTGACTGTCTGATGCCATTTTTTACAGTTTTCTTCCCACCTCTCTGGCTGCTCCTATTAGGTCTCATTTCTTTACCAGCTTTTTAAGTGCCTTGTGCCCAGTAATGATGTCTTCCTCTTCCCTGTTTATTACTCTGTTTACTTAATCAATTCCCATAGCTTTAATGCTCTCTATTTACTATTTACTCTTAGATTTGTGTTTTCTCAGAATTCCCACCTGAATACAAAAACAAAAATTCTAAAAAGAAAAACAGGAATATTTCCACATGGATTTTCCACAGATATACTTGTTTACCCCCAAACTCTCTTCCTACCATGAAACTCCTTCTATATCCTTCTCAGAATCCATTACTCCATGTATTTATGGGGTCCTTATAAATAATTGGCATTGAGTTAAGCACTGTGGATAAAGAGTGACCAAAATGACATACTCTTTTGACAGAGACAGGTATTGAGTAACATACAAATCAAAATAACTATATAATTTTAGTTGTGGTAAGAACTATGAAGCTGAAGTTGACAGTGTCATGAGAAGATGTAGCGAAGTAACATACCCGAATCTGGAGGCCAGAGAAAGCCTACTTAAGTAAGTAACATTTAGGCTGAGGTGGTGGGTGTGAAGGGGTAGGGAGAGATTGTTCCAGGAGAAGGATTAGTAGGTGTAAGGCCCTGGGCTGGGCAGAAAGGGGGTGCATTGTAAGGACAGGAGCATCATGGCGGAGGAGGATGGGGGTGTTGGCAAGAAGTTTTATTGGTCGTGCTCAGGAGTTTAGGATTTAATCTAATAGCAAGACAAGTCATTAATGAGTTTTCAGTGGAGGAGTGACATAATCAATTTTATGTCCAAAAAGATGGCACAGTAATCTACCCAGTCACCCAAACCAACAAAGTGGGAGTCCCCCTATAGTCCTCCGTTTTTTTTTTTTTTGAGCTCTCACATCTGCCGTATCAACAAACCTGCATTTGTCCAGGTGGTCAGGCTCCTTCTCTCCTCAGTCTTGCACTTGTGCCTGCATCCCGAATGCCTTCCCATTCTTTTGCTACTTAGGTAATTTCTACCTGTCCTTTGTGAGTTGGAATATCACCTCCAAGAGGTCTTCTAAGACTTTCTATCCTTTCTTGTCCTAACTGTAACCCTCGTCACTAAGTCATCTGGTTGACATTCCCATGGTGGTCTGTGTGCACCTCCACCTTAGCGCACTTATCATATGGTATTGAAATTATGTGTTTGCTTCCTTCTGCCCCTCTAGACTATAAGTTTTTTGAGGTCAGTGGCCTATCATTTCTGTATTTCGAGAAATTAACACAGTACAATGGTAATTGCCAAATAAATAGGTGTTACATAAAGAGGTGTATCAATAAGTGAGACTCACCTATTATTTTGGTAGTATTAGACATCTATTTCCTAATAAAGATCATTTATTTATGTTTATTGAATATTCACATGGATATACATAAGTGTACTGGCTATGGGTTGGAATTATGTATGGATATACATAGCACACGGTTTTATAGAAGAAGCATGGACTGTAGCATTAGAGAGAGCTGGGTTTATGCTTTGGCTCTGTCACTCTCTAACCATGTCATTTGTGGGAAGTTAGTTTATTTCTCTAGGCGTCAGTTTCCTCATCTACAAAATAAAGGTAACAAGTGCTAAGATAGTTTTGTGGATTAGATAAAATAACTGAATCAACATGGTGCCTGGCTTATGGTAGGCTTTTGATGAATGGTAATTTTTTCCCTTTTCTTTTCTCTCCCCTTTCCTTCCCTTCACCCACATTCTCTCACTGCCTATCTTTACCTATCCCTGCAACTGAGCACTCAAGAAAACTGGGCCCCAGTGTTTATGGGAAATTATCAGTTCTTTTTTTATTATGAGTTCTTTTGAGAAAGTGTGTGCAAAGTGATGGAAGACTACATACCTCTGATACTAAAATTCAGGAAAGAGACCCAAATCTTTGAAAGTAGGAAGTGTAGTCAGGGAGACTAGTATTTAGTCATTATCTTTGCATATCATAATTTACCTTATAGAAAATCATTTATTCTAAAATATTCAATGCAATTTACTTTTTCTACTATTTATGTTATTCTGTGTGTTTTTTTTTAATTAGGTCAGAACTTTTGTGTTTAGTAAAGTTCAACATATCATTTGATGTAAAATTCATGGTTTACTAAGTGATATATATATAGTACCATATTACTGATAGAGAAAATAACATGTTAAAGCTGTTAGATGTATGTATATGCATATAACCACTTTTTAAATATGTATTCATATAGTGAAATGAAATTGTTTTAAATAGTGTTCCTTATCATTGATGAATAACTATCCCTTATTTTACGGCCTGTTCCTTATTTTGTATTGCTTAAAAGTACAGCAAGTGGGGACTTCCCTGGTGGTGCAGTGGTTAAGAATCCGCCTGCCAGTGCAGGGGACACGGGTTTGATCCCTGGTCTGGGAAGGTCCCACAAAAAAAAAAAAAAAAAAAAAGTACAGCAAGTAAAGCACTGAGTAGTAATTAGGAGGAACTAAGTAGGTTTATAAATTTAAAAAGTCAAACTTTTGGTTAGCTTTTTGATCTGTGGACTACACTCAGCAAACTGTCCTACCTTGTACTTTATTCTCAAGAACTAACTTACACTGACATCTCATAAAGTTCATGAAGATATGCTCATTTAAAAGTTTTGGGCTGGCGTTTTGTGTTAAAATAGGTTATCTAACTCTTGGGGATTGGATGGTTATTGGCTCCCAAATTACATTCTCCATTCATTATAGACCAGAAGGGGCAGACAAAGAGTTAGGTCGTGGCAGAGTTGCAGGGCTGGGGGAGTATCCATTTTGATGGAGAGAAACACTATCTAGAAACAGACATACCTGGAAATCATGTTTAACCAAGTATCTGCGCCTCCCATGGCTTGGTCAAATTGACTCATAAAATTAACCATCACAAGGTATAAGTCAGACAGAGTTCTAGTATCCAACCATAAAATCAAACATCAGAACTGGGACCCAGGGTCCAGAACAGAGAAATAACAAAGCTACTTGCTTTTGAAACGGAAGGTTTGGTTTGGTCTCAGAGACCAGGGACAGACTGAACAATGGAACTTCTCCTAGCTGCTGGGATAAAGGAAGGCTGCAAAACTGGATATGCCACAGGTAACATAAGTGTCTAGGTGATTCTGACTTATCATTGTAGGGCTGACTTGGGAGGATTTAGGTATAATTAATGTCGGCACTGACGTTCACTATGACTCACACATTCAAATTGAAATGTGTATTGAAAATGTCCCCCTGAAAAATTCGAAGAGAGATTGAGAGTTTCCGTGGGCAGGATTATTCATAGTATTACTTAGGTTTCAGAATGTCAGTGTTCTGTTCCATTGAGAACTCCTGTACCAGGCATCCTATGTAATAGTGATGTTTTTACCTGGAGTGGAGCAACTTTACGCTTGGGGTTGACAGGTAATGTGAAGAAGTGGAATAGCTTGAGGAAGGAATTCAAAATGAGCGAAGAGTCTGAAGACAAGGACAGCGCAGATGGGTAAAGAAATGCCCATGTTGGCTGTGAATATCTGGAAAGCTGTGCAAGAGGAGAGAAGAAGCTGTTGAGTCTGGAAAGGATCTGGGCAGCATTTTGGAAAGAAAACTCACTTGATTTAAAAAAAAAAAGTGGTAGGAAAAGTATCACTGAGTTGGGATTGAGTGACAGTGAAATCTTAAACTGGAGTTAAGATTCTAAGGGCACATGAGGCCTTAGAAAGAACAGTATTACTTGAAGAGTAGGTATCAAGTAATGAGCCAGCTGACTTGGAAATGAAACCTGGATGATTAGCCTTTTAAATGCTTGACTATTATGTCAAACTGCCTCGAGTCAATATGAACGTCTTTATAACTATCCTTGCAAATAACTCTCTAACCTAAAGTTTAAGATGAAAAAATAAAGACATTCCCGGCATGAGAGTAAAGTTGTTCTGTATTATCTCTGGCTGAGTAAAGCTTGAGTGATATTATTTTAGCAATACACTTTCTAATGTAGCTATTTTTCTAATATAGAAATGTAAAATACATATTTGTTTACAATACATAAAAATGTGTTTTAGACCTCTTGTAGTTCTATGGAAAGAGTCTATGGCCCAATGAAATCAATTATATCCCTCTATTTATTAAGGTATTCCTTCATCAAACTTTGATTTGTAACTGCTGCTGTACTTGGTGCTGGTTATAGAAATAAAGGATAGAATATGTGTTCTCCAGAAGGCTATGTTTAATAGAGGACCAGGCAAGTAAATGCTAAATATCATTAGAGATATGATAGGGGAATGCCATGGAAGACTGTAAGGGGACACCTAGTCCAGACTAGGAAGAATGAAGTCCAGTTCAGTAATTATTTATTGTGAAGCAATAATACCTCTGTATTGAGTTTTGAGGAACAAAGCAATTAGCCAAGAGAAGAACGCTCCAGAGAGAGTAACATGGACAAAATCGTGAAGACTTACTATAACAAGCTGCATATGAAAAATTACAAATAATTTATTACAGAGTATAAGATAGAGGTGTTAGAGAGTTTGGAAAGGGAGGAGGTGCAGAGAAAAGCTAGACAGGTATCTGGTAACTAGGTTATGAAAGAGCCTTATAGGTCATGTGCAGGGCTTTGTGTTTACCCTGACATCAATGTTAGCCTAAAATCTTTGAAGAGAGTTAACATGCAGATAATATTTTCAGGTTTGTCTTTTAAAGGTATTATCATGACAGTAGAGTGGAACATGGCTAGAAAGATGTGAGCCTGGGGCAAAATATATTGCAACCTAACCAGATTGTATAAGTTATTGAACTAAGGTGATGGCAGTGAAAATAAAGAGAAAGAAGCATAATTCAAGGATATTAAGGAGAAAAACTTGACAAAACTTGGCAGACAATTGGATGAAATGGGCAAATGAGAGGCATGAAGGTAAAGAATGACTCCTACGTTTTCTAGTAGATGGATTGGATGAAAGGTGGTGTTATTTAGTGAAAGTGAGCTCAGGAAACCTGATGTGGAGGGGATAGACAATGAGGTTTAATTTTGAACACAGGGAGTAGAGTGAAGGTATAATATCCAAATAGGAATGTCCCGTAGGTATTTAGGCAGGTGTATTGGTGCTCAGGAGAGACCTTGGGGAAGAGACTTGAATTTGGTAGCAGTCAGCAGTTGAATAGATAAGATGAAGTAAGTCAGTGTTATGGAATGAAACATGTTCCTGCAAAAATCACATGTTGAAGCCCTAATCTCTAACATGACTGTATTTGGAGATAGGGCTTTAAGGGGGTAATTAGGTTAAATGATGTCATAAAGATGGAGCCCTAATCCCGTAGGACTGGTGTCCTTATAAGAATAAGAAGAGATACCAGGAGTACATGCGCAGAGGGAAAGCCATGTGAGGACACAGTGAGAAGGCAGCTGTCTACAAGCCAGGAAGCAACACCTCACCAGAAATCAACCCTACTTTGATCTTGAACTTCCAGCCTCTAGAACTGTGAGAAAATAAATTCCTGTTGATTAAGCCACACAATCTGTGGTATACTGTTACAGCAGCCTGAGAAAACTAATGGAGTCAAGAGGATTCTGTAGGGTTAGAAGAAAAGATGACTAAAGACATAACTCTGGAGAATTAACATAATTTAAAGAAGAGGAGCTAGATGTGAGAAAAAATAGCCAAGCGAAAAGAGGGAAGATAGAGGGAGATACTGAAGATACAAAGTGAAGAGTGGTAACTGGAAATTGACAGCCTAATGGAGCTGAGAAGTTTGGTTTAGGGGGAGGGAGGGAAGGAATTAAGAAGTGGTTATGGATGTAGACAAATTACAGAATGCAGAGACAGGAAGTTCACAAAATATACACAAGACTTTGAGTAGGGTTTTTCTGAAAGAGGCATGGAGAGGAAGAAGGTGGGGTAGGAAACTTGAAGAAAATGCTAAAGATTTAATACATTTATTGTGGACTTCTGATTCTGGTTAAGATGAGGTAATAGGGACTGGATTTAACCTCCTGCTTTAAAAAATTAAAAACTTGGACAAAATATAAAATATATAGTTTTCAGACACTGGGGACATGAAGAGAGGAAGGACAGTAATTCCTTCCTCAATAGAGAGGAAAATAAATGAGGTGATCCCTATGATTGCTCCAGCTGGCTGCCTGGGGAGTTTCCAGCCATATACAGGAAAGGAGAATCCATACAGAGCTTAACAAAGTCTATGAATTGAGGAAACAAAACTGGGACTTCAGCAAAGCCAAAGTAACTACAGTTTGCAGAGTAGAGTACCAGAGGACAGAGAGAGAGAAAGAGAAAGAGAGAGAGAGAGAGAGAGAGAGAGGGAGAGAGAAAGGGAAAGAGAAGCAGCAGCTCTGGAGATCTTCAGAGTCCCTTCAGTTCTTCAGTTTACTACTCACTGGTCGTCACGTGCATGTGAGGGAAAAATCCAAGGCTGAGGAAAGAATCACTTAAAAGTAATGGAGAAAACAATAACTGTAATTCATCCAGGATCAGGAAAAGTATCTCTTCCCACTGGCCTTAGTGGAAAAACTTGTAATGGATAAAGCACCAGGTAGAGTACTCAAAAGTGTACTGCTATTGTAGTGAGGAAAAATTTGCCCTAGAATAAGACTGCTTTGGTCTAGCCTACAAAATAAAACTTCAAAAGGATCAGATTATTTCCAACTAACCTGACTATGGCTTAGAAAAAATTTCAAGACTATTTAGCAATATACAAAAATATCCAGCACCCAGGAATATTTATATTATAGGAGTACAAAATATCTGATACCCAACAACATAAAATTTACAATGTCTGGCATCCAATAAAAATTGTCAGACATTCAAAGAGGCAGGAAAATATGACACATAATGAAAAGAAAAATTCAATTAATAGAAACAGACCCAGAAATGACACAGATGATAGATTCACTAGACAAAGACATTAAAACAGTTATTCTAACTATATTCCATATGTTCAAGAAGGTAGGGGAAGGATTGAATATGGTAAGTGGAGACACAAAAGATATTTAAAAAGACCCAAATTGGACTTCTAGAGCTAAAAAAAAATACTGTCTGAAATGAAAAATATACTGGAAGTTATTAATAACAGGTTAGAACCTGTAGAAGAAAAGAATAATGGACTTGAAGACAAAGCAAAATAAACTATCCAAGATGATACACAGAAAGAAAAATGATTGAAAAATAAATCGTATATGAGTAGTAGAACAATATGAAGATGCCTAATATACGTGAAATTGGAATTCCTGAAGGGAGGGTCAAAAAAACATTTGAAGAAATAATGGGTGAAATTTTTCAAAATTTGAGGAAAAATATAAACCCAAGCATGACACTTGGAGAAAACTTCATCAAAGCACATTATAATTAAATTCCTTAAAACCAGTGTTAAAGAAAAATCTTTAAGGACTCAGAGAAAAAGGACATATTAAGTACAGAGGAACAAAGGTAAGAATGGCAACGGACTTCTCATTGGAAACAATCCAGCGGAGCATTCCACTGAAGATCAGGAGAGCAGAATATTTAAAATATTGAAAGAAAGAAAAATGGTCACTGAAAATATCTTTCAGAATGAAGGTGAAATAAACCCTTTTTAGGCTAACAAAAGCTGAAAGCATTAATAATCAGCAGACCTGCATGACAAGAAATGTTGTAAGTTCTTCAGTTTGAAGGCAGATCATACCAGAGGGAAATCTGGATTTACACAGATGAATGAAGAGCACCAAAAATAGGAAATATGTGAATTAATATAAATGTTTAAAGATAATTGACTATTGAAAGCAAAAGTAAGACACAATAGTGTTAGGTTTATAACATATTTAGGAGTCTAATATTTGAAATAATAGCACAATAGTTGTGAGGGCAGAAATGCAAGTACTATATTTTCCTAAGTTTCTTACACCATATGTGAAGTTTTGTAATGTTAATTGAAGGTAGACTGTCATTAGTTAAATATATATACTATAAACCAAAAGCAATTGCTACATACATACACACGCACACATGCACACACACACATGATGAGTTTTAGCTAATAAGCTAATAAGCCAACAAAGGGAAACAAGTATAATCAGAAAAAATACTGTATTAATCCAAAATAATGCAGAAAAAGAGCAAAAATGAACAAAGAACAGGTGAGACAGATATAAAACCTATAGCAAGATGGTAGATTTTAACAGAACCATATCAATAAACACATCAGATGTAAATTGTTTAAGCACTCTCAACTAAAAGGCAGAGATTCTCAGAATCGATAGAAAAGGAAGACCCAACTATATGTTGTCTACAAGAAACCAACTTTAAATATATAGACACAAATAGGTTAAAAATAATGATAGAAAAAGCTATACTATGCTAACACTAATCAAAAGAAAGTTGGTGGGAATTTGAAATGATACAACTACTTTGGAAAAGTGTTTGACAGTTTCTTAAAAAGCTAAATATACACTTACCATATGATCTAGACATTCCACTCCTAGGTATTTATGCAAAAGAATGAAAGCATATGTCTATACAAAGACTTGTACATGAATATTCATAGCAGCTATATTTGCAATAGCTGAGAATGAAGATAATTCAGATGTCCATCAATAGGTTAAGAGATAAATAAATTGTGGTTTATTCACAAATGAAATACTCCTCAGCAATAAAAAAGAATGAGCCATTGATACACAGACAGCAAAATTGAATTTTATAATAGTTATGTAGAGTGACAGAAGTCAGACATAAAAGTATATATACTGTATGAGTCTCTTTTTATAAAATTTGAAAATGTAATTTATAATGAAGTAAATCAGGTCAGTGGTTGCCCTGGGGATGAAGGGGAAAGGAGAGGGAGATTACCAAGAGGCACAAGGAAAGCTTTGAGGGTGCTGAATATGTCCGTTATCTTGATTGTCTTGATGGTTTCACGTGTGTTTACATCTGTCAAAAGTTTTGAAATTGTACACTTTAAATGTGTATAATTTATTGTATGTCAATTATATATAATAAAAAATATTATGACAAATGGTCAAGAAAGTTGATTACACAGATGGAGCTATTACCGGGAAGGGTTGAGAACCCAGCTCGGGTTGAAGATTATGAATGTATTTGTGTACAAATTTATACAACTGCATACTATTTTTTTTTTAAATCAATGTTAGAAGCTTAGTTATAGGAACAGAAAATGTGAAATCTTCAAGGGACCAGGCTAGTTAAATATTTTCCAGGAATCACAAATCACTGTCAAAATAGTAGGATAATCTACTAATGGGTGAGAGGATTTAAGTCTCAGAATGAAGCCAGTTTTATGAGGTGTATTCACTAATGCACAAGGACTGAAGAAAGAGCTCAATGTTACCATGAAAGAGTTAACGTACTACATCAAATGTCACATTTTCTGCTAGTTCTTAGGCACTCGAGAGAATTTGACTTAATGTATTTTCAACTATCTTGATAACATGCTGTATTTAATAAATGTTTTCTAATATAATATTTGCTCTACCAGCTCATCTCACATCTCCCTTGTACTTTTTAATAAACTGGTTATAGAGGAACTTAAAAGCACTGAATAACAATGGACAGAGCATTGTATATTTAGTACCTTCCTTGACCTACAGCATTAGAACATCAGCTTTCAAATAAAGATTGCCAAAAACCCCTCATTTAATTGTTCTTAGTTCTGCCGTTTGCATTGTTCGTGTGTACAGCACCTTGCAATTTTAGAATATAGGGTTCTGCAAGGGTAGATCTGCTCTGAGTTCTGCCGCTCCCAGCAATGCTATGATCAACTATAACTCAAAAATACCAGATGGCGGACTGTAATCAAACAATAATGTAACAGAGAAAGATTAATCCTGATATTTGAATATGATGTTAAGCTTTTACAAACCTATTTCGAGTTAAGCTCTGGTGATAGATTTATGGTTTCATAGACATATAAAAAATAGAATATTGTGATATTGGAACTATGGGTCTAGAATTGTCAGTATTTACTGTTTTAAAAGTTTCAGAATATGATCTCAACTAACCCTGGTAATGTCCCCGTATCTATGTGCATAACTAAAAATAAGTAAGATTAACTGTACAGTGCATCTAAAGCCACAGTGAAAACCTTCCTTGGTTCTATTGAGACAGAGTCAGGCTATCCTCCTTTGTCCTCTTCATACCTCATTCATAGCATTATTGCACTTGTTAGAATTATTAGGGTTTTTGGTTTTTGTCTCTTCTGTGAGCTCTTTGAGAGCAGGAGCTGTGATTTTCATCTTTGTATCCCCAGCAACAAGGCACAATGCATTTGTTCAATTAATGAATAAATAAAATTGGAATTATGTAATCCAGCAATTATAATTATCCTCAAGGTCTTCACTATTAGCTGGCATCATTAGTGATGTCTATAAATGTTTGTAAAATGCAATTTTGTTTGCGTAACCGTGCCAGAGCCCAGTTTTTTGTTATTTCATGGTTAACGGTCCTAAGCAGGTGGTACTCTTAGAGGCCTAAGGAAGTACATTTGATTGACTGGTTCCATGGGCTAAGAGAAGATTGATAACTGGATTTTCTTTATTGTCTACTTTCTAAACATGTAGAACTAAATTTTACATAGTCCTAGAGAAACTGTTTATTTAGGTAATATATCCTAAAAGGTAATTGGTTTTCTTTGTTGTTGTTGTTGTTGTTCAAAAATAAATGAATGCCCTTGCAATTTTTTTTTAAATTAATTAATTAATTTATTATTTATTTTTGGGTGTGTTGGATCTTCGTTTCTGTGCTAGGGCTTTCTCCAGTTGCGGCAAGAGGGGGCCACTCTTCATCGCGGTGCGCGGGCCTCTCGCTGTCGCGGCCTCTTGTTGCGGAGCACAGGCTCCAGACGCGCAGGCTCAGTACTTGTGGCTCACGGGCCCATTTGCTCCGCGGCATGTAGGATCTTCCCAGACCAGGGCTCGAACCCGTGTCCCCTGCATTGGCAGGCAGATTCTCAACCACTGCGCCACCAGGGAAGCCCAATGCCCTTGCAATTTTAAAGTTGTTTCCAAATAAGCAGAGTGTGTGGCATCAGGGGTATCTTGGCATCAGCCTCTCCTGCTCTCCTTTAAGCCAGGTGCTTGTATGTCTGGTTCTGGTGAGACATCACTGCTCATCACCTTATTTTTCTTGCCAAAACCTGAACGTGTTTGTTCTATTTTTCTTCCATTGCACCCATATGGCAAATAACACCCCTGAATTAATTTAGGCATCTGCCTTTTTGATACCTACTCCTAAGCTCTTTAATGCCACTGGAGAAAATGAATTAGGTAGAGTAACACACATGTATGGTCTCCACGTCACCTGTGCTTTCAACACTACTCTCTAGTGCTCCTGTCTTTCTCGAGCCAGTTCTTACTCTCATTCTCCACAAATGTTACTTCAAGCTTCAGCATTGTTTTAAAACTTTGACCCCATGAATTTCCATTTTCTCTCTTATTTGTCATCCCTCTCATCAGCAGATGACCCCTGGTTAATATTCCACAGAAAGATTGGAAGTTATTGGGCAGGAATACTCTCATCTCTCCTGTTCCCTTTTCCTGTTGCTATATGAAGTCTTTCCTCTTTTCCTAGACCAGTTCTTGTGTCCTTTCCTGCCTAAATAAGACATTCTTTGTACTACTGACCATCTCTCTCTTCCCTCTTCATTCTCTACTAGCTCCTTCCTATCCGCATTTAAACAGCCTCAAATCTCTCATATTACAAATTCTCCCATTCCCCCTAGCTTACGTGTCCTTATCATAGTTAAACATATTTTATGTTTTATGTACTCCCGCTATTTTTTACATCTTTGTCTTCATTTCAGTCCTTAACGTGCCAAATTGGTTTCCAGTTTAACTAATCCTGCCTCTGAAACTCCTTAAGAAAGGTCAGAAATGCCTTTATAGAAAAATTGTGGATACCCTTCAGGATTTATCTTATTAATCTCCTGGTGGCATTCGGTATTGTAGATCACTTCTTCATTCTTAGAAAGCTTTTCCCTTGGATCTTTGGACAATTTTCTCTCCTGATTTCCCCTGATCCCTTTGGATTCTTATCTCAGACTGGTTTGCAGCCTCCACTTTCTCTGCCTTTCCCTCAAGCGTTGGTTTTCGTCAAAGTTCAGTTTAAGGTCTTGTCTTCTACTCACTGTCACACGTTCCCTGGATGATCTCATTCACTCTTTGGTCTTGAAGTACCAGCCTATTTGATTGCTAATCTCAAATCTATATCCTAGTTCTCTCTTTTGAGCTTCCCTTGGTGCCCGACTATCTTCTGGAGACATCCCCTTGAGTTTCTCATATAAATATCAAACTCTCCATGTCTCCAGAAAAGCTGTTAGTTTTTCCTCCCAATGTGCCTCTTTTGCTGTGATTTACAGCAGTGAGTGGCAGCACCCAGTTGTCCAACCCCGTGTGTCTTCCTAGATATCTCTCTCCCTCCCCATGTACATATTCAGTTAGTCACTCAGTGCTGACTGTTGTCTCTAAACATCTCTAAGTCATTCAGATTGTCTGTATGCTCATGATACCTTCCCTACTTCAATCATCATTCTCTCACTGGGAATACTAATTAATCCAACTCTTTTCTCCACCCCCAGGCTGCCTTCTCTAATCCCATCTCTACACTGCGGCCAGAGTGATCTTTCTCAAAGATCTAGCCATGTTACACTTGCACTTAAAACTCTTTAGTGACTGCACATTACCTTCAGAATAAAGCACAAGCCTCTTAACATGGCTTACACGTCCTTCATGATTTGTCCCTAACTTATCACCCCATCTCATCTCTCACCAACTTGAGCTTTCTCTCTAGATTCCAGCCTTCCAGCACTACTTCCAAATACTCAATATGCCAGGCTCCCTCTCATTTCTGAGACTTCATGTGTGCTGTTTCTTATACCTGGAATATTCTTACCAATCACTCAACTTGAGCTCTTAGTTTTCAGCTTAGACATTATTCACTAAAAGTCTTTCCTAATGGCTTGAGTCAGGTTTAGGTGCTACTCCTACATTCTTCCATAATATTCTATACTTTCATCTATTATAACATCTGTCAGCTTATCTGTATTTCCCCTACACTGTAAGCTTTATAAGGGGTGAGCCATGTCTGTTTTGTAGCTATATTTCTAGCAACTGAGATATATTGGTGCTTATTGATGGTTAACAGAGTGAATAAATGAATGTTTGTGTGAATAAATGAATTCAGTTTCTCTTTTTCCCTTCATATTGCCTGGTTTCACTGATTTCTTCATTACAAACTTTGAATGTCTTCTTGGTGTCTTATCTCCTTAAGATCTGTGTATGATCGGCTTGAGCCCACATTACTGTTTTTTCTAGAAATTCAAAGCTCTCCCCAGAATTTTGTCACATTTCTGGTAGGCTTTTGCTCTCATGAATACTGACTCCCCAGCTCTTGTGACTATTATTCTTTATCTGCATCAAGTCAGCCCATACATGAAACTCAAGTCCTTTCACAGTTTTCAAAGAGCCTTACATATAATAATTGTGAGTGTGGAAAATTTTACTTATACAGTGGGTGGGAGGGTATGGATGGGAGATATGGAGGGTTTTATATTCCAGCAGTGTGAACAGCTTCAAATGGAACCTACCACCACCAGGGGTCTCTAACTGGTCCATTTCAGTGATTCTCCTAACCATCCTTAATGTGCTCCTTTTCTCTATTTGTTCTTCATTAACTCTCTTACAAAAGCCAAATTCTTCTTCATCTTGTACAAAACAATTTAGCTGTTCTGTGATCTTGCTGGCTGGGCTCTTGTTTTCTAATCCATGTCTTCAGCTCTCACTTTTTACCTCAAACAGCTTTTTGAGATATCTTACCAATCAAAGGTTGTTCCTTTCTTAAAACAATGCTTTTTAACTCCCATTATAATTCTTTGATTCATTCCTTTATTCAACACATATTTTTTGAGGTGTGTGAGGTGTTAGGCACTATTCTAAGTGTGGTGAACACAACAGTTAAGAGGATTGGTGGGGGGGACTTCCCTGGTGGTGCAGTGGTTAAGAATCCTCCTGCCAATGCAGGGGACACGGGTTTGAGCCCTGGTCCGGGAAGATCCCACATGCTGTGGAGCAACAAAGCCCGTGCGCCACAACTACTGAGGCTGCGCTCTAAGCCCGCGAGCCACAACTACTGAGCCCGCGAGCCACAACCACTGAAGCCCGCACGCCTAGAGCCCGTGCTCTGCAACAAGAGAAGCCACCGCAATGAGAAGCCCGTGCACCGCAACGCAGGGTAGCCCCCGCTCCCCACAACTAGAGAAAGCCCGCGCACAGCAACAAAGACCCAATGCAGCCAAAAATAAATAAATTAATTAAAAAAATAAACTATAAAAAACATAATGCAAAATCTCTTTTAAAAAAAAAAGAGGATGGGGTCGTTTATCTTGAAGAACTCTGTCTGGTGGGGGAATAAATGTGCAAGGAAAAGGTATGTTTACCGGTTTACAGTGCTGAGAAGACTGATGCCAGATTGAGGAATCTTGAGGAGTGACTGGACTGGAGAAAAGAGGTTGTATGTTTAACTTCTTTTTCAAAATTGTAGTTATAAAAGGCAGGCAGTGGTTGTGGCGGAATGAAGGGGGCTCTGGGTGACATCAGCTCATTCATTTTGTAGCCAGCTCAGAGATTTTCAGAAGAAGCAGGTGGATGGATAACCGAGGTTACTGGAGTTTGACAAGCTCTTTTCTGGGGTTGGCCTATTACAAGGGGTAAAGATTGTGGTACAACAGAAATTCTAACAGTCCAGATATGTTGGTTGTAAATCTACCTCCCCCACTAACTAGAAGGGAAACTTGTGCAAACTGTATAACTTCTGTGACTTGATTTCTTTGCTTTTTAAATGAGGGCGAAAGCACTTAGACTCTTTTGCAACTTATTATGAGGATCCAGTGGGATAATGTATGTGTGTGTTATTTAAAAGAAATATAAAAATACACGAATGTAAGCTATTCATCAATAGCTGCTGATTTTGCTAGGATAAAAACTTAATGTTCAAAAGTTAGAAGCTGTAGGATTTGTGAACAAAAAGTTCCAAGCCTTAAAAAGATTCCATGAATATGGGTACAGTGATTCACAAAGTAGATAAATAAATACAAAAATCGTTTATAGTCAAGTTCATTTTATTTTATATTTGCATGTACTTGGCAACATTTCTAAATCGATGATGCAACAGAAAGATGAGCCACAGTAAACCTGACTGTGGTATTTTCCAACTTGAGGAGATTGAAGATGATGCATCCGGATTCTTTTTTTTTTTTTTTTTTTTAATTAATTAATTTATTTATGGCTGTGTTGGGTCTTTGTTTCTGTGCGAGGGCTTTCTCCAGTTGCGGCAAGCGGGGGCCACTCCTCATCGCGGTGTGCGGGCCTCTCACTATCGTGGGCTCTCGTTGCGGAGCACAGGCTCCAGACGCCCAGGCTCAGTAGTTGTGGCTCACGGGCCCAGCTGCTCTGCAGCATGTGGGATCTTCCCAGACCAGGGCTCGAACCCGTGTCCCCTGCATTGGCAGGCAGATTCTCAACCACTGCGCCACCAGGGAAGCCCCATCCGGATTCTTAATACTGATGATTGTTCCAAGTTTTTGTCCATTCAATTTGATGGTGCATTCTGCCTGGAGAGAGTCCCCCTTTTCATGTGTGTTTAATAACAAAAGAATGCTTTCAAACTATGAGTCAATTTACAAAACAGCAAACTAACATCTCTGAAGGCTACACACTCACAAAAAGGCAAACCAAAGTCTATAGAAATGATCCTAAGCCATAAGCTGGCTCTGGGCTGAAAGTGTTTCAAGAAACATTGCTAGAGGTACAATGTAACTTTAAAACAGAAAAGATTGCAGAATAAAAAATGAAAAAAAATACTTTGATGTAGATGGGTATATAATTCTCAAAAGAAACATTTTAGAACAGGACATTGAGCTTAGAAATTATTTGCTGATAAGCTTCTTTTGTCAAATACAGAATAAACTATTATTTGCAATTTAACAAAATTAAATTAGTTAGCAAAATCATAGTGAGTGGAAATTAAGTATTACTATTTAACTAAATGATTTATATAGGTCTTGTTATACTTACAAACATAATTTGGGAAACACTGATTTTTTTTTAGTATGTTTCTATGTGTCAATTAAAATTCATTTACTTTATTTAAAGAGTCAAAGCTTAAAATGTAGTGGTTCAGATCTAGGACAAAAATAAATGGATAAAATCAACAATAAACTTGATTCAGTCCTTTATTCAGTATTAATCTTAAAAATAGGATATGAGACTACTCTTCTATTTTAATTCAAAATGACCCAAGGAGTCTAAGTATAAACTATACTTTTGCTTCCACTTGAAAAAAAATTTAATAGAATTTCTAAGCTATTACAAAATAATGTCATATCATCTAGCCTTATGTCTTTAGGATTTGATGAAGTGTTCGGCTAATTTTATATAATAATATGAATATTATGTAAAACTTTTGTTTGACCAAACGAAATTTTAGTTTCTGATTTCATGTAAACAGGAATTGAAACATGAACTAATGTTGTATTGTTTTGATCATGTTGAACAGTAACTAATCATATGTTAGGCCAACTTCATTCAAGATTAGCGCAATTACAAAATTATTAAATTCTATGAAAGTGGCTTTGGTCATTCGATCTACTATTGACTTGACTAAAAGTAAACTGACCTATTTATAGAAGCTTCTCTCTCCCAAAAGAATAGTCTTTGAAAAATGAAAAGTTTTATAATTAAATGTTTTATTTTCAACCTTTAGAAAAGAGAGAATACATTCAAATAAGAATTATACAACCCTATAGCAATAAGTATTCTCATATAAGCACAGTATTCTCAAGAGGGTATGAAAGGAGAGATGTCTTAAAAATTATGGTGATTTAATTTTATTTTGCCCTAGAATGACATTCTCTTGAGTATTTGTGAAAATGAAGATGAATATGCAGGGATACATTCGGTTGATTTTGTGCCAGATGGCCAGTTGCAGAGGCTGAACTAAGCTGAACTGATTGATTCGTTTTTGCCATATTGCATGCTGGCGTTTACCACAGTTCACATCATTCAAGTTATAACATATTTGGTAGGTTTGGTTTTCTTTTAACCATTAAAAACATTTTTTTAGGATGACCTCTGCTTTAAAATACATCTTTTTCTTTGTTATATCAAATGTCCAGTGCTGCTAAGTAGTTTTTCAAATTTAACTTTCATAGAAAAAAAATTTTATGCTTTCAGTGTACTATTTTGTGCTCATAAGATATATTATTCGTTTTGAGTGATAAATACTTAAAATGAATAAGAATAATCATCTGTTTAAATTTTGGGGAAAATATATAGTGAGTGATAATTATGATTCAAGTTAATAAGTCCATAATAACGTTAAAAGAAAATAGAAGACACAGTTCCTACCTTCAAGGTGCTTGCATACTAGTAGAGAGAAGCCAAGTGCCAAGTCTATTTAGATACACATATTAGATATAATTACTTAGCAATCTATAGAAAAGCTAAGTGATTAAAAAGTGAAACTATAAACGACCAGGGTCCAGAATAGGCTATTCCATGATGATAATACGTTATTAGCCTCCGGGGGTATTTTGGCATTTCCTCATTGATTGTGATTCTTGTCTGTTTTGTTCACCAATACTCTACTTATTTGAGAGGAAAGAGAGGCAGAGTATGAAATATCCGAAAGCTAGGGTTCAGGAGTGATACAACCACAAATGCACATATTCTCTTTGCTTTACTTTTCGGGGTCTCTTCATGTTGGCTACTTCCAGAGTCTAGTATGTATAGGCCATGAATATGAACTATTTTATAGTGACTGGTAATTTAAGAAGCAAACAGTGGCAAAAGCAGTTACCAAAACCCTGAAGAAGAAAAAACATCACTAAAGGACCATTGGCCTGGGGTGGGTGAACGATGCAACGTATATTTCATTCATAGGCATTAAACTGAAAGGATTAATTGCATTTTCAAAAGTTGAGTGTCTCCCATTTTTCATACACATTACATGGATCACCATACAATGAGACAAGTGTTTAAAGAATTGTACATTTAGCATAGTCTTTTAATTTTTCCAAGAGTAAGATGTTCTTGGTACTAACCCCAAACAAACCTTTGAAAAAAAAAAAAAAAGAAAAAGGAAAGGAATAATAATCATTCATAACCCTCACACATCACAATTTAAAATACTCTAATTACAACCAAGAACTTTGAATCCTTTATTGGAAGAAAATTTCAAAATATTAGGGGGGAAATATAATCTGGGAAACACTTTTCAAAGACAACAACCCAAATTATCTCTGGGCATGAGGTAACCAGTTTTGAATTTTTAGTTATTCATCCTTCACAGAAATTTTAGAGAAAATCATAGGAAAATGAAAGGGATTATCTTAAGGTGCATGAGGCCAAATTCTAATTGATTTTCGTTCTCATTTATATGTTTATCAAGATTGTGTAATATCTTCTGTGAATGATGGGTGGGTGAAAAATTTAATAAGGAAACAGATTTCATTGTGAAAAGAGGACGAAAAATGGCATTACCTAGAGATGAAATTTGGCCTTTATTATTTGGGTTGAGAGAGAAAAACTTGTCCAATTATTCTGAGAAATTAGGTTTTTTTTCATCATCTAAAACTTGAGACTGACTGAATATATAAATCTCTACTCTGCCCCCAATTGCCATGACATCCATGTTACCTATAGTGATTTGGTGAGTCAAGTAGAGCAGCCGTCACCGCAGACTATAGGACTGAAGGAGATTAAAGCAGTGAACCTACAGTACTTTTATTGACCTAGGTCCCCACATTAACCTGATCTGATCCTGTAATTACCATGAATAGAATAGGGCTTACAGTTCTCCTTAATAACATGCCATGCTTTTTTCATTCTATAAAGAGATTTTCTATTCAGTTTCTTTACTCCTTTTCAGATTTACTGATTTGTAGTGAGCAAGAATGTGTGTGGTTTTGCTGACACACCAGGAGAGAAAGATAGCTAATGTTCATGGGCAGTAAGTGACATCATTCAACAAGTCCACATTTTTTTAAAACTTAACTTACTTGAAAGTTTTGTCTCATATTTCCAATTATCTGAATTTCTTCCTGTTCTTAAGTAATAAAAACTGAGTTACAAACATTACTAATTATGAAGGAAGATTTGTCTTTCAACTTAGAGAATGGTTAAAATACCATCATTTCATAGCACTCTTTGGATTTTAAATTTTAGAGTGCATACCTTTGAAATTATATTGAAAACCATTACCTACTTTAACCTATTCAGAATGACATATAGTCAGAAAGATCATGTACATGAGTGATACACAATGCTATAATTAATAATCAGTGTTTTCTTTCAATTTAGAAAAACAGCTGCAGCTAGCTGATAAGGTATATTATGAGAAGAAAGGAATACCTGACTATTAATAATAATGATTTAGGGTAATCAAAAATAGTGATGTAATCATTTTATTCTTAAAAGTAGATTAAAGTCTATTAGTAGTTGACTGAGTTAAAAATTAAAAGGTAAAGAGTGGTCAATATTAAGGGTTGGCAATTTAGATTATCACGAAGCCTTTTAAAATATTATAAAGAATTCTACTTCTGCATTGATACATTTTAAGTTTCATTGCAATTGTGCAAAATTTCAAAAGCACATCTTCAACATCCAGGCATGATAAATGTGTTGTGAGTAAATGAAGGTGAAGGAGTTAAGACAATGGCTGTATGAGTCTAGGCAAGAGAAGAAATTAACGTATTAGAAAACTGGTTTTACAAGTATTACCACCACCTCAAGTAAAAATATATTTGGTGAGATTTCTATGAGTATTATATTTGTCAAAATAACTGTCTTTCTATAGTGTCAGCATGAGCCATTCTTTTCCAGAAGAATAAATAAAATAAGGCCATTAAGAGAATAAATTTTAGTTACATTTTTTGAACAAATATTTAGAAATCAGGTATGTTAAAAATGAGAGCTACAAAATAGAGTAATACTTTGACAGTTATGCAATATTAGATGGAGGATATAAATTCATTTCTTTTTAAAGTTCCTGTTTAGAGCAATTAATACAAGTGGAATATACCATTTAATATCAGAACTTTGTTTTAAAATCTTTTATCATAATTTTCTCATCCTCTCCAATAGAGGGATTATTATAAGTCAATTTGATTAGTCTGTCAAAAGCCTCTTTCTTTGTTGCATTTTATTGAGAATATGAATAATCTATATCATGCTTTTAAGAAGTAAGAATTTGAAATTAGGCAGGTTAATAGTTTGCCAAACAAACTCAGTGTGCTGATATTCGTTGTGAGAACTATATTGCTTTCAAAGTGCCCTGTGCATAAAATCATTTAACAGTGGAATTCTTTGATGATATTTTGATATTTGAGGTTTTACCATTGAGGGAATATTGATTATCTAGCTAATGACATTATGAAAATATTTCAGGCTTAACAAATACAAGTTAGCAATTAGTGACTTTAAAAAGGATGTGTAAATATTTTATACTTTGCAATAGTGTGTCCTTGGTAAGAGAGGCACAGTGAAATCCCATCTTTTTGGTAGCTATTTTTACCATTAGAATGAAAAAGCACTTGGAAACAGTAGGATAGTTTTCATCTGTAGGTTTAAAAAGAATCTGAACAGAAAAATGGATTCATATTTTTTTGGGGGGTACTAAACCTAGAGAAATATATAGCAGTTGATTTATTATAAGTGGGTTGAATTTTCTC
The DNA here is from genome assembly GCF_028023285.1 of Balaenoptera ricei. Classification (NCBI taxonomy): domain Eukaryota; kingdom Metazoa; phylum Chordata; class Mammalia; order Artiodactyla; family Balaenopteridae; genus Balaenoptera; species Balaenoptera ricei. The sequence continues at coordinate 72,378,869 of NC_082655.1, forward strand.
TCCTGGTGGGCTTTTCAAACCTTTAGTTGCTGTTCTTATCCTTGCTGTGTGAGGATCATTTTTATATCACTTTTTGTTAAAAGGAATTTCCCATGAAAGCCCACAAAAGTAGCCTGGAATGTGATTATCCTCTTTCCATGAAAATTCTGATGGGTTTGGGTCAGTATTACACCTTTGTCACTGATTTAATTTGCACCAGTCTCTATAATAAGGGCATTGCTCATGAATGAGAGTGGGCATTACAGTCTTTAGGACAAGAGAGGATTTCCTCTGTAAAACACAAAAGGACCAAAATGCCAGTAATAGGAAACCATGCTACTAGAAAAGGCTACAAGATTTTGGTGAATTTTTATGGTTACAGTAGATGGTAAGACAGACATGTTCCCTCTCTGTCTTGGAAAAATTTAGTTGATAGAGAGGGTAGAGGAGAGAACCCTACCTTCCTACCTTTTTTTAACCTTCCCAAGGTACTTACTTTAGGCTGTTCGATTTTTAAAATTTGTTAAATCATTTGAATGATCTCTGGTCCAAACCAATTTGTCTTATTAAGAAAGAAGCTAGAAGGTGATTAGGGCCTTTAAGCTGAACATCAGAAAAAACAAGTAATATATTTTTAAATGTAATTACTATTGTGTTTTACTGCCATAAATGCAGGTCTGTAAATAATAGATCATATTTTGTATAGTCACTCCCAGAGTCAATTACAACGTTTGGTGGGAATAGAGACTGTGAGTTCTAAACATCTTAACTCAGACCTTAGAGGTGATATTGACAGTAGGCGGTGATATTGACAGTAGGCTATTTTCAAAAAACATCAGCTTTTAAAAGCTTGCTTCTTTACAGCTGTTAATAAACAAATATGTATTTTGATTTAGTTATCTAATATATAACACTCTATATTTTGCCTTATAGAAACTGTGCTGTTATAACTTTGTGCTATTGTAAATTGGTTTGTATTTTCCTACTGCTAAGAATCATACTAAAATTATTTAAAGCAGGCTATCAGATGAGCAATTTTCTTTCCAAATATAAACCTTTAGTGTGATTCGTACGTTTGTGTTCAGAGCAAAGTTTTATAAATGATTTAACTTTTTATTAAAAATTATTAAATGACTTGAATTTTTTCTGTGTAAGAATACTGTACATTTTTATTTCATTGTGCATCAGTATTTCAGAGTTGACTGTCAGAATTATGAGAATGCAGTTAAATGCCTACAGTTTCGGTTTCTTTTTTTTAAAATTGCTATAGTTTTCTTTTTTTTTTTTGGAAACATATATTTATTTTACAGGTTGCACTGGGTAAGGTTTATATACTTAGTACCAGTATTTTTTTTTTTTTAATTAAAGCATAGGTCTGTTGGGAAAGGGAAGCATTTAAAAACATTAAGAGGTAGAAAATCTTACGGTTTCCATTTAAAAGAAGGATATTAGGCAAAACATAGTACTGTCTGACTATTTTGAATACAAGTAGAACTAAAAATTGAAATGAAAATAAGGATACACAACAACAATTTAAAAAATTGAGTTCAAAAAGCCCTTCTTAAACATTAGTACTGATTGTTGCTTTGCATTACTAATGCAGAATTAATGGTGGGCTTTGCCATGTTCTAGATAATTCCCTGCTTTTGGTTTGATACGCATGTTGAGAGCACGAGATGTGTTTTGGTATAAAATTCTTGGTTGTGGTATATAAGCAGAGCTTCCATTTTCCAGATTTCCATCATATGTTTCTTTTATGGGACATCAAACAGGTATGTGGGGATTCTGGAAAACAAAGCATATGGCTATTTTTTCCTCTGAGGTCAATTATATTACTTTTATCATTTCAGAACTCCAGTTACACCAGAATTTTCCATTGATATATGTGTAATTTTGTGTATGTAAGTTCATGTGCATTTATGTGTCAAATTAGCTATAGATTTCCAAGAAGGAATACCTTTACCTAAGAAAGTTTACAGTAGATGTATTCCCCCTACCTATTTAAACAAGTCTAATGATTATTAGTATATAGCATCATATATAAAATTAGGGCTATGGTCATGATTTTTAAAAAGATTACAAATAGTAATTTATAGTAGTAAGATTACAACTTACTGAGCACCTACTCTATGTCATGTACTTTTCATAATTTTACAACTAAATGGTAGCTATTATCATCCTAATTTTATAAGGAAAATTAAGGCTCAGAAAGGTTAAGTGATTTGCCAAATGTAGTGCCACCAGTAAGTGTGAGTTTTTATCCCTGTCCGTTTGAATCCACTTGGCCTCTTTATCCCAGCGTTTGTATAAAGATTTAAAGTTTACAAAGCGTCCTGACATAAAGGATTCCAAGCTCACGAGTTCTAATAAAACAAAAAATTTCTAAAATGCTTAAAAAGTAAATGAATTTGATGGCATTTGGTGGTAGTTCTATACTTGATAGGTTGACAAAGATAAATGCGTAATATTTTATATTTTATAGAAAGGCTTTATAAAGGCTCAACGACCCATGTACTTTACTCAGTATAAGTGGCCTGTTGAGCATGTGTTTCAAATGTAGTTTTCTATTTGGAAATCAGAACCAAGGACTAGATAATGTATGACTGAATGGGATTAGTAAGAAGATATTAGGGATATCTTCTGGATTTTTTGCTGTCAAAAAAATGACAAAACTCCATTTATACATGTAAATTGTCAGGTGAAAACAGGTAGGTGCTGGATGTTATTGACATTTTTGGAGTTCCTTTATTTTCTGTCAAATACTTTTCCCTCCTAATTTTTCCAATCAATAAAATATCTTTATATCAGTCTATTTAATACTATTTTAAAATTATATAATTATTTTAAAAGATTTTAAATATGAACAATTATGTTCTATCTTTAAGTAGGCTCTTTGGAATAGAGTGGGGAAAGTTTTTTGTTTTTGCAAACAATTTTCATTTTTTGCGTTTTTGGTAAGTATTCCAAAGATGCAGTACTGATGTAGTAAATATAATATATTTAACAGTGCTGGGAGAAAAATTCATTGTGCTAGCCCTTAGAACACAGACGTGCTATGCAACACCTTTATTTCCAGTCTGCCCATTCTATCAGCTGTCAGGGAATGGGTGGGTTGAGGGAAGGGAATTTAATCACAGGGTGTTCAGGCACCCCAAATTTTCATTATAAGCCACATGAGTAAAACGGCTGAGGATCCAGGTCCAAAGTATACTAAACCAAATTATTTTAAATGAATTGTAGGATTTCATACTTTCAGTGACAATAGCAAATGACTGTGCTTTCCTAGCAATTGATTCAAATTAGAAAAATGAACACACCCAGGATAGAGGCGGGGTAGTCCTTTATCAGAAAGTAATCTCTTATGGCCAGATATAACATTACCTTTGTAGTACTCCTGCCCAAAATGTTTAACCTAAATTTAATTATTAACAAAACAACTAGAAGAAATTTAAATTGTGGGACATTTAAATGACTGACATGGGTTATTCGAACATTTCAAAGCATTCAAGACAAACGGTGAGGAGGTATTCTAAATTAAAGGTGACTAAAGAGATATATAATTAAATGCAATATATAGTCTGTAATTCTTGATTGGATTTCAGACATCCTCCCCACTGACCAATGAAGGTATAAAGATGTCATGAAGAGAACTGGCGACATTTTACATGTGGATTTTATAATAGACAATACTGTTGTAACAATGTGAAACTGGGTGTGAATGGTATTATGGTTTATGAAGTGCACTGCCCTTGCTTTTTGGAGGCACACACTGAAGTATTTTGGGGAGAAATGTCATGATGTTTATAGCTTAAGTCCAAATGGTTCAGGGTAAGAAAATACGTTTTAGGTCGAAGCATGATATCGCCAATATTCAACAATTTTTGACCAAGGGAAAGCAAATGTGGCAAAAATTGTAAACAATTATTGAATTAAGTGAGGGATATACGGGTACCTGTTATACTATTTCTTTTTTTATAGCTTTGAAAATTTTCAAATTAGTTGGAGAAAAGATTACATTTTTGTCTTATTGTAGTGAGCCATAAAAATAATTTACTTGAAACTGGCATACTATGTTCCATGGACACAGCTAACTCCTGTTATTCAACCCAAATAAAAACTTCTCATTCTCAGTCACGGGGCATAGTACTCAAATTATCCAAATAATTGCTTCATGGATTCATGTCACTTTTACAGAAAGTGGCACTTATGGCTCGTTCATCAGAAAACCATTTTGAAGTGCATTTTGAATCTCTGACTATAGGTATATCATTTACTATATTAATTAGGATGTATTCTATTATTACAGAACTCAAAGACTTCATGCTTTGAGTAGTTTAGCAACGGCAAATTTAAGTTCTAATCTTACTTTAAAATTGTGCAAACTAAAAATGTTGTTAAATGCCTTTATTATACAAATTGAAATGTAATATCTTCCAGGTTAATATAAAATACATTGAGAAGTGATCAATATTTAAAACAATCCAATATGATTTTACACTTCTTACTATCTAAAAGACCTGGTTTTAAAGCCTGGTTGGTAAGTTTGCATTTACTTGAGTGTGAATTCTCTGACCTATATTCCAGTCAAATGCAAACTGTAATGAATAGGCCCTAAGTACCCATCTACAGGACTGCAAAAGATGCCCCTGTTGTCTGTATCAGGTTGGGGATTTGTTTTGTGGTGATCACGCTTTCTGATTTGAAGATTGCATGACAAGGAACTATTAAAGTAAAGGGCAAAGAATTCAATTTCTTGATGTCGCTTTTTCTTGGACAGGCTTTAAAAATAGGTCACTTAATGTTATCTGGATTTGTGTACTACAGCAGCACGTGCTAACGCTGCTATGCTTAAGGGTCTATCAGTGTTTTCATTTTCAGGGTTTGTAGACTGTATCTTGATTCCCTAAACCGAAATAAGCTTCCATCCAAATGATAGTGACCGAGGTCTGCAGGAGGACGTGTATTTTTATAGCATACTGCAATTAAAAAAATGAATGTTTGCTTTAATGTATGCTAAGAGGTGAAAAATGAAAACATTAGATTAACAAAATCATTCTAACATTGGATAACTCAACATTTGGTTCTTTTTAAAAAGGTCTATGAATTGTGCAATTAGATATCTACTTGAAGATCCATTAAAATGGTAATTATAAGTTTCTGAAATTTTTGTGTTATATTTTAATCACGAACATATTAATGTGCTACCTTTTAGCTATTGTTAGATTTCACCTTCACATGTGTCTAAGTAAAGCTTTTTAGAATGGGTAATTATGCTTTATTATCATGTACTATTTTTCTAATATAAAGATAATGCCACTGATACTTTATATATATGTATGTATATGTATACATATATATGCATATATACACACACAGATTTTGAATATTATCATTTCATTCAAGAAATATCTTGTGTGTCATGTCTGGATGTAAGCTTCTAAGTGATATATAATAAAAAAATAGTAATGATTGTTTTCTACATGAATATTAAAACCAAATTTCTGTCTTTAATACTACCTATGTCTTTAATACTACCTGTCTTTAATACTACCTATTTAACTTAATACTACCTATGTTTATCCTAAAGTTTTATGACGGGTTTCATTTTAACACAGTTCCATGTCAGCAATTTATATATAAGAGCAGAAGTATATTTTGATAAATCTTTGATTTTGTGGCTTCATGATTATTTTTAAAAAATCCAAAAGTTGAAAATAAAAATGATGGCATTTCTATGTTGTAGAGCAAAAATACTGTGATGCCACTTGAATCTAATTAAATACAATGAAAACTACTTATGTCTGCTAGTGAGTATTATGTCCTATAAATTAGAAAGCAAATAGTTACATTGCCCTTAAGTAAAATGCTGATTTTTTGTGATGATTCTTAACTTTCTATGAAGAAGTATTATCTCTGAAAAAGACACAAATACTAGAATAAGAGTAGTAACTGATCATTATTTTGGTGATGCAAAAATATGGCCAACTAATGTTATATTTTAAATGATTTGTGAATTAATAATATTGTGCCTGTGCATTAAGAGATCCTGTCTTTTACGGAATAACTTGATCTGTTATTGTGGTATCAAAGAGACTTGCAATAACCTGGCTCACAAGGGTTAGACAATTAGTTTGAAGGAAGTATCAACATCAATTTTCCTGGCATCTCTGTTCTTGAGTTTCCTTTTTAAGGACTTTGATTTTGGGATCACATGCTGCAATAGTTAAAGCTTGATGGGATGGGTGAAGGATAGAGGCTTAAGATGGCTTAACTGGCATTTCTGCTTACATTTTAAAGACTCAGATCAGTGTCATCTGAGGCATCTTTGTGGTCTCTCCTGACAAGTCTGAAAATATTAGAAATGCAGATGGAACTTTGGGACAGGGGCCGTGCTTTACACGTTAGGTTAATTTATATTTTGGCTAAGTTGCTTGCTTCACACAAAGGTTTCTGTGGGCACTGATTTTTTTTTTCCTGTTGACATTAAATGAGAAAGCAAAAAATTTTTTTCCAGAAAGCCAACAGTTTTCTACGTAAATGGGTTCAGACTTAATTTTAATGGAAGTGAAACATAGTCAACAGAGGCAAATTAAAACCCTATAATTTTGTAATCTTAGTTTAGCTATAATTGCAGCAATAAAGCAGTGGAAAGAATAATTGTGGAACATATGTTTGTGAGTGACATTATCTAGGTGACTTCCCCTTTACAGCAATGTGCTGTCCTATTTGTTTCTCCCTCCCTATGTATTGGAATGACAGACCTGCAAGCCTGGGGTTAATGCTGATTGCAGCAGCTGCTTACACATGGAGTCTCCATAGCAACTGTGAAGGTTGCCACGCAACCAAATTCTTTTAGGGACGGTGAAAATGCCCAAAGGCTTACTAAAAATACATGGGGAGAAATCTGAAATTTTCGTACTACTTTTAGTGCTTATAAAGAACTGTGATACAAGTTGAAAGCACAGGTCAAGCAAATAAAAACCCAGCCCTGACCTTTCAAAAATTGCTTGCTGTTGCCTGAAATCTCAAGCTTCATTCACAGAGATGACTTTGGATCGATTGTAAAATTGATAGCTTATGCTAGGCAGCCCCTGAAGACGGGAAGATTCAGTATGCTGCTATTGGTATTCCTCATGGGGTTAAAGGTCAGTAGAAAGTCATCAATGCAATATTGATTGGTGGGCCCGAAAAATGCCTATGTTTACACCTTCTCACTGCTTAGGGTTGCGGTACCAAACCTTAAGTAGACTCTTGCAGCCTCTGAGCGTGCTCTGGAACAAACCATTCCATCAGCAAATGTGACATCACTTCAGTCAGCTCAGCTGTTTCTGCAGCTTTCTATAAATAGCTAGATAAAAAATTGAAGACTACTTGCAGAGCATTTAGCCAACCAATCTGCTTACCCGAACCATTTAAGATAGGTTACAATTCTGGTTTTTAAAATCTTATTATCCATGTTTTTCATTGTAAATTGTTGTTTTAATAGTAGAATATTTGAGTATACATGTGAAATATGCCTGTATATATATATACCTTTGTTATAACTTGATTCTTTTAAAAGGCAACCCTTTAAAAAAATTAAATAGGTACTGGCCAGCATCTAACGGGGTAGGCTATGTCCTAATATCTGATTGTACATGTTCACACACTTATAGAGTTCTTATTTATTCATTATTTTAGAAACAAAATTTAGTGAATAAATAATACATCAGACAAGATGACTATCTTCAATATTGTAAGGCTTTTAAAAATCAGCTGAAGTAATAACAAAGAAATGAACATTTGGAAAGGGTAAAGAATTTATATGCATTTTCTTTAATCATATTTCACATTCATCAGTCATATTCTAACATTTTTGTGTGCAATTTTTCAAAGACAGTTACGTGGTTATATTTTCAAGTGAATCAGTTTCTTTACAAATACTCCGAAATTGCAAACCGTTTATATTAGATTAATACTAACACTACAGTGTTTTGTGATTGAGGCATTTCTCAATTTTCCATAGATTTTATACCAGTAAAAATGATAGCAAGTTACCTGGGTCATAGTAATAGAGAATTTCACTACTTTAAAAATCAGCAAGACAGACTTCCTTGAAATCCTTTAGATAGCCTGTCTACTGTTTAGCAAAATATGTGGTTAGCTTACTCAATCTAGTTAGATGATCAAATGAATGCTTTGTTCCCAAGTCTTCAAATATCCAGACTGACCTAAGATGTGAATATATATTATATATATATAATATATATATATATATATATAGGAAAACAGAATAAATTTTCATCAGTTTGAAGCATCCTTAGGAACAACACAGAGCACTCATCTAGTAAGAAAAGCTCCATCTACATACCAGCTCATTTCTTACTGTTCTTAGGCTTTGTTTCTTTTACCTTGCTACTGGCAGTTTGTGTTTTTAAAATATCTTCATCCCCTCCTTTAGGAAAAACTATGGCGGGCAGTATACATTTTATCCAAATCTACTCTTTTCTTAAATTAATGATCACAGATATCCTAGACTATTAATGTGCTTTTTTCTGTTCCGCATTGCTCTTTAATTGACAATTCATAAATACTATGTAGCAAATGATGTTAAATTAATGACTGAGTTGAGAGCTAGATTTGTTTTTTAATAAAGATTTACTTCATTCTGTAAACAGATAATACCTAGAACCAGACATAAAATTAATCTGTAGTATAGTGATTTGAAATGAAAATGCTTTTTGAAAAATAATTATAAATTTAAATATAGAAAAAATTTAATAAACATTAAGTTTGATACCAACTTATCTGAACACAGCTAATACCTAAAAAATTTAGAAGTATTTGAAAGAACATTATTTAAGCAAACTATAAACATGTATATTCAACTGTGCAGTAAGCAGTATAAACGATCTATAGAGCAGGGTTTTGGGTTTATACTCCACAATACTGCATTTTTTAAATAGCATGATATAAATAGAAATATGATATAACATGCAAGCTTGAAAACAATTAAGTTAGTATTGTTAAATCACTATATCCCCCATTCTAATATTTAAAAACATGAGAGGGGAGTGTGCTGGTTTTAAGACTGTTTTCTCTCTGACAGCTATTTGCTGTGCATTCAAACTACACGTTTATAGTTTAGTTTACTCTAGTTTGGTTTTAAATTATGAATCTTTTCCAGGGAGCGGTTTTGAATTTGCATTTCATAGCCTTGTTTATGTTCTCAAACAAATTTAGGAATATAGGTGGGCTATTTTCCTGTGATTTGATAGACAAGCCTCTTTCAGAATATGTGCAAATTCTCAAAATGTTCTAGATTTTTATTATAATTATTTTTTTCAGAGCTATCCTAAAATAGTGAAATAAGTTTCATTTTTATTTGAAAATTGAACAGAATAAGAATGTATAATTATGGTTATAGTTTAATTTCTCTCAGAATATCCCTACATGTTCTTCTATGCCTAAATGTAACACCAGAGCCAAAATTGTACTAAAAAGAGCATCTGTTCTATGTGCTCTCAGAATTTTTTAAAGTAAGCATTTAATAGCTTGGAAAGAGAAATTATTAATAGCAAAGGATAACTGTTTATTAAAATATAATAAAATGCCTTTTAAAAATAATTATGCGATCCTATTTGAGGTCAGTATGCCTCAGGGCATTATCAACACTACGAAAAATCAAAATTGAAAGAAAATCTTTTTAGCTTTTTTTTTTTATGACAGTGAACTATTAAATCTCATGAGTGATGTTGAAACAAGCTGGATTCTGCATAGATTGCTCTTTACCCAAGATGCACTTCTGTCTGCAAGATTCTGAATAGAGACACACCTGCTAGCTAGCTGATAACACTCTGGGGTCATTCCATTGACGAAACTGTCAGCCAGGAGGTACTTAAAATAAAGCCACAGACAAAATCATGACCTGCACTGTTGAGTCGAAAAAGGTGTAAAAGCAGAAAGGCAATGTAGATAAAATGCACATTCCTTTGTACCAAAACAAAACTTTTACATGTAAATTCAACTGAATGGGAAAGAATGGGGAAGACTGTTTCTCTCTACAGTAGAAACAAATTAGATTGTTCAGCTGCACATTTGGCTCTCAGCCAAAGGAGTCGTGTGCCATGCTTGTTTGCCTACGAGTGTTGCTTAGATTGGCAAATGCCCATGCAGTTTGAAGAGGGCAGGCGGATGACTGGACGCCTGCCAGGAAGTGTGTGGAACTGATGCCACTGCTGGACTCCATAGCCTGGTAGGAAGGAGGACTACAAAGGCATTCAATAATCTGAATGTCCCTTTGCTTCAAGAGAGTGGTGCCAGGCAGCATTTAATGAGAGATTGCTTTGTTACAAAGTCCTCAACATCAAGTGGGCTGGTGAGCTCATTAACCTGACTGCAGCAAATAAAAAGGCACACTCAGAAGACTCCCATGATAGCCTACTCAATGGTGTAAGAGCCCTTTTGCTTCCTTTATGGTGATCCATTAGCAAGCAGCAGTGTAAACACCATAAAGCAAGCCAGGTTTCTGATTGTTCAACTAAAGTCTGTTTCCCCTTGGGGATTATACCACCAGTTGATATAGGATTTTTCCCCTTAAGGTTTCTATCTGCTATATAATGACCTTCTCCGCTATGAAGGATTTTGAGGGTTGCTCTTAAGAGCATAGCTCCAGTTAAGGAAACATGAATAGTTCAGGTGTCTGAAAGAAGGTAATGATGTAGGACATACAGAGAAACAAACTACAAAGTGGAGTGATCCCAAGGGGAAATCTTGCCGTGCACTTCTAAAGCCCAAAATGGTGAACACATTACGTTACTTTTCTATGTTCCCTTTATTTTTAGCTTTCATGGGGTTTTACATTTGTACAGGAGGTAGGCCACCCCTGCAGTTAGGAGACAGTTCACTGAGCATCTGTCTCTGAGTGCAGCTCTGGCTCTCTGGGGATTGCATTACTCTGCAAAGGCTCTCCAGCAAGGACTCATTTCTCCTTCATTTGAAACACTTTTGGTTGGCTGTGCAAAAATTCAACTTAGAGCGTCTAAATAGAATGCTATAGAATAATTTTTTTTTTTGACTGTCAAACTAGAAAGGAAAGGAAGACCAAAAAGAAAACACCAAATATTTCAACATTATATCTTTAGAAATCTAAAGGCCATCTGTCGCTTTGTTATGTGTCCAATTACTAATCTGTTGATGTCAGACGAGGGGGAGGGCATGACTTTAGGAACTGGCTTCAGCAATGGGAAGTAAAGAGCCTGTTACTTTCAGGTCACCAATTCAAATCCAGGACTAGTCACTCATGAGTGCTGGGTACTGTTTTATGGCTGATATTTGGTGGTTAAGGTAAAATGAGTTAATCGTCTTGGTCTTATTTTCAGTTGACATATGTCTTCAGTAATCAAAATTACTACCTATATTTGCAACATAATCTGGATATAGAAGTTGCTATTTTTGTTTTTTCCATAATCATTTTGGAAAAAGGATCAAGTCTAGCTGTGACGGAATCATGTGTGAGACTGTGCTGGCACTTCGTTAATTAAAAAAAAATAGAATATAGATAAAATAAAATAAAAATAGAATATATCAACTTGTGCATATTCCTGAGTGAAATACGATGCCACAACTAGGGAACTGAATGCAAAATAAAGAAATACTGAAAATGCCCTACATGTTAATAGCATTGAATCCATTCGTCTGACCATATAAAACAAAAGCAGCTGTGTACCTCAGTTTCCCAATTTCTGTAAAGAATACATTCTTTTAAAAGAAGGTTATTGTCTTCATTTATGAATTCCCTAAAATTTAGTTAGTTTGTGTCTGATATATATATATGTAGGATATATAATTCACATATATGTATCTATTCCTATAGATACATATATAGACATCTATGTATATATACATATATCTGTATCTATACATATATCTATGATGTATGCCTATATAAATAGATATATGTATAGAAAGGTCAAGTTAAAAATTTTAATGACTTTACTTTGAATTAGTGGCTTGTTCAACTTAAGATGGGAAGCATATAATGAGAAAAGTACCCTTTGTTGGCTACTGGGAAATAAATTTTTAAAGGATGATTAGACCACTAAAATAAGAAAGACTTAAAAAATATTTTAGAGCTTTTTCCTGCATGGTGAGTTTTTGAAGGGGACACACTATCATTTATTTTTTTCTTCTTCATCTTTGTTTTCCTCGTTGTACTTTTCATAGTGCTTTATATAAATAAATTTGAAAATTTTCTTTAATTTATTGCAAAGACATTTCTAAGTAGGGATCTAGAATTGCACAGTAGAAAAAGCAAGGGTTTTGAAGTATGTAACCTGGGTTATAATTCCAGCTTCAGCATTCATGGGCTGTGTGTCTTTGGACAGGTTACCTGACTTCTCTGGGCCTTGGGTTTCTCACATGTAAAATAGACAGGAATGTTTGACTCCTAGGAGATAAAAGGATAGTAGGTGGTATTATTGTTATTTCAGTAATATTGCTGTTTTGAGCTTTTATTTTCCATCCTCTATTTGTTGAGTATCTAACATCCCATACTCATTTTATTAAGGCATGTCCAGTGATCTCCATTGGATGTATTATATTTCTGCTGTTATCACTAGTGGAAATAGAGTCATTGAGAATTGTAAAAAATTATGCCCTATTTCCTATAAAAACTAACTCTAAGCCTTGATGCAGACAGCTTATTGATCAACCTTCCCTTGGCAATGGTAAATAACCGAAAATCTGAGGAAAAGGCATATCCTCTTTTGAGCTCCACAGTATGCCCTATACAGGGAGCTGGGTATCAATATTCATTTTATTTTCAAAGCCTTTCAAAAATAGTACTGACGGGACTTCCCTGGCAGTGGATAAGACTCTGTGCTCCCAATGCAGGGGTCCCAGGTTTGGTCCCTGGTCAGGGAACTAGATCCCACATGCATGCCGCAACTAAGACCCAGTGCAACCGGATAAATAAATAAATAAATAAATATTGGAAAAAAAAAAAAAGTACTGCCTACTTGGTACCGTGAGCGACACCCGTGGGCCACGTGCGGGTATGCTCCACTAGGCGGTAACACAGTGCCGTGAGAAGGTCCGGAGGTTGAGGTCAGAGAAGACCTGGGTTCAAATCGGTCCAGTCGTTGACTAGCTATGTGTGACTTGAACCAGGTGTTTTTACTCCCTCAGGACTCCCCTTTTTCATTCGGGGAGTGGGCATCAGGCTTTCTTTGCAGAGTTACTGTGAGGATGTGTGAAATGACAATGTACCGTGCTAGGTTCGCACGAGGCATTTGATCAATTGTTTGTTGCTTACCTGAGAGCGGAATGCCAGAGCTGCCCATCAAGCTGGCACCCCGAGCCCTGGCCGAGGCGCTGGAGAGCTTTCAGGCAGCTCTGACAGCAGGTAGTGAAAGCACGGCAGAGAATGTGAGTCTACAAATGGCTGGGATTGTCAGAGGGCAACGGATTGGAGTAGTGTGGAGTGGGGAAAAGAAGCAGATGTTTCTTCTTGACCTTTAGCTGGTTCTAGGAGAAATTGTCCCGGTTTTGTTGTGCAGTGGAACTTCAAAATGACCGTTCAGGGATGACAGAGGAAGCCTAGAACTATTTACCAGGACGTGAAATGATCTCTTCTAAGAAACCATCTTCTTAGGCTGCTGTCTTAATCTCTTTACTGGCCTCCTTTAATCCATTCTTGCCCTCTCTTAAGTCCCTTTTCCATGCTGAAGTTGGATCTTTTTTCCTCCAAAACACGTGTATTACTGCCTTAACTTCCTTCCCTTGACTTTCTTACCCTAAGTCTTCTGGCCTGGCTCGGACTTCTTTGGCTATGTCAGTGGGTGAGGGGGACAGTCAAAGGAGAAAAATGCCACAGTTGCTATCATCCAAGAGAGTTAACAGAAGCCACCAAGTGAATGAATTCCATTGCCTTTCTGTCTAGAGTTTGTTCATTTAGTGAAAATGAACAAGCTAGTGTTCTGCACAAAGAAACCCAAAGTTCCCAAGATTCTAGGCTTTGTGGATTCATCTATATTTATCACTCAAGTCGTTCCCTGTTTTATCTCACTTTTTTATTCTCTCTTTATTCAAAGCCCTTGTACTCCACCTCCCTCCCCTGAATGTGACTCTCACATGGTCACATGTTACTCTGCCTCTGACTATTAGTTATCATATTTGCATATGTGTTTGCTCATTATAATGTTATAAGCTTGAGGAGCAGATCTTGTAGCAGAAGTTACCAGAAGTGACACCATGCAGTTCTTTTTCTGCAAGGATCTTTTCTCAACTTGGAGCTGTCATTTCTGTGATTGCAGGAATAGAGTATCTTCCTTTTCTAGCTCACCTTACTAATGCCTTCATATATTTTATGTACCAAAACATGTTCTCCTAAGTGCACTAAGTTAGTTATTATAGTTCTACTAACATACAAAAATATTGCCAATCATTAAAAAACCATAGGATTGTATCATTACAAAGTATCCATACTAATATATATAAGCTCAGTTTAGTGTCCTGATTTGTTATAAGGACCTGACATGTTATAGTACTATTTGTCTCTAAATACTGTTTTTTCTAAAAGTAACCTATATGTATTCATGCACAGTACAACTATAAGCTGTCTGCAGGTGCTTTGTGTTCTAACAGGGTCTCTCAGCCAATAAGAGCTAGTGTGGCGATCTGGGCTATACTTGCTCTCTCAGCTAATGAGTGTCAGTGTACCATACTGCAGATGCTCTCAATTTCAGTCTCTCTTTTTGCCATTATTATATATTCCTGTGAATAATTTTGACTCAGGATGGCTGCCAGAAAATGTAATGGACCTGCCACCCCCCGCCCCCGCAAAAAAGAAATCAAGCAAAAGATATATTACCAAACATAAAGATTAATTTTTGCAAGTGGCTGAAGGAGCTTAATGAAATGGTAGGGAGAGCCAGATAAAGATCACAGGCAATTAGGGTCTAGAGCTTTTGTTTTATAAAGGGTATCAAAAACATCAGCACAGCATGGAAGTACTGGCCAACCATTACATAAACTGTAGTTACAAGCACGTGTGGCTGGAGGAATGCCATGATTTCAGGAGATTTGAAGAGGATGAAAAAGTGACTCTCTCCCTCTGTGTATCTAGATGATGCTGAGAGCATATGTCTCTATAAGGATGATTCAGTTATTGCTGAATCAGTCCTTCCGTTTCTAGAAATGCATCTACTATGCTAAATGGGATACCCTTTGTATGCCAAGTCTTTAACCTAAAAGACTTTTCTGGTCCAGGAAAAAGTTTCTTTTTTCAGATCAGTGCTACCCATCGTCTTCAGTGGTCCCGCAGTCCTCTGATGATAGACTTGGGGTCGTGCATCGTTTCTTTCCTGTTTACCTAGTGTCATCCTTTCATGCCCTTTCGAATGTGCTATTCCTTCTATCTAGAATGTTCTTGTCCTCTCACCTCTCTTTGTGATGAAATATAATCCTTGGGATCTTCACTCTAATATCCCTCTTCAAGGAAGATTTTACCGAGCCTTCAGGTAGGCTAGGTTCCCATACAACATGCCTCCACACTGTTAACCTCTCCTTCATTTGCTTGTCACAGTTTACAATTATTTGTTTACGGCATTATGTTATAACATAATCACATGAGAGCCAGAATTGTGTGTGTGCCTTGGCTCACCTTATACCCTAGCACCTAACATGGTATTGTTGCCACACTGTAGACACCCAATTATTATTTGCTTAATGACTGAATGGGCTCGAAGTCACTTTCCAATTTCATTTCCCACCATCCTCCCATTTCCCTGTGCTCTTCATTCTTCTGTTATCTTAATGTCAATATGATACTCCCCAAACACATAATGTGCTTTCACATTTATCTGCCTACGTTTATCATCTCTCTTCAGTCTGAAATGCATTTTATGCTTACTGAAGTTGTGCTCATAGCTTAAATGTCCTGTTCTCACATATTCATTTCCTAGTCCCCCCACTAAAATTTGTCATTTATTTCTGAGCACTTCTACAATGTTTAATTCTATCTTTGACACCCCACCTTTTTAAACAAAATTTTAACTGTATTGCATGTTCTTTTTCTTAGTCAATTTGGGCTGCTATAACAAAGTAACATAGACTGGGTGGCTTAAACAACACACATTTATCTCTCACAGTTCTGGAGACTGAAGGTCTGAGATCAGGGTGCCAGCATGGGCGGGCTCTTGGTGAAGGCCCTCTTCCTGGTTTACAGCTGGCTGCCTTTCCACTGTATCTTTACCTGACTGAGACAGAGGGCCCTGGCCTTTTTCTCGTCTCATGAGGACACACTTCTCTTCTCATGAGGATTCATGACCTCATATAAACCTGTTTACTTCCCAGAGGCCCCATCTCCTAAAACCATCCCATTGGGGGTTAGGGTTTCAACATATACATTTGAGGGGAACACAGACATGTACTCCATAACCTTCTTAGGGGACCCAAATTATGCAAATGTTCTTTGTTCCACAACTGATTTTTTTACCTAGCACTTAGCCATCGACTTTGCACACAGGTTATACGTACTTTATAAACGTTTCTTGGTTTTTTGAGTTAAATTGAAATGTGTGCAAAAGTGTATTTTCCAGCTCTTCAGGAGGCTGATCCTTGGTAAGGAAGAGTCAGAGTATCAGGCACGGCTACACTGCGCAGAGGGTGGGGTTGGCAGAAAGGACGGCGGGTAGGGTGCTTGGTGGAGGAAGAGAGACAGGCAGTGTGAAGGCTGGCTGGAGAGGGTGTGCTCACGAGGGGCAGAGCGAGGGGCTTCGGAGGTCGCGCCGGCGAAACTCCGCTCAGCGTGCACGGCTTTAGCACAGATCAGTGCTTTGCGTAAACTCTGCTTTCCCCTTCAGGAAAATGTACAATAAACGTCTACATTACTCTTCGTTTCTAGGATTGAATTTGTGGGGTTTGGGGAATGATTGATGATGTAAAGATGTAGGTCTCAAGACAGTTTGCTTTTTGTAGATGATGTAATATTAAATGCTGAAAAGGAGAGGTAAAATAGGGGTTAGGAAGGCACAGAGAGGTTTCCCAGGCACAAAGGGAAAAAAAATTTCTTTAACCCTTTGTGTTAAGCCATTCATTTTTTCCCCCTCACATCCTTTTGCTATTTTATATTTTTACAGGGGTCCCCAAATTATTCAGTCATTTAAAAACTTACCGTAACACTTGATGCAGTCACTGGAACGTTAAAGGTCACGTATGGTTTATGTGAAATTACATTCTGTGAAATGGCATATCAAGCCCTGATGGGCTAAAGAGAAAATATACTGATTTGGGGTTAAGAATGTACTTAGTACAATGGACATGATGTGAACTCTCACAGTTCATGGAATCTAGTAAACTCTTAGAGAAAGAGAATGAAGTTAATTGCTGATGTCAGTTGAATTAAGGACGTGGAAACAAAGGGAATCAACTTATTTGTATGTTTTAAAGTGTCTGCAGCTCAGGCCGACTGGAATACAGAATCACAGGATTCTCGGTTGAAAAGCTAGAAGGAATGATTTAACTCTTAACAGCAAATCTAGATCTGTCAAAGTCAGTCTGATTAACAAAGATCCCAAGGAAAGGAAATATTACAACATTTTACAGTGACCTATTTTTTAGAGAACCCTTATTAGAAAAGAATCATTTTTTATCATTGTTCGATTATTTTGACTTTAATCTGAAGAATTACTTGGCAAAAAGTAAGAGACATTTTAAGATTCTTTCTCCCATTGAGTTAGGCCTGGCGGTCTCTGTAGGAAATTACTTCTTATTTTCCTAAGGAAATTCCTATTGGACAGAAACAAATCTCTCCCATCTTCTCTTGCCCTCACTGGTAACTTCAACTCAGCCCCACCTTCCATAGTCACATTTGGGAAACTGAAAATGGGAGGAAAATCAATGTCATACCTTTAGCTCATAGGTGACCATACTTTTGTATATATCTTCTTTTCTCTAAAATAAATGGTGATACTATGGATACAATAGTCCAAAAATTCATGTAGTTCTCTCACATACATCTTGAGAAATAGTAGTTTCTTCTTTTCTTAATAAGTTAATGTTAGAAGTCAGTTATTCAAGCCATCCCAGGCTTTTCTTTTCCAGACTAAGTAATCTATGATTTCTAAACCTTTTTTATATGTCCTATATTGCAATGCCTTTCTCAAGCAATAATCATTTACTAGAAAGTCTTTTTTTCCCCCTCACAATCCATACTTCTTGAGCACATTCTAGGGGGGAATAGAATAGTAAACAAGCAGCAGAGCTTCCTGCTTTCTTGGAGCTTGTTTTCCAGGGGGGACCCTAACACTGCCCTGAGTCATTGGGGAACCTCAAAAATGTATAAAACACAATTCCTCCCTTCTGAGAAATGTCACTCTAGCAGGAAGGAAAAGAACATAAAATCAATGTTAATCAAACTTACATACCAGGTCCTGTGCAATGTGCTTTCACAAAAGGAATGTCATTTAATCTTCAAATACTCCTTCAAGTTAGATATCATTTTCTCCATTTTTGTAGAGGAAGCTGAGTTTCAGTGAAATTAAGTGACTTCCCAAATATAATGTAGGTAGATGGAGTCAGGAATGGAGCTAGGTTTTTTGTTTTTACTCCAAAGCCCTAACATTTTTTTTAAACTAAAATTACTATACAAAGTAATACAAGCACCATTGTAATAGCTGCCACATGGCAGTTGTACTACTGCAGTGCCTCGCAAACTTTTGTGTGCATATGAATCACCTAGGGATTCTTCTTTTAAATTTAGAATTTGATTCAGTAGTTCTGGGATGGGGCCAGAGATACTGCAATTTCATAAGCTCCTGATTCTGCTGGCTCAGGAACCACACTTTCTGTAGCAAGAGGCTATAGGGACAAGAGGTGAGAGGGGCAGTTCAGGTGTGGGAAGTACCTTCTGAAAGAGGTGACATTTGGAAGGGTCTTTGAATGAGAGGAAGAATTTCACAAGGCAGAGATGACGAGGAAAAGGTGGAAAAACACTTCAGGTAGCAGAAAAACATGAGTAAAAGCATGAAGGTTAGAAAAGTAAATGCAAAGTATGTTGTGGAATGGTTAAAAAGCATAAGCAATACATAGGAGCATGATGGGTAATTACAAATTGGAATATGGGTGTTGAACAGATTATGGAACTCCTCAGCATGAGGCCAAGGGTAATGAAATTAATTCTAAATGCCAAAGGAATCCAGGGGAGACGTTTGAGAATCATAGAGATAGGAACAATGTATTACTTTAAGAAATTTAATGTGGCAGTGTTGGGTAAGAGGCGAGGAAAAAGCAATGAGTTAAAATATTTTGCAATGACTTAAATATTAAATGATAAAAACAATTTCATTGACAACAGGAAAAACATAAAGGAATCAACCAATGTAGATATTGATAGCGATAAATATAATAGGTGAGAGTATGGAAAGAGTCAACAATGAACCCGAATTTACCATCCATGTTATTAGCAGAATAACAATGACAAACTTAGGACTCAGAGGATTAGTTGGTTAGAGAAAAAAAATGCCTACTGTATCATTTGTTCCCCAGATCTGCTCCCTCTCTCTACTGGGTCCATTCTTACAGAGACTGTCGTTGGTGCCCATCCCCAGGAGGTAGATGTTTGGATTTATTCCAGAATGAGGATTTGTAGTGAATGTGGCAAAATGACATTTGGTGATAACGATTTTATGATGGAATGTGATGTCTGTGCT
Source organism: Balaenoptera ricei (assembly GCF_028023285.1). Classification (NCBI taxonomy): domain Eukaryota; kingdom Metazoa; phylum Chordata; class Mammalia; order Artiodactyla; family Balaenopteridae; genus Balaenoptera; species Balaenoptera ricei. The sequence continues at coordinate 72,398,539 of NC_082655.1, forward strand.
AGATGGGAAAAGACATGAAACTAGAGGCTGCAAAGGATGAGAGACTGGGAAAGAATAGAGGATCTAAATTTATTTGACATCTTAGTGAGTTTTGAGCAGATGAAATGAAAGTGAAGGATTGAGAAAATGGGAGGATATAAGTTGTGACCTGATTATAAACTGTTGGAGCAAAATATTTCAGAGATGGGACAGACACAAATTTTGATAACAAAATTCAAAGTTACCGCAAAAGTGTATAACTGAACTGGGAGGATGGAGGAAGGCCATTTGAGTTGAGAAGCTCCAGAAATTTTGGTAATAGATTATTGAATTTATTATTTGCATGGTTGATAAAAATCTACTAGGTTGATGCTGGAAGATAGGATATAGGGAATGTGAGGCAGTACCAAATCTGAGGATGTAGTTTTGTAATTGGCAGATTACAATGAGAAAGAAAAATAGAAAATAGTATAGCACGATGTTACTGGACTTGAAGGAGGAGAGAATTTGGATAGGCATATAAAAGTAGAGATATGAAAATGGCAATGGGATTTGGAGAATTCCAATACAACTTCCTGTTTCATGTATCTATTTACTTTATTCGGGGGGCATTGGGAGTGGAGAAATGGCAAGGGGTTGAATGATAGTCCTATATCAGCTAGAAATTTGAGAACTAAGTGGGGACAAGGGTGGAGGTGGAAAGAACGAAGCTAGATTTCATTGAAGCATGAAGGTAAGAAATATGTGTTATAAACAGATAATAGATGTATGGAAGCATCCCTGGGTACCAAGACAAGATGGGGGTACCAAGACAAGGAGGAATAGTGGTGGGAGGAGCCAGAGGAGTCATTGTACCACACCCTGATACCTTGGTCCTCTCCAATTTTAGTTTTTAAATCACCATGTGACAAACACTATTACTGGACTTTACTTCACTGATTCTCCAAACAATCTGGGGTGATTGGCACTTTTATTTCTCTCTTGTATATGAGCAAAAATGTCTCAAAAAAGGTGAGCAAGAGTTTTGAAGATAAGTAGGTCAAGGAATTTGAAGCTATAATGTTGAGTGTGTCATCTACATAAATGCTAGAAGTGACCGGGATAATGAAAAGAATTAGAGAAGAGAGAGGCCAACTAAAGATCATTCAGAACTTACCACAAAGTTAATGCTTTTGGCTCAGTAAGACATATCACTTTTGTGTTATATGAAGGAAGAGAAAATCTGAAATTTATGAAGTAAGGTAGAATGCAGTAGCAAAATGAATGATGAAGTGCTTCTATAGATGGAATGCTTGTTGTTGGAATGATTTGGAAGATTTACCAATCCTGTTATTCCAAAGATAATGTTGGTGTGTATGCAGTGTCCACCCAGCGATTGGCAGACTTTTTCTGTAAAGGTCCAGGTTGTAAATAAGTACTTCGTGAGCCACACAGTCAGTAGTAATTGCTCAATTCCACTATTTTGACATGAAAGTAGCCAAAGACAATACAGAAATGAATAAGCATGACTGTATCCCAATAAAACTTTATTTACTTACTAAAGCAGGCAGCAGACTGGATTTGACAGGCAGGCTACATTTTGCCAACCCCTGGTGTAGATATTTCTCCTTCTAAAGGATGAGCTTTTTAATATCATCTTGATATGGAGAGCCCCAACCCTGACCAGATGCAATAACAGAATACTCAATGATCCCTGCATTCCTTATCATGTCATTCAATTTCTAATTCTCCAATACTGTGGATAAAGTTCTACCAGAATCATTACCTGTTTACTTATTCCCCATACCCACATCTAGTTCTATGAAACTGGGTTTGCCTTTTGAATTTCAATTTCTCTTTTTTACCTTTTGTTTCCGATCTCTACGAGATGTTGAGATCATTTGAAATGATAATACTGTCTCTCAAAGTATTAGACGGTATGCCCAACTTGGTGCCATGAATTTAATGAACGTGCATTCTATTATCCGAGCTGTTGACTAGAGAACTGTGGATATATAGGAAATTAAAAGTTTCCTGAAAGATATTAGAAAAATGTTTCTCAATTGAAAAGATGATTTATCAAACTCTTATTTAAAAGTTTGAGCTAGGGATGAGTGGGGAAATTCCAAATATTTTCATAAAGAATTCCTCTCCAGTAGACTTAATACGTGCTTCTTCTCAAAAAAACATCGTGTTGATGTGACACAACCTCACATATTTAAATATTGCTATTCTCTGGGGAATGTGTAGCTTAATGGAATGCCTCAGATAAAAACAAAGGTTTGTAATTTGAAGAAACTTTTTGGACAATCCCATTATACTCTGTCTTAACAAGATATGTCACTACAGTGGTATTAAATATCAATCTGGCATTAAGCTAAATAGGTCACCAAGGCATGCTCGCCAACTGAGAAATAGAGTTACAATAATTATGAATAAGTTTTGTCAATTGTTTTCAGTTACTTAAAGTGAGCTTTGTGCCTTTGTGATGCTCATAATTTTTCTGTTGCTTTTTTCCCCTGTAGTGTAAACTAATATATTGCAATGTGTATTTGAATTCCCTTTGCCGCATAATGTTCATCAGGTGTAACATTTCATTTTAATGTTCCTCTACAATTTCAGATTATATAAATCTAGAATTAAAGCTATCGGTTTTTTTTTATTTAAAAAAAAACCTTTTTATTGTATTTCACATCCTTGTTCTGGTACCACCTCTAGTGTTCTTAAGGTTATGTTATCATCTTATTTACCTCCTCTGTGTATTTCAGAATGAGACCATCTCAAGGTGAAAGGTGGGTAACTGGGGAAATTGAAAATAATGATTTTTATTAGCAATCATAGAAACATCTACCTGGGAGATACAGGCCAGGTAGATGGAAGTTATGGCTGATGCCAGGGTGAGAAAATGGGTAGGGGTAGACAATAAACCACATTTGTTTATCTTCATATTTGTTACTTCAAGATATTTTGAAATCTAAGATTTGCTAACTGTGAGTAGCATATCGAATTTACTTTAGGTTGATTTGAATTATGCATATTTATAACGTGTTCTTGTTCTTCTAAGCATGCAAAAAAATTTAGGGTGAATTTTTAGTTTCTCTGTAGATCTTATTTCCTTGGGGAAATGAAGCTACTTAGCTCAGGCTAATGAGATTAAAGTCCAAGGTTCAATATCCCAGCATGAGTTATACAGCTTTTCCTTGTTCTTTATATACCAAGTGCATCTGTCATCCAGCCAAATACATCATAAAGGTCCATCACTAGTAGAATCATGTGCTGTGCATGCCCATTTCAACTGGAAAACAGCAGAATGTGCATGTTTTATAGATAGTAGGCCATTAAAGTGGTCTGGTATACAAAATATCTGAAACATATAATAATATATAAAGACAAAAATAATTTTTTAGGTAATGTGTTGATATGTGCACATTTGATATGCACTTACATTTTGGTTGTTATTATTATTATGGCCATTAATATTATTTTCCTCTTAAAATAAATTCTTTTTCTTATTCTGGTCCCCATCTCCACCCTCAGTTTGGCTTTCAGCACTCCTTTCATTATTCTCCATTCCATTTGCAATACAACCAATACACACACCATTTCTTATTTTCTTTTGGAGGCTTTCTCTTTGCTTTCCCATTAAATTCAAACTTTGGATCTCATATTCTATACTTGTTGTTTTTTCCCTTCATTTTACCTCTCCTAAGGCTCGGAGTGAGCCTAAGGATATATGCAATTGATATAATGTTTCCATCATGTGCTTTCTGCCAATGAGACTCTTGCAATGTGCTATAAAGAAGAAGAAGATAGAATCTCTTGGATATAATTTATCAATTTAGCTAGCTAGCTAGCTAGCTATCTTCCTGCAAATCTTTTCTAAACTCTTAACACTTACAAGGCACTGATCTAGGCTCCATGACTCTGTGGTGACTTGAAAACTGTATTAATTGGAGCTTCTGATTTTGCCATAAAGCATTTATGAAGACCTCGGCAGTGACTTAACTCTCCATCTCAGTTTCCTCATCTGTACATTTTGGGCAATGGGCTAAATTAGAGATTTTTCAAACTTTTTTAGTAACAATAACATTTTAGAATTAAAGTCTTATTTGGTACTGCAATATATAACAGTTTAAAGCAAAGCATCTCCTGCCAAAGAGGGAAGGGAGTTCATTTAGAACCTCCCCCGCTTAGCCTTCATGTCACCTCTCTCAGGGCTCTTCAGGTACTGCCTTGGAATGAAGCTTGAAGAACAATGGACTAGATGATTTCCAAAGTATTTTCCAAGTCTGGATTTCTAAACGTCTGATCTGATCCACCATCTTGGCCCCTTCAAATAGGAGGTGTTGAATATGTGCTGATAGCTTACTTAGACAATGGGTCATTGAATGAGTATCTTAAATTCATTTTATTTATTTAATAATGGCTCCTCAAAAATTAAACTGATTGTGATATTTTAAGAATTACTTAAGATTTCTAGAAATAAAGTTGATGCCTTGAATTTTTTTTTCTGGCCCAAATGAGACTTTAGTAGGCTAAAATTTTAGGAATTTAGAATAACTGAAGACTATATATGTGATACATGAATAAAAAATTATAAATAGAGCACTGGTTACTGTGGAAAAGACATTTCTTTGGAAGGAAAAAGGGAGTTGTTTTTTTTTTTAACTTTGAGTTTATAGCTGCTGGAATACAGTATTTTAAAAGGTATTTATAAAAGTTTCAGAACCTTCAATTTTTTTGAAGTTTAAATGCAAATGTGCCTTTTTCTTCTCCTCCCCCAAAAGGAAGAAATGGATAATCAAAGAAATGCAACAAATTTTTGTTTAACCTTGGTAACTGGGAGTAGGGAAAACATGGACAATTAAATTTTACAACGAATTACCAAGACTCATTTTAAAGCAAGTAATTTTAACTTCATTCCCCATTGAAATCTAGAGCTACTAACCAATTGCAAATTTGGCTGGGTTTAACTTCATTTCCATTATTTTTCTTGTACACCCTCTGAAGTAGTATCCACATATAAAGAGCATAGTTATAGAAAAAAGTCTGTGAAAGAGAAGTGGGTAAGTAGAAGTGTGACTAATGAAGAAATGATTCTGGGGACAGAAAAGGAAGATGGGTGAGATTGAATTGATCTCGTAGGTTAATTTGACTGGATTGTCCCTAAATGAAATCTTGTTGGTCCATTTTCTATGATATATCCAATGGATATAACCATGTCCAGGCCTTATCCCTCAGAAGAAAACGCCATGTATTAATTCTAGAGTTAAAACCCTGAGAAATCTGTACCCTTCCAATTGTGGAATCTATTTCCAAGCACTTGTTTTCCTTGAGGACTGGATGTGATGGTATGTGTCCTGTAGGAATTCAGCAGTCACCATAACTATTGGAATGGTCTCCTTTCTACAGTGTTTAGAACAGACAATCTTTCTAACTCCCATTAGAAAGAGTTCCAATGCTGTACATTGTTAATACGTAAATGTTTACTTTTAGTGAAAGATTATATTTTGAATCCATGCCATGGTATACCACATCCACTTGTTTATTGCATTTATTTAGTCTTCACGGTCTAAGAATATGAGAGAAAAATAATAGCTGAGTTGTTTTATAGCCTTGAGTGTAAAGCTGGTGATCCTGACTCTAAAGGTCTTCATTTGAAATTTGCTATTATCCTGTTTTGGTTTAATATTAGTGCATAGTAGTGCTAAATATAATCAGAAGCTGTAATGAGGAGGTCTTTACAAACTTGAACATGAGGAAATATGAATTGACCTTTGAGAGAATCTTCCTCCTGCCCAGAGAAGGGCTGACTTTTTAATAATTCTATTTGAACTTCTACAATCACTCATACAGAGACCTCTGCCTTTTGAAGACCATTGTGACACTTACACAAGGTGGTCCTCTGAACTCAGGGGCATTCTGGGACCCATGAACTCAGACAAAAAAAGCAGTCCCAAATCAGGGAATGAGTTACCTATTTTGCAAAGTAAGAAGAGGTTAATGTGGATGCACATTAGCTTTACTGCATCTCTTCCTCTTTCTACATTTCCTAGTTTCCAGTACTGGAATCACTGCTCTTTGCTACTTACCTGTGAATCTATTAAAGTGATGACACTGAATGGTAAAAAACTAATTTGCCATTTCTCTAATAAAATAAGAAAGCACAAGTTTAGGTCTTGCTAAAATTATAGGATTTAAATACCTATAAAACACAAAATACAGCAAGATTTTGTTGCAGTGTAAGTGGCTGAGGATTCATATATTTGACCACCTCTAGGTTGATGTGACTGAAATGATCATCCTGAAGTACAGGTAGGTAATGGATGAGTGGTCCTAGAAATACACTAACTCTAGGAAATGATCAGTATGTGATATAAACCTTAGTTAGTTGATTAAGTCCTGTTTCCATGTTACAATGAGGATTGTGTTCTTAACAAATTTTTTCACTGTTAAATTCTCAGTAGCCAAAAAGTGCCTGGCACATAGTATGTGCTTTGTAAATATTGGCTGAATTGTATCTATTTAATCTGTAGCCCTGTTCCAAGTACAAGTGAGAAATTTAAATGTACTTATTGCTGGCAGTTGGATGGGGGACAGCTTTAATCATGAGACTCTTCCTACAACTTCTTTCCTAGGCAGCATAGTGAGGGAGATACACTTTCACAAACTCCATTGAGTTGCCATCACCAGCGTTTCATGAAAGCGCCATCTCTATTTTCAATTATATGTGTTTTCTTAGGATACTTGTTAAGTTTCAGTTTTACTGATGATAGACAAATCTGTCTAGATAGATAGATAAATAGATAGATATCATGATTCCTTCTGGATTGGAGCTTGCCTTTAACCTTGATACATTAAAGCTTTGGCCTCAGCATTGATTGCTTATTTATAGATATGAACTATTACCTATCACCAAAGCCTGTAGTACACTTTTGTTGAAACAACATGGTGAAATATAAAGTTTAGGCTTCTTAAGTCTCATAGTATCCTCACTCTAATCCACATCTCAAAATACAGATAATTGGCACATTTTAATTTTGAAATATTTGGGATCAGAAATTTGTTTAATAAATTGGACAGAAATAATTGATATGGCTACTAATTAATTACCTTAGTGAACATAGTATACTCAGAGTTACTTGCCTTTTAGAAAGCTTTATACCTCTAACATATGATAGCATCGCTGTACTCATGTGACTTCATTCATTCAATAAACATCTAGTGAGGGTTTTCTAGGAAGCTGGCATTCTGCTAGGAGTTGGGGCTACAATGTCTAATGAAACACATTCCCTGCCCTGAGCAGATCTCAAACTAGGAGTGGAGGAAGGAAATTAGAGTACATGGAAAACTATGACAAAAATTATACCTAAAGCGCTATATAGAAGCATAGAAGAAGGACAATAAAATAAGGCATTGGAGGGATATCCAGGAGTACTTCTCAAGTGAGTGAGTATGTATTAGTTAGACAAAGAACAAGACAAAGGGACAAATGGAAATTTGAAGGAGAGTGACATCTTTGAGCAAAGATTCGCAGATGATAAGCTTAGACAAATCAGTGGGAGATAGTCCATTTTAAATCTAAAGTGATAAGCTATGGCATTGTATTCTGAAGGCTATGGAAAAACGGGTCTTAAGAAAGGAAGTGTCATGATCAGATTTGCAGTTTTGAAAAAGTACTTTGAAACATTGTGAAAGAAAGATTGAGGAGGGGGCTGAAGATGGCAGCCTTGCTGAAAGAAGAGGAGACCCTCTAGGAGATGAACAGTGTTGAAGCCTGAATGAGACAATGGAAACTGAATTATTGGAAGAAGTGCACATAGAGATACAAAATTTTCATTTCTTTGACTTAAAAGATGTTTCAAATTGGGGATGCGATGAGTTAACGGGAGGAGTTTAGGATAAAGCCAAGGTTTCCAGAATACAGGAGGGGAGATGAAAACTATGAATTTGATATATTAAATTTGAGATGCAGGTGGGGTATCAAGATGGAGATATTAGATGGTTAGAAGTTTCTATCAGGCATCTAAGAGTGCTGAGGCGGAGAGACAGATTTAAGCGTCTTGGATGGTCTTAAACTAAGAGTATGTAAGTAAGAGAGTACACCGAGTGATAAAAAGAAAGGACTAAGAATTAATTCATTGGGAGCAGCCACTTTTCAGAGAAAAATGGAGGAGTTAGAATCTGCAAAAGAGATCAGGAAGGAGTGGCTATTGAATTCAGAGGAAAGCCAGGAGAGGAAGTCATCATAGAATGCAAAGAGGCAAAAATTTTCATGAAGGAGAGTGTGGCCCACCATGCACATTGGCTCCAGAGAAGTCAGGGGTTAAAAAAAAAAAGAAATCCATGGGATTTGGTAAATTGGGTAATCATTGGTGACTTTAGAGCAACCATGTCAGTGACATAATAGGTAGTGAATCAAGATTTTAATGAGGTATGGGCTGAATGAGAGGGAAGTAAGTAAGCATAGTTAGTATAGCTTACCCATAGTATGCTATGAGTGCCATTAACACTTTATAAAGAACTTCACCTTATATGGGAGTTCAGAGAAGGAACTGTTAAGCAGAATTATCAAGTAGATGCTACTGGAAAAGCAAGGAAGGTTTCAGAGAAAAAATAACATTTGATTTGAGCTTTGAAATACAGGAGTATAATTTTTATAAAATGGAAAGTAGAGGGGGGATATTACAAGTGCAAAAAATGATATTAACATGCATGTGATGCTGAAAACATAATCTCAGACTTTGGCATGCATCTAAATCACCCAATGTTTCTGATTCATCAGGGCTTGGGTGGTCCCCCCACCCAAATTTCATTTCTAACAAGTTCCCAAGGAGATGCCGATGGTCTGCAGACCATTCTTTGAGACTCACTGGCTTAGGGAAGTGTTTGAGTGGAAGTGAATTGTGCACAAAGGAGAAGTGGCTAGAAAAAAGCTTGGGGTCAGACGAGAGAAGAACTCGAATATTTGGCTAAAGACCGTTTTTGTTCCTCAGAAAGTGGAATTAATAAAGTTTTTGAACAACAAGAGGATTCGTTTGTTCTGGAGAGGACTCGTTCATGCATGCATACATAAATTTACTTTACAAATATTTATTGAATTATGTGGAAATCATGATGCTAGATAGGGAGACATTTTAGGAGGTTATTACAATTGTTTCTCTCTAGGTCAATGGTGATAGTTAGAGACTATGGTAATGAAATTGGTATTGAAAAACTGAGAGGTATTCAAGAGTTATTTCAAAAGAAGAAGGGATGAATCAAAGGTGAATATCATGTTTTGTAACTGAGAGAATTGTTATGCCATTAAGAGAAACATGAACATCAGAAGGAGGTGACTTCTGGAGAGAATTTATGCTTTGTACTGTTATTTCGCATAGAATTTCACTGGCGTCCTGATAAACATTAAGGGCTCCTGGAGCATCCAAGTTAAAAATGTCTCCAAGCTAGTAGAACTGAGGGGAGAAATGAAGCCTAGTTCACAGATGAAGCTGTAGGAATGGGGATGCTCACCAAGAGTATGAAGAACTTGAAGTATGTATGTGGCATTGTGTACCAGAGCTTAAGATTTCAGGCAGTTTCGGGTGTTGACAAGTTCCAAACTAAGGCCATGGGAGGGTGGGGCTGAAATGGAGTAAGGCAAAAAGGCATTTAATTTGAGGAGGTCAAGGAATTTAATCTAACTTTTTGGGTAATCCACATAGACTCTAAACTTGCCCAAGAAGAGAGCTGAAGAAAAAAGATTGAGTTGTTCAACTTTTCAATAAATTCTAGAAAGTGACTAGGGAAATATTGTATAATAGTGACATGGAAATACAGAGTGTCACATATTCACAGGAGTGTAAACATCAAATGAGATATTTTACTATGAAGGAGGCAGGGCCAGAGGCAACAAGAACAATTCTGACTATTCTTTCCTGGGCTACCCCTCATTCTTCAAATTCTGTGGGGAGCAGGAGGAAAGCAGCCCTTACCTGAGAGGCCCACGTGGGTGACCCAGCAACCTAGAAATGCTAGAAGAAGGGCATTTGTGGAAAGCTCATGTTTGGAGCTATAGGGGAGATTCATTGGAACAGGAGTTTCAGCGAAAGAGTAGGCAGAAAGGCCAGGAGTGGGAGGATGAATGAGGGTGGTGAGTATGGTATTTAAACGGATGATTGGGGGGTGGGGTGTGTGTGTGGGAGGCATGCATTTTGAAGGGTGGCCTAATATAACCATTCCTGGTAATTCCGACACAGGAATTCATTTAAGCTCATATGTCCATATCATTTTCCTGCAGATCCACTGGAAAAGTTGTTTTTTTCAAATGATATAAGATTGTACTATTTTTTAAAAATATGCATGTTTACATTTTCTGTAAGATTTTGAATTTTGAGTAATATCCTTGCAAAGTCTATGAGAATGTAGTGAACTCAGTGCTTGCTTATAATTCAAGAAATTTAGATGTGATTTTAGAAACATGAAATTCTACTATAACTTGGATGCTTAAATACTTATTTTTCCACTTTTACTTAAAAATAAGCAATTAGAAAGGTCCAGTTGGTTGATTGGCTGCTCTGAAAAAATTATATAAAAATATTTCACCTTCTAAGGTGACTTTATATAATTCATTTAGATGGTAGTACATGACTTTAATTTTGTGTTCCCCTTAGTTTGTCATCAATATTTCTTTATCAACCTTACCCTGTTTTCTCTCCCAGTTCGCAGATCTCTTTTGTACAGTAGTTACAACCACAAGTTGGGTTTATAAAACTTCACCGGTTTTAAAGGTCAACATGTAAATGAACTAATTAGGTCAATGCAAATCACTATAGCACTTTCTGTTACAAACCTCACACCTTTTAAATTCTTTCTGAATTAAATAATGAGCCATATTGTTAACAGAGCTAGCATAACATAAAAAAAGATATTAAATACTTAAGATTCCTAGATAAACAGAAGACTCATTTGCAGATATTTTACAATGATAAAATTATGCATAAAATTAGAAGTCTAAGATTTA